>NC_065587.1:93255195-93561626 GCF_024542745.1 Macaca thibetana thibetana
ACAAACACAGCTCCCCTGTGTCAGCCAGGCCCTGGGTCGCAGTTACCCACTAACCCAAAATAGGGGTAGCTTGCAGGCAGCAGGGCACTGGGTGTGGTTCAGAAAGCAAGTTCGACTCTGTCGCTTACACTTTCTCAGTCTTCATTGTCTCATCTGTAACGTGTCATCTAGACCAGTCCCCAAGGCTGTTGTGAAAGCAAACTCATAAAGAGTTGAACCAGCTAGAAAGTAGCACTTGTACAATGCTGTGTCTGCCTTCCAGGAGGCACTACGTTTATAAACAGAAATCTGCAAGTTTGCCAGCTGTGCTCGAAATAAATGGCCCATCCAGTTTGTGCCGAGCCCTCCGACCATAGTGAGCTGTCCATCCTCAGTTCACATGGTGTGTATCTGCCTGTGTGCTCCCACTCAGCATCACGTACATGGGCAGCACCATGGAGTCAAATGAAACAAATCGATTGTGGAAACCTTTCCATCCTTTTTTTTTCCCACTTGAATTAAAGAAGATTCAACCTTATATGTTGTACAAATTCTCCAGGTGAGAAAAACATCCCTCTCTTTACCATAAGCACCGGGTCTCAGAATTCAGTGCACCAGCCCAGCCTCCCAGCTGGGACAGCGTTTCCTGTGTGCTCTTGCCAGCTGTAATGGTTCTGCAGTATGTGTGGAAACGGACTGTTGCATCGTATGAAAACAAATGTGTGTTTCTTGAAAATGCAATGTATCTTGTACTTCTTACAGCTCACTTCTGGCTCCCAAGGGCTCCCAAGGACCACGCAATGACTCTTATTTCTTGTTTCTTTCTTTTTTTTTTAAGACAGAGTAGCCCAGGCTGGAGTGCTACTCTGTGCGATCTCAGCTCACTGCAACCCCCACCTCCGGGGCTCAAGCAATTCTCCTGAGTCAGCTTCCCAAGTAGCTGGGATTACAGGTGTACACCACCATGTCCAGCTAATTTTTTTGTATTTTCAGTAGAGATGGGGTTTTCACCATGTTGCCCTGGGTAGTCTCAAACTTCTGAGCTCAGGCAATCCATCTGCCTCGGCCTCCTTATATTCATATGTGTGTTTGTTTTTATTGTGTTTTCCTATCACTTCAGCTTGTTTGTGTTTGTTCACATGTGTTTACTCTTAAGGCCAACACTCTTGAATTTATCTATTTTGCTTCCCTGCAAAGAGGCTGACTGTAAGCATAGATCCTTACCAGGGCCATTCTCCAAATATCACCTTAGAACTATGGCCACAGACTGCATTCACTGTCAATAAAGGCCACAAAAATGTCACAAATATATCTCTTGGTCAGAAAGGGGATACAGCAAGAGATGGTGGGTTAATCACTATAAACCTCCCCACCAAGGGCCTATCCAAATTTCCTAAAGTTGCAGTCAGTCCTGCTACAGAAGGAGTGGCAAAGGCAGATAAATGACCACACATGAGCCAAGTTTGTGATTGAATCAGTAAAGCACACATAGGAGTTGTTTTGATGTATATTTAAAACAAAGGAAATTTACTCAGCTGTGCAGATTAGAAGTCTAATACATAATGAGCTAAGGGCGCTTCTTCATAGGCAAAGCCTCCCGTCCTGGGCCACCAGGTGAAAGGGGAGTCACTCGAGGAGAGTGGCTGTCACTGCAGTACACTAAAGATGACCACGCGTTTCTTGACCTGCTTCCTGCATCCTTTTCCCTTGAATCTGGGCTGGCCCCACTGAGTCACTCGTAACCAGTAGGACACAGCAGAAGTGATGTTCTGAGTCTCCTGTGGCTGATAACCAGGAGAAACTTGCAGCTTCCCCCCTGCAACACTCACCCAGAGCCCTGAGCTGCCACACAGGAAGTTCAACTAGCGGTGGCCACCGTGCTGGAGAGGCCCAGGCACCAGGTATGAGTGCAGCTGTCTCAGGCACCCCAGGGCAGTCCAGGCACCAGTGACCCCACATCAGGTGACCCAGTTAATGCCGATGGAGTAGAAGAGTCAACCAGCTGGTCTGATCTGAATTCCTGACCCACAAATTATCAGACAGAAGAAAATGGTTGTTGTTCAAGCCACCAGGCTTTGGAACCATTTGTTACCAGCAGTAGATAATTTAGAACAGTGGCCGCTCCCCACAGAGCGGTCATCTTTGCAGAATGATGCATGAGCCCTCGGGTTGCATCCAGGAAATGGGATTGATGGGAAAGCCAGGCAGAGGCGTTGAAAGGGAAGCATTAACAGGCTGAGGCTCCTCCCCGCAAGTGAGATGCAAGGTGCAGCCAAAGACACACCCATCTCTAGCCTCTGCTCAAAATTCTCTTCCTCCTGGAACCTCCTAATTTTGTTTTCAGCTACCAGAATTCACCCCTTATCCCAGGATGCCTTACTGAGGAACGTTCACAAAACTTACATGAGCTCCCCCACTGTAGCCTACAAGTCAGAAGAGCCATCAGAAGAGGCTTCTGCCTGTCCTACCCTGGGCTCTGGTCCAGCCCTCAGCCTGCTTGTGGTTGGCTGTGATTCCAGTAAGTTTAACAGCTTCCAAGTGGCCTAATGTGATTCTTCATTCAGCTGATTGTGATATGGGAGAAATGGAAACATGACAAAGCAATTGGTTGAGACACAGCAGATGACGCCAGCGCTGCACCCGTATTCCCTTTGCACTCATGGCTCTAACTGCAAATACCCGCCATGGCTCTGTTGGAGGCTTACTCCACTCACAGCAGGGTGCCCGGTCATGTGCAGGGGAGGGCCAGAAATGTGGGGAGGTGAACAAACGGGAGCAGACCTCAAGCAACGGTGGAGGAGACTGGGGCTACATATTCCAGACTCCTTGTTCCTGGAGGGGAGCCCCTGGGAATATTCTTCCAGATGTCTGCAGTGGGGCTGACACAGCCACCCCCTGCTCATTCACCCACCCTGCACCGGCTCCTCTGCCTCCCTGTCTCACCTCTCTACCTTCTTAATGGCACTTCCTGGGATCACCTCCAAGGAAGCTGCTTGCCCTCCTACCCTTGTCTCAGAGTCACCTCTGGACCCCGCCTAAGCTGGAAAGACATTAAGAACAAAGGGATCAGTTTCTAGTGGCACTTGAACATGTGTGTTATGTCAGCTCCTTCATAAAATCGTTGTTTAAGTTATGGTAAAAGAATAAGGTGTGAAACCATGAAGGAAAAGAAAAAGGATATGGAGCAACAGGAAACAAAGATGTCAGCACATTTTGGAAGACGAAAGTTCACAAAGGAGTGGTGATTGTGCAGTGTGGCTGAGTCTGCAAGCCCCTGTGACAACAGCAGCAGGAATCAGCCAGTCCACTCCACCATCACCGTGAGGAGGCAGGGCTGGGGAGCTCCAGGTGTGAGGCAAGACGTGGCGAAGACATCCACCTGAAAGCAGTGCGTTTCTAAGTTGTAACAGGTAAAGCACCCAGTCCTGTCTCCCATCTTCAGGGCTCAGTGGCAGACATTTCTTCATCCCAGCAGGTGACCAGTCAGAATGCCTCCAGCCTTGGTGACTCGGAGCACGGGGTGGGAGGGGCGAGGGCAGACCAAAGTCCACAGCGTGATGAGCAGTGGGGCCCGGCCCCTCCAATGCCCAGGCCACAGTGCTCCTTAGCCCCCCTGGCTCTTACCCCAAGGCAGGAGGCTGGGGGATTTGTCCCTAGAGAAAGTGAAAAGTCTCTATGTTAGTCTTCTAGGGCCGCCACAACAAAATGCCAGACTGAGTGACTAAACAACAGAAATTTAACTCTGTCAACTCTGGAGGCTGGAAGCCTGAGGTTGGCAGGGCTGGATTATCCTGAGGCCACTCTTCTTCACGTGGCCGCCTTCTTGCCACGACTTCACGGGGTCATCCCTCTGTGTCCGCGTCATCTCTTCCTGTAAGGACACCACGCATGTCAGATGAGGGCCCATCCTAACAATGCCATTTCCTAACAATGCCATTTACACTTAATCACCTCTTTAAAGACCTTGTCTCCAAATACAGTCACATTCTGAGGTATGGGGGGCCAGGATTTCACCATATAATTTTGGGGGAACAAAATTCAGCCTATAACAGTCCCCAGAGAAAAGACCAATGTACAATGTATGCTGTTGTACAGAAGCTAAAGAAATCTAAGAGACAGCCTGCAGCCTAATCAATACTATGGAAAATCTCACCAGTTAATCAGTGCCATATATGCAGAGCATCTGATTAGCCTGTTGGTGATCCTCAATGTTAAATAACAGCCAGTGATTTCCTGACACTTGAGAACACCTGTACCATGAAAAAAAAAAAAGAGAGAGAGAGACCTGAACAAATGGGCGAGGGTCAGGGGAAGGATTCTGATTGATAGAGAGACAATGCAGGAAGTAGAAAGTGTCTTTCAAAAAATCTATACAGTTAATATTTTCAGAGAGATAAGGAATGAAATCAACTTCCTGAAACCAAAAAGGAAAGTTGTGTAAAAGCAAAAGCGAGAGAACAGAAAGAGTAAACAAACAAAAAGAGTAAACAAAAGGAAATTAAGGAATATGATACCCAAATACTATCCCATAGAAGGCTTGGAGAACGATTGAGGGAATGTCCCATAAAGTACAACAAAAGGAAAGAGGTAGACACTGACAAAAGCAAGCAAGAGAAGGGGAGACAGAGAGAAAGAAAGAAGGGAAGGAAGAGAGGGAGGGAGGGAGACAGGAAGGGAGGAAGGAAGGAAGGAAGGAAGGAAGGAAGGAAGGGAGGGAGGGAGGGAGGGAGGGAGGGAGGGAGGAAGGAAGGAAGGAAGGAAGGAAGGAAGGAAGGAAGGAAGGAAGGAAGGAAGGAAGCAGGCAAGCAAGCGTGGGTTAGAGAATTCATTGAACATCAAAGCCCTTCAAATCAACATTTTAGAACACCTAGGTGGCAGGGGACTCCATCAGAGCTTCTAGAGAGAAGGAGCAGCTGCAGCAGTGAAGGGATATAAAGATGATGCTAGATCTGTTGAAGTGAAGGGGTATAAAGATGATGCTACCTGTTGACAGTATTGGAAGTGAGAAGAGTATGGGGCAAGGCTTTCAGAAGTCCAAGGAAAAATCATTTCCAAAGTGGAATTCTATACTTTTCCAAACTGTCAGTCAAATGTGGCAGTAGAATATGGCCATTCCAGGCATGCAGAGACTGCCTCCCATGCACTGATGTTCTGAAAGCTTCTGCAGTGTGTGTTGCAGGGATAAGTTTCCCTGAGATAAGACCTGAGATCTAGGAAACGAAAACTGTAATGTCAAAGGGAAGCAAAAGGAATTTCCAAGGTGAGGCATCAAAGAGCAATCAGCTTCAATGGAGCAGAATGCCAGGAGTATGGTCCCAGGAAATAAGAAGGAATTAATAGGTCATCTGATATGTTTGATTATAGCCTGAAAAATTGTATTGAGAGGGTGTTAATGGGTGTGGTAAAAACTACAGCAACTGAAGCCAGAAGAAAAGAGGCATAAACCAGTGCACTTGGCTTAGCAGTGAACACAATGTGCATAGTCAAAATAATGACCATATTAGGGGATGAAGGAAAGGAGAAGTGACAAAGGGGGTGGGGACAGAGGTTTCCAAGAAAATGAACTCTTCATCCACCAGAATAGTCGGTCAGTGATAGGTAGTTGACAAATTGATAAATCAAGAAATTAAATATGCTTAACTCCTTAAGAAAGAAGTAAATACCAGATGGATCCACTAACAAAGTTCAAAATGCGTCTTTGGGAAAGAGCCTCAGAGGTAGAGAAGTATCCAAAGACATTGCTGCTGGTGTTTTATTTTATACATCTTTTGGTGTCATGTATTTTACCAAACACTTTGAGCATACTCCTTTGATGATAAAAATTATTTTAGAAACTAAATATATACATATACTTATCAGCAATTCTACTCCTAGCTATATAGCCAGCAGAAATACATCTATATACTCATCAGAAAAAAAAAAAAAAAAAGACTAGAATGTTCATAGCAGAGCTATCCATAGTAGCCCAAAACTAGAAACTATTCAGATGCTTTTCCACAGGGGAATGGACGAACAGACTGCAGTGCATTCCTGCAACAAGAGCCTAGCGAACGGATGGTCCATCACTGCACACACAGGGGAGAGTCTCACACCCACAGCAGAGGACTCAGACACCATCGTGCATGTACTATGGGACCTATAGGGCCTACCAAAGCAGGCAAACAGAATGTGGGCTGTTGTAATTCAGCAAAGTGGGCACCGCTAAGGATGAGGGACAGTGAGGGGGCACAGGAAGGCCTTGGGGATTATATGGTGCTGTTCTTAGTGCCAATGCTGGTTACATATGTGGTGGGCCCTCCCCAAGCTGTGTACTGATGCACAGAGCACTTCTCTATGAGTGTTCCACATGGTATACAGTCATATGGGAGATATATATCACATTTTAAAGAAGAATGAAGGGCACAGGAAAAGCCAGTATAAAGTGTGTGACCATTTACTGCTATTTGGATCTGACGAATAAGGAGAGTGACAGTTGTCAGTCCCACTGATTCTAGCCGTAATTCTGATGTAATAATAGAATATCTCACGATTTTAGGATCCTTCCTATTCCTAAACGGCCTGCATGCTGGACCCCGTGGCGCCCTGAGGAAAGCAGGCGTGCTGAGGGGCACTGGTGAGGAGGGCCAGGAGGCGTTTGCAGAGGTTGGGCTGCTGGGGTGGAACCAGCTACTCACCTGGAGGAAGGTGAAGCATCATGGGCAGCATTCAGAGGGCGCCAGGATGCAGGAACGAGCTGAAGCCACTCAGACACGGAAATCCACTTCTTGGACCAGATCACGAGTGCCCCTCGCCCTCCTCAGGGGCTCCCGTCTCTGCTTCGCTTCCTCCTGAGCTCTGTGTGCTCCCACTCGAGCAGTGCCAGCCCCGCAGCCCCCTCCCTCTCAGGCAAGCTAAGCCTGAATCTGTGAGAAACGAAGGCCAGCTTCTCCCTGGCCAGGGCCAGAGGCCAGTGACACCGTTTGGATGTTTATCCCCTCCGAATCTCATATTGAGATGTACCCCCCAGTGTTGGAGGTAGGGCCTGGTGGGGGCTGTTTGGGTCACGGGGACAGATCCCTCATGGCTTGGGGCTGTCCTCAAGACACTGAGTGCTCTGAGATCTGGTTGAGTAAAAGTGTGTGGCCCCTCCTGTCCCTTGCTGTCATACTCCTGCTCTGGCCCTGTCAGCTTCCGGTTTTCCTTCCTCCATGAGTGAAAAGTCCCTGAGGCCTCCCAGGAAGTGGAGTAGATGCTGACGCCATGCTTCCGGTACAGCCTCCAGAGGATGAGCTACTTAAATCTCTTTTCTTTATAAGTTATCAGCCTCAGGTATTCCTTTATAGCCTTGCAAGGAGGGCCGAACACAGTCAGCAAATGGAGTAAATGATAGCAGCTCCCCCGTCCAGCATCAGCCTGGCGCAGCGGCCGCAGTTCCTGTTTATGTTTATGATGTTGTTATATGGTGATCTCTTTAAATTGAGATCCACAGAAGGGGCTGGCCTTGAGGACAAAGACACTCAAGACGCCTCCCTGTGAGGAAGTCCCCTCCCTTGGATGTAGTGATTCAGACCAGCAGGAGGTGGAGAGGATCAGTGCCGGCACCCAGGTGGTGACGCAGCCATCCTCTGGTGTTTGAGTTGGGTTGTAACCAACAGTCGGTACATTTGGTTTCACAGTCCATTGCCTCCCTGCCATTTAGACCTAACTAACATCAGAAGATTTATTTTTTTACGGCTTACAATATAAGGGTTGCTTAAAAAGCAGGGGTGAGAGGTCATAAAAATAGACCTGGGCCTAAACACATGCAGGAAACAAACGTGTGTTGGGGGGTCTGCGTGTAAGACCCTTTGCCTGAGAAGCCTCCCGTTCCTGTAGTTGCTGTTCAGCTTCTCTTTCTGTCCGCATTAAGAATATTGAATCTGCCTCTTTGTCGAGCACAGCTCTCAGTACTTTGTCATTGCACGGCGAACATTAGATGATGATAAATAATGGAAATAACCTTTACAATAATGCAAAGAAATGTAATCCAGCCAGACAGGTATCAGTACTGGAAAGAAAATGAACCATAAAACACCCGTGATGCAATACGTTTCCAGAGAAATAGTTCGGGAGGCAGCCAGTATCTTGCAGAAGCCAGTCCCAGATCTCGGGAGGCAGGTGTCTGGTGAGGGCGTAACTGCTGAGGACCCCCAGCTGTGCTGGCCCTGGTCCATGGAGGATGCAGACTGTGGAAACATCGACCTTGCTCCTAAAAACTGACTGCAGGGGAAACAACGCAGCCGGGGTAGCCATCAGAAAACATGATTTTTCCAAAACCTCAAACAACAGTGGATAATTTCCAGCCAAAGGACAAGCAAAAGCTCATCAGAAACTCCATGAAGAGGGAAGAGAAATGCCAGCCAGTGGGTCCTGGCCTGTCTGAGACAGCCCAGAGTCCAGCACTTCAGACATCTCCAGGGTGTCTCAGAGAAAGGCAGGTAGTGACGTGGCAGGGGACTAGAACTTGGAGGAGTGGACTCTGCCGCGGGGTCACTGAGAACTGGGTCCCTGATGGCCGGTGCCCCTTCCCGTGACAGATTCCACACAGGAGCTGCAGACTGTGGACCCCTGAAGTGGACAGGCACTCCAGCCATGCCCTGCGAGGACGAAAGCCCTCCCCCAGTGACCTGCAGGTTTCAAGGGGCTTCCCCCTCCTACGGTCACCCCCATGTCCTTCATCTTGCAGCTGTTTCATTATCTCCACCCTGACGTTGAACTGTGTGGAGTATGACCCCCTGCCCCGGCGCCACCCCAGCGACTCACTGAAGGTGAAAGAGATTCCCACGAGGCATGCAGGTGTGGAGCCTGTTTCCCAGGGGCCTGGGAAGGCCCGCACAGCACACAGCCCGGAAACGCCCGGAGCTTCACTTCGGGCATCACCACAGGCTCTTCTCCTGGCGGGGTCATCTGCCTTGCTTTCTCCCAGATCCATGCTCTCCAGTGTGGGACCCCCCAGCCACGGGCAACTGTTTACTTTTAAATTAGTTAAAATTAAGTAATATTAAAATTCAGTTCTGCAGTAGCATAAGCCAAGCCCCAAGTGCCCTGTAGACTCAGCAGGTGGCACGGTCAAGCAGCATCTCCGTCCCCCAGGAGCCTCTGCACGGCTCTGATGTGGACCTTCCCTCCCCAGCTGCTACCTGGTCTCCAGCTCCTCTCGCCCGCTCCTTTCCTGGGTTACCCAAGAAGCTGCCAGTCCCTCCCACTCTGCCCTGCTGAGCGTGACACACTGCCAGAACTGGAGCCAAGTCCTCCCTATGCCCTGTTGAGCCCACAGGGCTTCCCTTTAATAGGTGTCACCGGCCACAGAAAGAAGCATTGGACATAACTCATTCCTTTCTGGATTCGCCTATTTTTATCTTCCTTAGTAGCTTGTAGATTGCATAAAGCCAGTGAGTGACTACCAGCCATGATTTGGGGCCTGCCTGCATGGGATTCTGCACATCGTGGAAATGTTTCTGGAGAGCATGAGTTACCTTTGGGAACACGGTAGGGGGAAAGTCTGCCGTCTTCATCATCGTGTGGTCATGAATGACACTCCCTGGGCCCTGTCTGGGCACTACCAGGTGTGGGTGATGTGTCCTGCATTCAGCAAAGAGGCTAGCATCAACGCTGCAGTGCCTGAGTGCTGGGTGGAGACATGAGGGCCCAGACCTAAGGCAGCTGGGAAGATACCATGGAGAAGCTGTGGCCCGGAAGATGAATAGTGTTGAAACAGTGACGGGTGATGAAAAGGCCACTGCAAATACAACCAGAGCGAAGGGAAAATCAGGGAGAGGTGGGGAGAGGCCTGCAGAGGGAGCCGGGCAGCACCTGCCCTTGACAATTACGTTTGCATCCGTGTTCGGAGATGAAGTCAGCCTCTCGTTTCCCTTTCTCTGACTTTTCTTCTCTGGTTTTGGCATCAAGATTTTATCAGTTTTATAAAATGAGTTTCTCTGTTCTCTGTAGGTGGTTCTTATCTGTTCATTTAATTATTGATAGAATTCATTTCTAAAGTAAGGTAGATTTTTTTCAACTATGCTTTCTTCCAGTTACTGTTCTTTTCCAGAAGTATCCATGAACCTGTTTCCACGCCAACAACAGATGCGACTTGGGCCTGTTTTGTGCTGTAGATAATAGGATGCCGAGTCCGGCTTCTTTTGTTCATCACTGTGCCTCTGAGATTTATTCCATGACCATTTGGGTGCCATGACGGCTTGCCCTTCTATCACTGGCACTCATTGGGCTTGCAGGGCAGGGCAACCATGAGTCAGACTCCTTTGAACATTCTTACAGATGTGTTTTGTGAACACATGAATAATTGTTGTTGGGTATTTACACAAATAAATGTCCACTCATTTACGGGAGTGGAATTGTTGTTGTGTGATGTATCTATATGTTCAGCTGTAAGAAATGCTCACCATTTCCCCAAGTGATGGCATGAATTTACATCCCGCCAGGAGTGCAGGGGAATTTTAGTTTTCCCACATTCTCCATGACACTTCCTATTGCCTCTTGGCCGTGTCTTGGCCTTGCTGGAGGGTCCATGCATGTGCTAAGCATCCCGGGTTGGGCATGTGTGCACACACAGTAGGCCTGGCCTCAAGAGGAGGGGCCTCCTCTCTTCCCCTCCTCCTTCCCACTTGTCAGCCACAGTGTCTGCCCCTGTGGACAAGGTGTGGTTGGCAGGAGCAGATAGGGGACAGAGATGTCACAGTCGCCCCCAACTCAGATTGTCACAAGAGGCTCATGCTCTCGTACATGGCTTGCTTTCTCATCTGGGCATTTGGCAGGTTCTTCTCAGGCCCACACTCACCTTCACATGCCCAGCTTCAGCCTGCTGCACAGGCCCTGTGTGTCCGTCCACTTGCCCCTCAGTTGGGCTCTACTGGACGGGACCTAAGACCATGTCTGGTCCCTGGGGACCGTGTCAGCCTTTGTTCCTGGCCCAGCCAAGGCCTGGCCATCTCCACAGAGTCGCACCCTCCTGGCCCCACCCCTGAGACTGCTGGCCAGCCGTTCGCCTTGCAGACTCTCCAGGCAGGAACCGGCTGGCCATCCGCCCGCAGTGCTGGACATGCATGGAGCCCACAGTGTCCCGTGGCAGCTGTGCCCCCGCAGCCTGAGTGAAAAACAAATGCCTGCCTTCTGTGGACGGAACCCAGGCTGAGCAACTGTCAGTCCTTCCAAATGCTTCTCAGCCTCCAAACCCTTTGTGAAGGCACAGGCTTTGAGGCATCTAAGTTGGTTCCGCTCTCTTATTTAGAAAACAGGCAAAGGCTGCTGGGGGTGGGGGCAGGGAGGTCCCTGTCACCATCCTAGGGTGTGTCTCTTTTGATGTGGAGCCTGGGGTGGAGCTTCCAGCTGGACCTCCTGTTACAGAGCAAGTGAGCAGAAGAAAGAAGGAGGGAGGGAGGAAGGGGGAGGGAGGGAAGAAAGGGGGAGGAAGGAGGGAGAGAGGAGGGAGGGAAGACCGAGCGAGGAGGGAGGGAAGACCGAGCGAGGAGGGAGGGAGGAAAGAGGGAGGAGGTAAGAAGGAGGGAGGGAAGAGGAAGGAAGAAGGGAGGAAAGAGGGAGGAAGTAGGAAGGAGAGAGGGAAGATGGAGGAAGGAGGGAGGGAGAGAAGAGGGAGGAGGTAGGAAGGAGGAAGGGAAGAGGTAGGAAGGAAGGAGGGAGGAGGGAGAAAAGAAGGAGGAGTTAGGAAGGAGGGAGGGAACAGGGAGGAAGGCAGGAGGAAAGAGGGAGGAAGTAGGAAGGAGTGAGGGAAGAGGTAGGAAAGATGGAGGAAGGAGGGAGGGAAGAAGGAGAAAGGAGGGAGGAAAGAGGAGGTAGGAAGGAGGGAGGGAAGAGGGAGGGAAGAGGGAAGAAGGAGGAAGGGAGAAAAAAGGGAGGAAGGAGGGAGGGAGGAAAAAAGGGAGGAAGGAGGGAGGGATGAAGGAGGGAGAGGAGGAAAAAGGAAGGAAGGGAGGAGGGAGGGAGGGAGGGAGGGACAGGCCTTCAGCACGCCAGCATGTGCTAAGATACATTCTTGGATAAACCAGGGACCTCAGGTGGGCATGAGAAGGGGAGACACTCAACTTGGCCACTCCCCCAACTAGAGCAAGACCTGGATCCACCAGGTGCATCAGAAGGAAGCAGGGCCTAGGACCCACTCCCAAACCTCTC
Organism: Macaca thibetana thibetana; assembly: GCF_024542745.1. Lineage (NCBI taxonomy): Eukaryota > Metazoa > Chordata > Mammalia > Primates > Cercopithecidae > Macaca > Macaca thibetana. Next base: position 93,267,340 of record NC_065587.1, read on the forward strand.
TGCCACCTCCACAAGAAGCTACTCCCTTCAGATAAAACCATTCCCCAAAATGTGGCCAATCTGCAGGGCAGGGGTTCCACCAGAGAGAATTGCTGGGGGGTTTCAGCACTAAACACTGACACCCATGGAACGTAAATTGACTTTGTCCCTCCACAGACTGGTCATTTCTCATCACAAAACCATGAGCAGCATGACCTTTACATGTGAATCAACAGCGCTCGGTCCTTTGACAGCCAGTTCCTTTGACTTGGCCACTTGGTAGTGACCATTCTACCTAAGGATGTGTGACCCAGCGGTGGTACAAGGTGGCTGGACCTCAGTTCGGATGGTGACAACTTCAGCCAAAGCACATTCGTTCTGGCTGTCTGTCCTCTGCTTCTGTAACTTTTATTTCCTCAGTGTGAACAGCACTGCACTTGAGGGACTGGAAGGGGGTGCTTCCATAACTGTCATTGCTATGGCGCACGTTTACTTTTGCTCTTCAATTTAAAATTCAGGTCTTCTACATATCTTTGCAACTAGGGAAGAGAAAGCAGGTCTTTTAATTCCAGAACCGCAGTGCACACATCACGCTCCAATGTGGGCTGTGCAGGAGCTCAGCGCCTGGAGGGTTTCAGGTTGCAGGACATCTCCCTTGGGGGCTGTGTCTGATGCCCTGCAGCCAGCCCTGCCGATGGAGCCTGGCTGCTGCCTGCGTTCCCAATAATGAGCCCTTGTGCCCTGGGCTGTTAAGGCTCTGTCTGCTGTGAGCTGAAACGCTTTCTCTGAAGAGCCCTCACGGTGCAGAAATAGTGTCTTTGGGTCCTGCTGAGCCCCCACCCCCAGCCCACCGCTGGCACAAGGTGCAGGCACCAGGCACTACTTGGGTCTTCCCCAACCACCTGCATTTTCTAACCACCTGCACTTATTTTCCAACGAAAGGCCAATAAAGAAAGTCACAAACTTTACTTGCAACCTGTTGGCAAAAGGGCAGGGAAGGAAAAGCCCAACCACAAGAAATAACAATCTTGACAAACTTTTTTGCACCTACACACAAAGCCTTGCCTTCAGCTCAGAGACTCTTGAACTCAGGTCAAGTTGCCCTGCCCTCATGCACAGCAAAAAACCTTGTCAAAGAGCCGGGAGCTTTCATCCAGCAGCTGTCAGGATGGAAACATGTCTTCCCATTTGCACCCTGTCAAAGGAATGAGCAAGCTGTTTCGCAGCCACAGTTACCCATTTTCTAAAACAAAAGGTTCACGTCAGGTAATCACCTTCATTAGACCATGTTGTGTGTTTTGTGTATGTAAATGACGTCTCTGCCTTGTGGGAGTGGGCACCCCAGGAACTCTGGCTTCTATGACATGCAGATGCCGAGTGACATTGCTGAAGGCAGCCTGCTTGCTAAGGCTGCATCTGTTTGCTATTTCTGACATCAGCGATCAGGCCCCTAACACACCACATTCCCTAGGTTTCTTGTTAGAGCCAAACATATAAACCTGCGGATCGAGTTCCCCCAGCATGGAGAATGAGAATAAAGAACAAATGTGATTCTCAAGCAGACAAACCAGCTTAGGCATGAGAGCTCTGGTGCGTGTGTGTGCAGAACCTGCAGAGTTGGGCCAGAACTGAGGTCAAGAGGCAGCCCCATGCCACTGCCTTCCTCCTCAACACCACCAGAGAGACTGGGACTGTGCCCCAGTTAGAGAAGTACTATATTCCCCCTATCCCCCCAGAGCCCAGCCCAGGCCCCCAGGGAGACCACAACACACAAGAGAGACAGGGGCTCTACCTCGGGGAGCTTACCAGTGAGCAGGAAGGCAACTATTCCACAAGTGGGTACTCAGATGTGTGAGTCCTCATGAGCTCAGGAAGCCCAGCATGGGTGTTCCCACAGGGGTCAGGGAATGCTGCTGGCAGGTGCCCAGGCAGCTGTAGTGACTCCGCCTTCCTCTCCGCACCCCTTTGTGTAGCCATGGAGATAGCACTAAGGCTGGTGATTATGGCGGGGACACAGCCATGACCCTAATGAGCGATGGCTCTTTGAGTTAGTGCTAAGGAAAGGCAATTAGAGGAAATTGTATCCTAAGATGTGGGCCTGTGTGGGATCGCTGCCGCATGAAACAGACTGGGCTCGTCGCAACTTCATTCATTCATTCATTTATTTATTCATTGTCCTAAGAGGCTTCCATTTTGCATCCCTTTACCTCTGCTCCCTCCAGAATTGTCCACAGTGAGCTCTCAAGCTCAGTTCCAAGACAAAAAGTTGGGGAGGAAAAAAACAAAAACTAGCTTTTAGGATCCCAAAGCGAGGGGAGTGAGAAGGAAGCCAGGCAGCGGCGGGCATCCCTTCCCCACGTGGTACAGACTTCCAGAGCTCAGAGACCATGGAAGATGCAGGTTCACGTCATGAGTCATCTGAGTGTGAGCCTTTCTGGTCCACTGAAGAGGTGTTGGTATGTTTCAGCTGGTGTGTTTGAGCGAACAACATGCCGACTCCCATACTCACGTATAAAACCTAGGAATGTCACTGACCTTAGGTGGAAACGGGACCCGGTAGAAATCTGGCTTTGTGGAGATGGCCATGAGAGTGAGCTAGGACATTCTGCCAGGGTAGTCCTGACCACAGGGGGCCCGCCAGTGGCTTGGGATCGACCCTCCTCAGCATCACGTGGGCTCCCGGGGCTCAGTGCCTTGGTAGCTTCCCACCCCATCTGCCAAATGAGCCATTTTACTCTGGTGGTGCCTCCATGGTGGCCTCCAAAACCTCCGTGTTTCTATCTCCTCATGACCCCAAGAATCATGAATTTGATTACACCAACACCTGGTTATGTCATTGAGCACTAAGGAATATAGCTGTTAGTTTTATATCAAATGATTTTATTGATGGATGAATTTTACTAACGCCAGCCATGTCCAGGGTGGGGACGGTCGGGAAGTGAATGACTCATGGCCATGGCAGGCAAGGCAGCTGAGGAGGAAGGTCTCAGGTGTCCTCCAGTGGGTTTCATGATCTTATGCCGGAGTTTCTCTCGGGGAAATGAGAGCTGTCATTGCCTTCTGCACACCTCCAGTGGGTAGCAGAGATTCAACAGATAGGTAGGAATATGCTTTAGAAAATTACGAGTTATTCAAATAAATGAGCACACCGTTCTTGGGTAGAAAGAGCGGCACTGGAGGAGTCATATCTAGCCCATCCCTCAATACTGGTGCTGGAGATCCCAGACCCCACACTGGTGGAACTCAGTTGGGCTACTCCCAGTTTTCTCTTATTCCCTCAGGGCCAAGTAGAAAAGAAGTCTATCTTCCCTGCGGTGTGGGGGAACAGCAGCAGATCCCAGCCCCACATTCGTTTCTTGCAGTTAGAGAACTGCCCTGGTCACAGCAGGTGTGAGCACAGTTTCCCCCTCAGCCTTCTCTGCATCGACAATGCCTTTTTCTGAATCAGCAGCCATAGATGAGCCCTCCATTCACTGCTTGTTCCAACTTGCTTACCATGACTTCCTTTTCCTTCTCCAACTCTGCAGACCAACAAAGCCGTAGCCAAGGGGGACTTGCACCAGGCCAGCACCAGCTCCCGGCGGGCCCTGTTCCTGGCAGTGCTGTCCATCACCATTGGGACTGGCGTCTATGTGGGCGTGGCCGTGGCCCTCATCGCCTACCTCTCCAAGAACAACCACCTGTGAGCTTCCTGCGAACGGAGGGGGAGCGCCCGGGGCCAGGTCTGTGTGGACGTGGAGGAAGGAGACATACCGCATGATGCTGTACAGTACAAATGATCGCCAAAAGACGCCACGAAGCCCTGGGATTTCCTACCCATGAATTTCTTTTGTTTTTATCCTTTAATTTCATGTTCACAGCACTGTGTAGAGCACCAGACAGACGGGCACTGCTAATCCTTCCAAAGGAAAGCTCCAAAGATCCCAGCCCGCAAGGCTGTCTCTGGATGGATTCTGGTGGATGAATGGCAGCGTGGCTCTCTGCAGCCTGCCAGTGCCCAGAGTGCCACCGCATGAGCAATATACAAACAGTCCAAAAAAGTGTTTATTTTTTATGGAACATGGTGCAATAGGCAGAGGACAAGGGACACATCACTCTTCTGTCTGTGGCCCTGCTGGAGTCCTTTGTGCCCCTCCTGAGTCCACACGCCTTCCCTGCAAGATGAGAATGGGGCTGGGAAGAAAGAGGTGACACCATGGCTGGTAGGAGCCCCGCCGCACTGCTCTGCAGACCCATTGGCCTGACCCTGGAAGCAGAGCCAGCCCGGGACCTGCCCTGTTCCTTTCCCTTCACACCACCCCAGCCTCAAGATGTCGAGCCACTCCAGAACGTGTCTCACTCCACAGCTACCCCGCAGCAATACGCACTCTTGGGACCTCACTGATCTAGGATGGGGAGGCAGGCCACCGCCCCTCCCAAGACTCCTCAAGAAAGAGCCCCACGGTTGCTCCAGAAACTCAAGGCACTGCAGCCGTGGGCACTGCCTCAGCATAAAGACACAGGGGCGCCTCCCAATCACCGCGCTGGCGGATGCTCACCCCGTCATAAGCAGAAACTAGTGATCCTGGAAACGAGATGGGCCTTACTCTGTCGACTAAATGAATAGCTATTTTCTTGTCATTTTTTAAAGTGCAACTCTTGCTTCATGCTGCTTAAGTTACCAGATGAATGCTGAGAAATAAGTAATCACAGACATTTTAATACCATTTCATTGCTGTTTTACGAGTGTTCATTACTTAACAAAAAATTATCTTTTAGCTTTTTCGCTTAAGACTTTTCTTTCTGATGAATAGCTGTCGTTGGGTTTCATTTATACTTTCCCCTGTGGTTTAAGGAACTGCAGAGCCACCCAGGCCCCCACCTATGAAATAGTAGGGGGGTCTCCAGGAGAACTGAAGTCCCTGCCGGTTCAGTTTCCACCGATAAATATCGTCCTAATCCCCTCAGTGGACGCAGAGACCCCCCTCTCCAGGACAGTGGCTGCGCCTGCAGCACTTGGCAAATTCCTGAGGCCTGGGTCAGCCCTAGGCTGACTTGATTGGTCAAGATGTGGCCTAGTAACTGCAACATGAAGCCAAGGTTGAGAACCACTGCCCTGGAATAAGGACTACAGGTTTGATCCTTCTTCCTGACACTCTCCTCCTTGACCTTGAACACTTAATATTCTGAAAATTATTAGCACTGTCTTCCCAGGTCAAATTTGAGATCCATCTAGCATTTGTCTCTACTGGATGGTTCACAGGGACTATAGGATTTTAACCCTAAGAAGTAGATAGGGAAGCCAGCCAACATCCCTGTAGGAGTTAGAGTCACCAGCCATGGAGGGCATAGGTTTAGGTTCAAACCAACCTGGATTTGAATCCAGCTGTGCAACTTTCTAGCTCTGTGATCTTGGGTAAAGGTTGACACCTCGGTCGGGCACAGTGGCTCACGCCTGTAATCCCAGCACTTTGGGAGGCCAAGGTGGGTGAATCATGAGGTCAGGAGTTCAAGACCAGCCTGACCAGCATGGTGAAACCCCTGTTTCTACTAAATATACAAAAAATTAGCAGGGCATGGTAGTGCGTGCCTGTAATCCCAGCTACTTGGGAGGCTGAGGCAGGAGAATCGCTTGAACCTGGGAGGCGGAGGTTACAGTGAGCCGAGATTGCACCACTGCACTCCAGCCTGGGCCCGATAGAGCAAGACTTCATTAAAAAAAAAAAAAAAAGTCTACACCTCTCTGAGCTTCGTCTCTAGGTCTCTAGGAGAGGATAATCAATAAGGCCCATTTTGTGGGGTTGCTGGGGAAGGCGCTAGTCACAGACCATGGCTCCTGGCAGGAGCAGGTGGTCATAGTTATTATCATGTCCTTGATGGGCTATCCCATGGCTGGTCTGTGTCCCTCCATCTCTCAGGGTTCATTTATCACAAGCCATTGTGTCAAATGGTCACCATGCCATCTGCAGCTGCCACAGACAGACCACACAGCTAACCAGGAACCAGGCCCCCTGACACCAGGACCAGCCTCTCCAGAGCTGTACTTGTCCTGAAATGACCCATGTTAAGTTCAAAGGCTCCCCAAAGGCGCATACCTTTGGATGTGGTAAAGAAGTAGAACCTTTCTGTACATCCACACCCATCATTTCTGTCTATACTGTCACAGTCACCCTAAGCCAGGCCCTTAGTGCCAGGTACTTTACCTCTGCTAGACCAACTGCCCATCTTATTCCAGCCTCTGTATTTCCAGATGGAAAAGCCTCAGTTCCCAAGGGTTTGGCCCTATCTAAGTTGTCAAGCTCTGCCGAGTCTTTCTCAAGGGCTTCACCTATGGGTGTAAATGGTCATAGTGGGCACAGGGGACAGGGCCAGCTGAAGGCAGCCATGGGGCCCAGCAGCTCACCTGGCAGCTAGGCATAGTGTGTGACAGCCCTGCGACTGCCTTGGCCTTGGTGGCAGGGAAAGTGACTGAAGGTCATCGTCGGTGGCTGTGTTAGTGACTGCTGTCAGCTGAGCCATCTTCCGAGTGTGTCGGAGCAACCTGCACCTCCCTAAACCTGCATCATTGTTGTTAGGCCCATGTGGCATCCACTAAGCACAGCTATGCCAGGCACACATGACCTCGCCTCATCCTCCCAATAGTCCCAGCAGGCAGGTGTCCCCACCTCCTCCCCAGGTGTCCCTGCCTTCCCAGGCATCCCCCCACCTCCCAAGGCATCCCTATATCCCAGGTACTCCCACCTCTCCAGGTAGCCACACCTCCCCAGGCATCCCCACCTCCCCAGGTAACCCTGCCTCCCCAGGCATCCCCCGCCTCCCAGGTACCCCCACCTCCCGAGGCATCCCCACCTCCCCAGGTATCCCTGCCTCCCCAGGCGTCCCCGCCTCCCCCGGTACCCCTGCCTCCCCAAGTACCCCCACCTCCCGAGGCATCCCAACCTCCCCAGATACCCCCACTTCCCCAGGCATCCCCATCTCCCCAGGTACCCCCACCTTCCTGGGCGTCCCCACCTCCCCAGGTACCTCCGCCTCCCCAGGCATCCCCACCTCCCCAGCTACCCCCACCCCCTAGGTACCCCCACCTCCCAAGGCATCCCCACTTCCCCCCGTACCCCCACCTCCCCAGGCGTCCCCAGCTTCAGCAAGTGTCCCAACTGACTTGACCAGGTGTCATACCCCAACTATTCCCAGGGAACTATAGTGAGTTCTGAGGAGAACATGGTAGAGGAGGACCCATCATTGGTCACCATGCCGTCCGCAGCTGCCACAGACAGACCACACAGCTAACCAGGAACCAGGCCCCCTGACACCAGGACCAGCTCCTCCAGAGCTGGAACAGGGCTTCCCTCAAACTCAGCCAGCTCTACAAGTGGCCCTGCCCTCTGCAGTAGCCTATGGATTTAAAATGACCAGTGGAGCAATCTTCCTGCTTACCAGTTGCCGCTCCCATGCCCTGGATACCAATGTCAAGTGGAGCCTGCACTGAGATCATGGCCAAAGCCACCCTTCAGAGCCATGGCCTGAGTTCAGGATCTGACCCCTGAAGTTTATAGCATCCCTCAGAGGCTCCTAGTGGACCAGCTGAAATGCCTATCTTTATGAGTACATTTTTGTGCTTCCCTCTTCCCCTCAAAGTTTACCTGCATTAGTTGCCATCGGTGCTGACATCTGTTGATCCAATTTGCCAATAGGCCATTAACTGTCCCTCCATAGCCTGAGCTGAGGCCGAACCCTCGGAAATCACGACCACCCCACCTCCGATCTAGGGATGCCTCCCTGCGTCTGCTTTGTGCTGATAACACTGGGATCAATGGCATCAGGCTGTGGCTGTGCTGTCCCCACCCCCATGACCTCCTGGAAGTTCTTCCCTGCTCTTCAGAGTGAGCTTGGCTGTCCAAGGGGTGGGGGCTTCGCTCCCCTGACGCTCTTGTCTGAATAGTCTGCTCATCTTTGAAAGTAACGGTGGATGCTAGACCAAGACACAGCAGGTCTTCAGACTGTGGGCTCCCTGCCAAACAAGCATGTCCACTGAGTAATGAATTTGTCAACCGCCTGAGCCTCACAGGAAAGAGTCAAAGTTCCCTGTGGGGACAGGGCAGAAGGGGCAGGATCTGCTGACCCTGCATTTAAGGCGCAGCAGGACTCAGGACCACAGGGGCGACTTCACCTTCCCACAGGAGTGAGGGACGGGCATGGCCTGGGGCCTCAGAACAAGGTCCCCAGAACAAGGTCCCCAGAACAGGGTCCCGGGAAATGAGAAGGTTGACTACAGCTGCCCCATGCACGAGGGGATGGGGATGGCTGGGATGGAGTTCCAGGCAGGTATGCATAACGGGATGACCCCCCCTGGGCAGGGGAAGACCCTGAGGGCTCTAAGGATTTGCCCAAATCTACCAGGTAGAAAAGCAGCAGATGGGTGTGAATGTGGGTGACTCCACGCAGAAGCACCAGACTGGAGACATTCCCAGTGGGTGGGGCTGGGCTTGGCTTTCCAAACCCAAACAATGGGAGAGGGCCGGTTCATGCTGCAGGGAAAACTGTATTTGCTTGAGGCGAAACCAGCCTCTACTCCAGAAGAAAGGTCAAGGGCTCATTCCTTTGGGTTTTGTTGCTGGTCCTGCTGCTGCTGTTTGGTTTGGTTTGGTTTTGAAAGCCCATGGAGTAGGACAGCTTTCTTCAGGAAAGCTTTCAAGGCCCAAGGACAACAGCATGCAGACAGGGCTGAGTCCTGGCCTTCACACTGAGGACACTGACCCCACCCGCTCCAGGATGCCCACTGTGAGCCTCTCACGCTGGCCCGAGGGCGGCCTGAAGGACCTCTAGGCACTGTTGACAGCTGCCTCTGGTCACTTCGGTCCAGCAGAGGCCACAGACCCACCGCAGTGCCTACAGCTGCACATGCTGGAGGCTCCACAGGAGAGAATGAAGAATGCCGAGGGCTGAATCCACGAGAGCTTCACTGGGCTCCCAGGGTAGGCTCATACCCAGGGTTCCCAGGGCAGGCTGGTGCGCAGGGCTCCCAGGGTGGGGTCCCAGGGCGGGCTGGTGTGCAGGGCTCCCAAGGCAGGCTGGTTCCCAGGGCTCTTGAGGCAGGCTCTTGGGGCAGGCTCGTGTGCTCCTCACATACTCCAACACAACTGGAGCATCCGCTTCCAGGCCTTCCCATCACAGCGCTAAAGCCATTAGGAGCGACAAGGACAATGTCTTTGTCCTGATTCTGACCAAGGCCCTCTCTGAGTTGCATTGCAGGCAACTCCATTGCCTAATGTGTGCCTACAGTCACCATGCTGTGTCCAAATATCACAACGAGGAGCCACAGGCACACAGTTCCCAGATTAGATCCGAATATTTGCCTTGACCTATTCTTGAGATTTCTGCCTCTGCTCCAATCCAGGACAAGTGCTGTGGCTGCCCTGGCATCAGACCTGGCTTCTCAGTGCCACTGCATCCGTCTCATCAATGCAGGGGCCAAAGTGGCGGATCTGGGCTCCAGACTGCGAGACAAGTGTCCCCTCAGCTGAGCATGTTGTCAGTCTCCTCCGTCACCCTCATGTCCTTTGCTCTAGTACAGAATGAGCCCAGGGCTGCACTTGCCCCAGACAGAGAGAATTCAGTACCCAGGCCTACACTCAGTCAGTCAAGGCTGAGTGAAAACGAGGTGCTCTGGGAGGTGCCAGATAGGTCCTGGAGGGCACATCCCCTGCACCTCCTACTACGTCTAGGCGACTGCGCTTTGCTGTTTACTGAAACCAGGTCATTCGGGGGCAAATATGAATATACATAGACAGAGATAGCAATAAGACATTTAAGAGAGAGAGAGGTGACACAAAATCACGGTATCTGAACCATCTCCTCCAGCTCTAAGCCAGCGCTCTCCATTCTTGTCGGCCTTTGCTTATGATACCTTAGGACACCTGAGTCCAACTCATGACTCAGCCAAAAAATGGACAATGATTTGCATCTGTTGTCTATATATGCCAAAGCATCCATATTTGGGTTCCAACTATTTTATTAAACCATTCAAGATTTGCAGGTGGAACAAGATGGTCTCAGTTCCCCTAACTCACCTGAGCTACTGTCTTCATTCCCTGGATAGAGTTGGCACATTTTAAGCAGCATCTATTTTTCTACTGAATTGGCTGATGAAGTGTTCCTGCTAAGTAGAAAGAATCTGCTAAGTTGGGCTCTGACTTGCTGAGGGCTGAATTGGCGGAAGGGCCGATGAGGAGCTGGGAGACCTCTCCTGCTTAGCACAGTGAGTGAGTCTTCCATTATTCTCTCAAGACGTTCTTCAGTCATTAGCGACAAGGGATGGTCACTGTCCCGCCACAATCTTTAACGTAGAAAAGAGAGCAGGCTCACTTGCCCTTCCTTTTAGTTCACAATGGAATAATGGGAAGGAATTAAATGTAAAACTTTGTTATTACTCCAAGAGAAGAATCCAGCTGTTCAGGTGTTCTAAACCAACTCTCCATCTGGTGTGTGTGGATTCTCAAACGATAGGTGCTTTAAAAATAATACGTACCTTAAATTTGAAGAGTGCATTGCAAACTGGTCTGCTTCATATTCTCAGCAGTCCTGTGCCGCATCTGAAATGGAACTCTAAAGGTTGCTTTCCTCAACACCCCTGGGTGACAAACCCTGCCTTGGGTTCAGCCAAGGGGCAGTGAGGCAGGTGCCCCACAATCACGGTTGCAAGATGGCCACAGCACTCACTGAGTCTCGCCCCGCTGAGACCCCAGCACAGAGGGTGCCTGGCTTTGTTCCCCCTTGCACTGAGCATCCCCTTTGGGGAATATGTGGCACCAGGATGATTTGCACCAGGAGAGAAGCTGGAGATGTCAGGCTTCTTCCAAATGCCCTCCCCTGATGTGTGGCTTCCCCTGGAGCAGGTGCAGCATTTCAGGCATGAAAGGAACCTCCCCGCGACCCCCACCCCAAGGCCTCATCTGAGTCCAGTTCACAAGAAAGTGGTGATTGCAGTGGTTGATGTGGAAGGCACAGGCTAGGAGAACATGAAGCCGGGGGCCACCTGCGCTCAGGGATAACTGAGGTCTGACAGCAAATGGAATCAGCAACCAGAGTCAGCTTTGCACCCACTCATAGTGGATACTTGTGAAGGTTTGGGGAGACATTTTTGGTTATCACAACTACCCCTCTTATGGAGTCAGGGATGCTGCTCAACATCCTGCAATGCCCAGGAAAACCCCCACAACAGAGAGCTAGTCGACTCCAAACATCAGCAATGCTAAGAAACCCTGCATTATGCCACCTGGCTTGGTTACTCACAACACGAACATTCACATTTTGAAAAGTGGCTCTGAATTAGGAACCACCCAGGTGGAGCCTGCCAAGTATGCTTGGAATCCACTCACAGACCTATGAAAGGGCTTCCCTGAACACCCCCATCATAGTTTAGCTGAAGAGAGGAAGGGGAAGCGGAGAGAGGGAACAAGGGAGCCACCCCTCCTCTGAACCCTGCAAGAAGCCTGTGGAGTTGAACATCACTTCAGCTGCCCTGTGCACACCTCCACCTGCCTTCACCAGCAGTGCACCGATTCCAGCCAAACGGGACCAGTGAAATAGACAGAGCTTCCCACTGGAGGTGGCCTGGGGCTTTGTAGAGAAAGCTTTCAGGGTCGCTCAATCACTGACTCCCAGAAATCCTCTGATCCAGAAAGGGCTGTGGGTTTCATCCACAGAGGACAGAGACAGGGCCCCACAGGAGGGGCATGAGCCCAAGTCAGCCAGGTCATGGTAGGTGGGGACTCGAGTCTGCTGGGTGGTGGCCGAGCCTCCTTCCCCAGCTACTCCACTGTGGGTGAGGATCAGGGTCTAACCGGGTGGGGCACAGGCATCACCAGCAGCGTTGCCATCCTTTCCGGGACGGTGGTCTACATGAGGCTGGGGACCACGTGCTCTCCACTGTGTAAGCTGTGGGCAAGAAATCAGACCCACAGGTCAGGGCTGCTCAGAGAAAAAGTATGGTTCCTTCCACTCCTTCCCCGTGAATTAGGAGAGGACTGCATTTGAAAAGAGGTTGGACAAGGCCTATCAGAGTCTGCAGGGGAGGTTTGGGCTTTAATTTAGTTATCTGCAGGTTTATTCATTCTCGGTCACTCAGCATCACTGTGGAATAAAGCCAGAGGTGCAATGCATGGGGCAGGCATTCCATGCCCCCTCGCGAATGCCAGGGAAGTTTGACAAGCACTGCTGAGCACCTACTGTGTACAAGGGCTAGAGTGGGCCCTTGGGAAACAAAGACGAGGAAAGGGGCAGAGCTGGAGAAGTGCACAGCCTCACTAGAGACAGTGCAGGGGCAGAACCAAGGCCACGGGCCAGGGGCCTAGGGAAGGGACCAAGGCCATAGACTACGCAAGTCCAACAGCATGCGTTTGTGGTGGAAGAGGCTGCTCAGGCTGGAGCAGCAACCTCGAGGGAGACTCGGTTTCCGCTCCAACTCTCCTGGGAGCTTCATTCATTCTTCCAGCTTCTTGGGACACTCTTCCAGTTCTTAGGCTTCCATCAACCCTTCGCAAAAGCTGCATCTGGCCCCATGTGCACATATCCCTGGTGCTTGTGTGGGTGGCAGGTTCCTGCCCGCGCAGCTCTGTCAGCTTTGGGAGAGATGGAGGTGGTGCTCCCCAGGACCCTCACACCTGGGTGATGGTCTCCCTTCCTAAAGGGGATCAGTGAGTGGCCACAGCGCTCTCCTTCAGTCACTCAGATGGCCACTGCTGAGTATTGCCTGTGGCGGGGTATGTAAGGCAGGGCCTTGTTTCTAATGGGCCGAGAAGGTCATCTTGACCATAGGGTGCTGGCAGCAGAAGATTCAGTCTGAGGTTCTCCCTTTTCAGTCCCCAGTTATGCCCCTTCCTCACATTGAGGATGAGGGGCACTGATACAACGGTGTGGCACGGAGGGAGGCTTCTGCCAATCATGGAGCATTCTATGATGTCATCTTCATCTGTACCATAGTCTCAGGGGTCTGTATCCTTGTGATCCCCGTGTCCCAGAGGGAAGGCCAAGGCTCAAAGAGGTTAGGAAATAAATCGTCCCAGGTCACACAGCTGGTACAAATCTCAATTATGCTCCAGCTCTGCCCAAATCCCAGGTTGGTAGTCTCAACTGCTACACACTCCACTCTCAACACACGCCTTCTGGCATAACTAGCTTTGCTGGCTGCTAGTCTGAAAAGGAAATGGAGGTGTAGCCTTCCCAGTTTTCCAGGTGTGAGGTTCTGGGACAGAGAAGGCCTTGTATGCCCTCTCCAGTGCCCTTGATTGGGATTCCTGGTACCCACCACTCACCTAGGTAGCATCAATCAGATTGTATTTTGGTCTTGGGAAAATGAAACTCAGGTCTTCTCTCTGGAGGGGAAGGTGATTGGTCCTAGAAAAGAACGGGAGGGCAGCCCGTGTGTCCGGAGGCCCCTACACTGCCAGTATGTAGCAGACACTGTCACAAGCCCTCCCTCTGAAGCCCCACCACAGTCCTCAAGGGGGATATGGGCTCTAACCTTCCCATTCTACAGATGGGGAAACTGAGGCTCGGAGAACCAGTACTTTGCCTGATGACAGAGCTGGTCCACAACAGGCCAGAGTCAAAGTTCAGGTCCGAGTGGCTCCCCAAGAGGCCAAACGCCCAAAACACACCCATCTGGACAGTGGCCTCTTGAGGAGTTGCCTGTATTTTTTTGCCCAGGCTGCTGTAACAAACATCACAGACTGGGTGGCTTAAACAACAGAATTGTACTTCCCACTGTTCTGGAGCCTGGAAGTCCCAAATCAGATGTCAGCAGGACGGGTTCTTCTGAGGTCTCTCCTTGGCTTGCGGGCAGCTGCCCTCTTCCTGAGTTTCCCACATACGTGTCCCAATCTTCTAATAAGGACATAGCCATCTAGGATCAGGCCCACCCCTAGTGACCTCATTTTAACTTAACTACCTCTTTAAGGATTCTATCTTCAAATAGTCACATTCCGAGGCCTGGGGATTAGGACTCCAACATATGAGTTTTGAGGGGACACAACGGAGCCCAAGTCACTGTCCAAGCTAGTGCAGCTCCCATCCCTGTGGCCTCCCACCCCCTTGTGCAGATACACTGCCAAGCCCCTTACCACCACCCAGCAGAGTTGCCCTCAGCCACGCCCACATCTGTCTGTCTGTTTGTGCGCCCGCATCTGTGGGCCCCACATCAGTGCTGTGTTTGATCCATGAAGGGTTCAAGCTGCGCATACATGGGCAGTGGGTGTTCAGTATGTGGACCCCTTCTTCCCAAGGCTACAGAGAGCCCAGCTGGCATCTGCACAGAATTCAGACTTGGTAGTGTCGGCTGAGCTGGGGATGCTGCCCACCACCAGGATCCTGCAGGCAGAGGGCAAGAGGACCTCTAAAATGAGGAGCTCTCCAGCTGGGGGCTGTGCACCCCCCACCCTGCCTGTCTGCAGCCCAGCCATGACTGAGTTGTGAGAGAGACCCAGAGAGGCTTCGCCACTCAGCCCCGGGGCTCTTCCCCTGTGTCGAGGAACTCCTTGGGAACCGGCATGCGCCGGTCAAGTGGGAGTCAGTGGGGCCTGCCAGGACAAGGACCTTAGACCAGGTGAAGATACCTGGCTGGACACGGGGGACCCCAAGGTGGGAGCAGAGAGGATCATTGGAAAGGATGGCATTGGTGAATGTGCTCACACACACTGCGGGGGGTGCCGCTAGGGAACTGTCAGGGATATTTGACAGGCAGATTTTCAGACTAATGAAGTCCTGCCTGAACCTACCTGAGGGTAAGAGTCAACCAAGTGTGTGCAGCTTCTGCTACCACAGCACCGTGTCCCATAAGCAGCCCACTTAGACTGGCTGCCCCACTGTGAGGAGCATGGCCACTGACAGCCTTTGGTGCTAGAGCCACAGCCCGCTCTCCCTGGGGCGGCCCTAGCTAGTAACCAGGCCAGTCAGAGGCACAGGCCTGGCCTTTCCCACCCAGACCAGTTCTTCCCACCAGCACCCTGGGCTTAGAGGTGCCCAGAGGTTGCCCTGCATCCTGAAGGCCCCTCCTGCCCAAGCCCACAGTCTCCATGGCTGGTTCACAGCATCACTCCCACCACAAGCCTCTCCGCTGCACACCTTGGTGCTGCTCCCTGGAGAGCCTGCCTGCGCCTGCCTCCCCAGGTGAGGTCCAGGGAGATTAGGACTCAGGTGTTAGGAAGGTGAAGCCCAATCTTGAAAAGGTGAAAAGATAACCATGAGCAGCTGCAGCCTAACCCATGTGACTCCCGCACCATTGAAACCAACAACCCATCTTCTAATTGGAGAAGCCCCTTGCCACAGCTCACTTTGAGCCCTTCTCACAGATGACGGACTCAGCCTCTTTCAGTGACTGGCTCCGTGGCTCGGGGCCCTTGCGTTCCCTTAGGCTTCTGCCTGCTGGACCCACCATATTCTTCCACAGCATCCATCTACCCTCTTCATCCCTCCCGACATAGAGGCCCCTGCGCTCGTGAAGCAGGGTGCAAGGAAAGAAGCACACTTTGCTATGTGGCAGCTGCAGCTCTGTTTTCAGCCCACACGGACTCATTTTGATGGAGACAAGTCTGACAGGCTTAGAAAATTTACTCGGAATCCTCAGCACAGTGCAAACTTTTGTCTCCTTCTCTGCAAAAAAGAGGAGGCCTGTGTTTGTCTATAGAAGGCCCCTGTTAGCAGAGCCTCCAAGGAAGGTCATAGTGGATGTTTGGGGTAAATGTTTGCAGAACCATGATTTGAACAGCGCCAAGGTAGGTGATACTGTTTTTCATTCTGTGATTTCCTGTGCAATTAAACTCTCTTAATCTTCACTTGCCTCTCACCTGTGAAACAGATCTCCTCTGAACTAAGACTCATCTCAGTTGTTCTAGGAGCAGAACTGAACTGTGATAGTGCAGCTAGAAAATACTTGCTGCTTCTAAGTTATGCACCAAAGAGAAAAATAAACACTTCTTAGCTTGAATATTACAGAAACAAATTTAACTTCTTGGAAGACGAACCAGGCCAGAACTCCCACTCACAGTGAAGCCACAGCTCCTGAAGAATGGCCCTGGAGAATATGAAATGACAAAGAAGTCTCGAGCAATTGGACTACTCTGGGGGTCAGCTTCTGCTCTCTCCACAGCCCAGGGGTGTTTTTGGTGCCCTCCTGCCGTGATCCCAGGTGCAGAGAAGGCCGCAGCGGTGCAGCTCCCATAGTCTCTGCCCACCCACCCCCGCAAGCTGAGGCTTTTCTAGCATTCATTCAAGGCCTTCCAGACTCAACTTTCCAGTAGAGAGCTCACATTCTTCTGGCTCATATCTGATAAGACTAAGGTTTTCTACCCCTGAGGAGCGCCCTGGGTACCGCTGCCCTGGAATGCCAAAGGTCAACTCTGGATCTTCCCAACAGCACCCTGCCAGGAGATGGGCATCTGGCAGATCCAGCACCTTGGCCTCTGATGCAGTGGGAGCCCCTTCTCAGCCCATGCATGACCCATGACCACACCCTGCCTATCTTTCAAGGCCAGCTGATACCCACCTGCTCCAGAAAGCCTTCTTTGACACTTCCCCAGCCTGCAGGAACCAGGACCAATCCAAATTCCAGAGCCTCTAGCATCAGGCCCCATTGGCCACTCAAACCCAGCAGAGGGTCATGCAGGGCTGACTCCTAACCACTTACCACATGCATTGTGGTTGCAGACCTGCCCAGTGATCCAGCTGCTCTGAGCTCAGAGGTTACGGTGTCAGTAAGGGAAAGGCTCCTTCCATGGGGGAAGACAATGACCAGGCAAACCAACAGACAGGCCAGCAACCACAGAGAATGGGAGGACTCAAAGAGACAGGCAGCAAGGGAATGGGTGCCACCAGGCTTGGAGGTGCCACTGGAGATGGTCAGGGGGTGACTTTAGATGTCCCCAAGCCAACTCAGTTGCCATTGACACAAAAGTCCTGGAAAGATGAGAGGTTTAGGCTCTGGTCTATCACCCAGATATGCCTGAAGCCAGCCCAGGTTTGCTACTCAGGACACTCATGTGCTGGCTGGCACCCCTCCCAGGTGCCTGGCAAAGTCATGGCCAGAACCCACTGCCCACATTCCTCTTTTGGAGACTGCCAGCAGAGGCCGCATGGGCCTTGTGGAGATGAGACGTGGAATTTAGGATGACTGGGCTGATGACTGACCATGAGTTCAGGCTGCCACGGCAGCACAGTGACAGATGCCAGAGCTGATAGCAATAACTGACCATGCAGGTGAGGAAGAAGATCATATCTGCGTGTCATAAGGTCTCGGGTCATGCTCTGGAGATGCATCTCAGCCAGGAAGTAGTTTCCAAAGAGCACAAAGTGAAAACGGCATAGGGTCAGTATTCGGTTTGTAATTTTGTAATGTGGAATGTAAAAAAGCTATAACAATGTAATATGGAAGAATTACATCTTCTAATTGATATCAAAAACTATGTTGGGTTTACAACCCTGCACATGATACACCCACTGCCATCTGTACAACAACGGCACAGTCTCTCTCAGTGCACCAGGGGACCCCATTCCACAAGGGGGTTCTCAGGGTGCTTCGCAGCAGGCCACACTGCAACCTGTGCACGAGGGTTCCAGCTTGCTGGCTTTTCTATCTGCTATTCTTATTTTCATCTTCTGGAGGCCAGTGCATCAAGTTTTCCAATTGTTCCTCAGTCAGTCTTTGTGTAGGGCCGCCAGTTCCTTCTCTGATTCTTCCTTCAAGAATATTGACGAAATCATCACCAGGCAGAGGCGGCCCATCCCCCTCAGGAACCCTTTACTCCCGAGTCATTGGCAGGAAAATATTAAAATCATTCATGCATGCTTCCCATGGCTTTGCTTAAAATGCATCGATTTCTTTCAGGCGTGATTGCATTTGTTACCTCGGGATAAATGCTCATTGATTGAAGCACCTGTTTAAATCGCACCCTACTTCTAGCCCTGCCCCCAGACCTGTCTTTGCATTCAGGGAGCGCAGGTGAATTAGATATCTTTATGATGGAACTCTGCTGTAATGTCTACAATGAAGTGGAGGAAAGGCCTTCATTAAATGTTTGTTGAATTTAATTAAATTGAATTTGCGATTTTATGCATAGCCCGTCCTCTCCAGGTGAGTAATGTGCTAAGCTTGTCCAAACCAAAATGAGAGGCCTATCTCAGAGTGAGTAAGAACTGGGAGCTGGGAATGAAGGTCAGGGCCTTGGTAATGAAGAACTGAGTGAGATGTTCTTGGATTATCAATCCTGGGGACTGCTGTCTCAGTGACCCTTTCCATCATCTGATGATGACACCGGCTGCCTAGGCCAGCATCTAGGATGTTGGAGTAGCTTGAGATCACCCGTGTTCTGGGGTTGAGATGGAGCAGGGACCCTTCTTGGGGCCTGCTGGGCCCGCCAGTTACTCCTTCCCGAAAGCATGGAAATAAAGGAAAATCCTGAGTTCCTTCGAGGGACATTCCAGGCACCCAGCTAACCCTGAGAAGTAAAAGAGCAATTTGATAAGCAAGAAGGTTATAGTGGCTTAAAACAGTAGCCAATGATGTTAGAGTCATGAGAGTATTTGGTTTCCTATGGAAACTAAAGATAACATCTTAGCATATGTCCTTGCATTGTTTTTCAGAAATGTGGAACCCCATCCAATGGGTTCACTGGCACACAGACCTCAGACAAGGGGGAGCTGAGGACTGGACTCTGACCACCGTTCTTCGTTCTAAATTTCTTCCTGAGGGCCAAGAGGAGGTCACGTCCACCAGCTAAACCTAGCATTCTCTTCTGCTGTTTACAAAATTTTTAGACAAGGCTTTGCTTCCTTAAACAATTGCAAGTTTAAAAATCTTTGAATCCAGCCATCTATGGACCTGTGGGCCCCGGCTTTGAGATGTTCCACTTTCTTAGGTCAAGCCAATGTACAGCCTCCAACTATTGATTTATGTCTTTGCCTGTGACCTCTGCCTCCCTCCCTTTAAAAACTCCTACCTGTAAGCCACTGAGGCCAGGTCTCAAGCATGAGCTGCCCTGCAATCATTGCCTCACTTTCTCTCACCGCAGCCCTGAGGTCAGCTTTGGCTTTGCTCTGCTGCACTGGTGGACCCAAGGTCTGTTCACTAATGGTCAGCCTAGGGTCCTGCCTCCAGCCCTGATTTCTCAGAGGTTAGACTTGGACCATCCAAGCCCCTTGAAAGGAAGTGAGCTTGTTCCAAGACGGCCGGGAAGGGATTTCCATTTTGAGCTCCATAGGCGGTTCCTTCAGCTATCTCTGGCTCGCAGACAAAAGCTGGCCCAGGGTGAAAGTGATCCTGCCAAGCTGAGACACTCAGAGAACAAAGGACATCTTGAAGGTGAGTGCCTCCCACTTCTCCTTGTGATGTGCACACATTAGGGGAGAATACTAAATGCGATGACGGAAAAGGATGGAGACGCGGTGACCACGGCAATGAGATCAGCAGCCTGCTACCCCATGTGGAGGCTGCCGCGACCTCTGAGGCACACCCCCGTTCCCCTACCTCTGAAAACTGGACTCATGGGGATACTCAACACCCGAACGCCCTCCTCACGGTACAGCAGGAATCTTCCCGGGTGCCGCTCGCATTCTCTAGAGGCTGATTTTGCATGGCTCTCTCCACTCGTCTGTTCCGCTCGAACCGGGCGATGAGGAAGGCGGCTCTGACCTCCGCCGCCGCTCTTCAGTGGATCCATCCCTGCACCCAGCTGGCACAGCAGATAGTTCTTCCTTAACTTTACTCTGTGGGGGTTTCACCCTTTTCTTTTCAATAAATGACTCAGAAGTGAATGTTTCCCACTGGCGTATTTTCTCTCTCTCTCTCTCTGTTTCTGTGTGTGCCTGTCTCTCAGTCTCTCTCTCTCTGTCTCTGTCCCTCTCTTACACGGGCACACACACATGATCACACACACACGATAACAGAGTTACACATATGGCTATCAAAGTTCTGTATACAAAGCTTCCACAGGTCCTGCAGAATAGAGCCCTGCGTCAGCCTGTGGGCAAGCCCGTCGCACTGACCCAGGCCAGCCTCAGGGCCAGCCCTCTCTTGGATGCATCCTAACTTCAGAAAGGGCACGCTGGCTCCTGCGCTGTTGGACGCTCGCAGGGCCCTCAAGCAGTAGCCATCCCACAGGATAATCAGAGACTCCAGAGGTGGGAACACAGGGCTCAGGGGGCTGCGTCCCCAAAACTCTGCTGCTGGGTGTACTCAATGTCCTGGCTCGACTGACACAGTCCTTGCTCAGCTGTGTTTTCAAACTTCATGCCCTGGGCTCACTGGTGTTCAGCATCCAGATTCCCCTGCGCCGGACGATGACAGCGGGTTTGCCATGACTGCTATTGATGAATGAAAGGATGAAGACCGCCACAGGCCTGGGCACAGAGGAAGGAGGGGAGTTCTGAGTTTGGAGGCAGCTTCGTGAGGGGTCTGCATTTACCTGAACCTGTGTTCTGGCATGGATAGGCACGAGGCTAAGAAGGTCAGCATGTAGCAGGAAGCAAACTGTGAAGTACCTCTCTGGCCTTTGCGAATTACCACAGTTAGGTGTCCACCCAGAAAACTGTGAAGTACCTCTCTGGACTTTGTGAATTACCACAGTGAGGGGTCTATGCAGGAGTACTGGTCATTCAGAGACTCAGCTCAACCGCAGACCTTGGTAGTGTGCACCTCAGAGTGAAGCAGAAAGGCCCCAGGAGAAACCATTGCCAGCTCTCAGCCTCCTGCTCCAAGGAGGAGATGTGTGGCTTCAAGGGGTGCTCAAGGCCTGGACTTATTCCCTCAGGGCATAAATCTGGGGCCTCCTCAGGGCATCGGTCGGGGGCGGTGTCCGCACATGGAACTGAAATCCTAATTTAGGCTCCCCAAGAAGCCCCTCTTGCCACATGTCTTCCCTCCCACCCTGGGTCTTACAAATTCTCCAGTGTGGCACACCCTGTTCTGCCCTATTTCCCAGCTACCCTCACAGGTGTATCAGAGTCAGGTGTGTCCCCAAAGGCCCAGGCAAATGCAGACCCCTCACGAAGCTGTCTCCAAACTCAGAATTCACTCCTTCCTCTGTGCCCAGGCCTCTGGTGGTTTTCATCCACTCATTTCATCAATAGCGCTCATGGCAAATCCGCTGTCATCGTCCAGCCCAGGGGAATCTGGGTGCTGAACACCAGTGAGCCCAGGGCATGAAGCTTGAGAACACAACTGTGAGAAGGAACACAAGCACAGAAGGTGCAGAAGGTGCATCCTGTGACCCATTTAGATCTGGTTCAAAGGAAGAAAAGCTAGACTGTAATGAAGCATAGGCAGGTAACAAGAGCTGATGCAGTGCTGGAGAGTAACACGCAATTCAAGGCAGGGCTTCTCTCTGCAGAAGGCAGTTCAGAGATTTCCTAAAGAGCTAAAACAATCCCACAACTGGGCAACTACCCGAAGCAAGAGAAATGATTGTATCAAAAGGACATCTGCTCTTGCACTGTTCACAACAACAAAGACATGGAGTCAACCTGAGTGCCCATCGATGGCTAAATAGATAAAGAAAATATGGTGTGTCTACACAATGGAATACTAAGCCATAAAAAAGAATGAAGTCATGTCTTTTGCAGCAACATGGATGGAACTGGTGGCCATTATCTTAAGTGAAATAGTTCAGACAGAAAGTCAAATACCGCATATTTTCACTTATAAGTGGGGGCTAAATAGTGTGTACACATGGACAAAGAGTGTGCAGTGATAGACACTGGAGACTCAGAACGGTGGGGGGCAGATAGGGGAGGGGGATGAGAAGTTACTTAACCAGTACGATGTACACTATTCGGGTGACAGATACGCTAAAAGCCAAGACTTCACCACTATACAACATATGCGTGTAACAAAATTGCACTTGTATCCCTTAAATTTATACAAATTAAAATTAAAACCAAAAAGACAGCAGTTCTTCCACAGGAAGGGAAGGGACAGGGTGGCAATCAGCAGAGGGGTCCGGGGTGCTGGCAAGGCTCCCTTTCTGAGGCCAGGAGGGCACAGGTGCCTCCTATTTTTCTTAAACTGTGTATTCCTTATACACATTGCTTCTATGTAGGATGTGGCTCATGCTTTTAAAAAATCAAGCCATAGATTTAGTGTGTGCCAGGCACTCTGCTGGGCTTGAGGATTAAAAATATTAAGAAGGCATAGCCCTGTGCCCAAGGACTCATATGTCCACATCCTTTCATCTGTGTTGTGCCGCTGCTCCAATCACAGGCTCCAGGGTTAGAGGAGGGCTGGGATCCCTGCTACCCCACTCACTAGCATCTCTGGGCCTGACTTCCCTCATCTTTCAAGTCTCCAGGCACAGATCTACTCTGAGGAGTAAATAAGGGGATGGGGGTTCCGGCTCAGCACAGGGCTCTCCGGGAAGGCTGCAGTCTCCACCGTGGGTGTCCTTAGGGTTTCTAATTCAGTCCTGCATCATGGTCCTGGACTTAACTGCAGCTCCCTCTGTATTTTAGGATTTTTTTTTTAAACAGACCTCGTATTTTATGCATTATTTTGCTCAGCATTAGCTATTTGGGAAGCAGGATAAGTGTTATACAAGTATATTTAAATATGATTAAATTTGATCCTCTCAAAAAAACGACCCCGTGAAGCAAGCAGGTAGGGCACTATTTTTGACACTTACAAGCAGGGAAACTGATGTGTAGGGAGACTAAATGGAGGCTCCTCTCAGCAGACAGGGTGTTCCTCTTTTTACAAAGGCACAGTGCAGAGACCAGAGGCTGCTGTTGGCATCTGAAAATTTAACTGTAAGGTTAAAAAGAAGCAGGTTCAAAGGTTCAGCGAAGGAAGCCCAGCCATTGCATCCATTGGCCTTGAACGCTGGCCTGTCAGCAACGTGTGGATCTCAGAGTCTCCAAACAGGGGAACTGGAAACCCCAGCTTCACTTAGAAAACAGGGTTTTTTTCACTGAAAAGAAAAATCTCCTTGGAAGTACTTTTTTGTGTGACATTGCTGTAACAAACTTCTTCCTTTAATCTTTGAGAAAGAGAAAAGTGTGCTCATTGCAGCGGCAGCAGAAGCCAACACGCTTCTCAGCAATGTCTGTCCCCACAGGGAAGCATCATGTTTGATTCGATTGTGCCAAGAAGAAATGGGGAAGGGAGCCAGCGGGAGTGGCTGGGGCCTGGCTCCTGCTTGGCATTCATGCCACGTGTGGCTTCCTCAGGGGGCCAGACCACTCTGAGATGGCTTGACCTCAAGAGCAATTGTGGTCCTGAGGGTGATGGTGGAGACACAAAATGGCATCTTCCGCTCCTCTTTCACGCGGATGTTAGTGAGATAAAACCAGAAAATCAAAGAATACATTCAACAATTTCCATTTCCTGATAACAAGATTTCTCCAAGTGCAGGTGGCCAGTGTTGGCACCAATGGTAGTGGCCGTCAATGCCCAGCCCACGATCCTCAGGCTCTTGTTTCCAGGGGGATGAGGAGTAATGCCCTCGGCTATGCCCCAGGGGCTCCCCTTCACCTCTGCAGGGCTCAGGGCAGGCACAGGACCAGGGAGTTGCCATCGGGAGTAGCCTCAGCCAGTGGTGCTGGGAGTCGTGGGTAGTCACCAGCTTCCCAGTAGGACAGAGCCTCGGCTGTCCTCGTCTGTCACTGGCTCTTTCATGCAGCCTCTGCTGGCATCTTCCCCTTCGGCTACCAGTGCTTCCTGGGATCACCTCCCAAATAAATCCCTGGCATGTGCGTCCCTGCCTGGGGCCTGCCAGGTGGGCAGCGCAGGCCCCTCCCTCCCCCTGCTCTCCACTGGGAGGCCCCTCTCAATGCGCCCTAGGCCATCTTTGTTCACACTCCTGCCCCGGGGCTTGGTGAGATCTAACCTTGAAACCCTGCTGATGCTCCTGTCTCTTCATGCTGTGCCAACTCCCCTCAGTGGGCAGTGGGGCCCCTACATCGGAGTTTACACCGTGGCGGCTGTAGACCTGAAGTCCCTTGGCTCAGGTTTCCTGGGGCTCCCGCTGGCTCCGCCTCTGGCAGCCTCCTGGCTTCTAGTCCTCACGGAGGCAGCTGGGGTAACGTCTGCTTCTGCTGATTTGTTGTGGACCTAAAATTCACCCTCTTTAGTGCGCAGTGCTAAGAGTTTTGATAAATATGCACTGACATGGAACCACCTTGACAGTCAAGATACGAAGCTTCGTCACTCCCCAAATCCCCACATGCCCAATGCAGTCAACCCCTGCCCCACCTGTAAGCGGCGGCACTGCCCTGCCCTCTGCCCCCACCGTGTGGGTTTCCAGAGTGTCCTGTGAATGGAGCTGCACAGAATGCAGCCTTCCAGCCTGCTTCTTACCCTCAGCCTGCAGCCACTCATCCAGCTTGTGGCGTGCATCAACAGCTCCCCCTTTTGTATTGCTAAGTAGCGTTGCACAGGGCGGGTGCAGTGGTGTGTCCATGCCCTAGTGGGAGGACATTTGGGTTGTGTATTCGAAGTTGGGGCAACTTTGAATAAAGCTACTATAAACAAGAGTGTGCATGTTTTTGCGGGAACATAAGTTTCCATTCCTTTAGGTGAAATACCTGGAGTGGGATTATTAACACCTTTTTAACTGACTCCCATCTTGCCCTGTGCCACTTCCCAGTTCCTCACGTGTGCCTCCTGGGACCACTATTTCCCAGCCCTTGTCTGAGATCTGCTTCCAAGGAACACCAAGCTAAGACAGCAAGTGACCATCGGGGCCTTGAGGCTGCACTACAGCTGGGGCTCAGGAGCGGATAAATACCATATGAGGCCCAGACTTATGATTCCCCAGGAAAAAGAAGTTCCTGAGTCCCAGAAGCCGATAGCTGTCCACAGCAAACCGGCCATTTTGCACAGAGAAATTCACACCAAACTCTGAAATATTTATTTTTATTTTGTTTTATTTCAATAGGTTTTTGGGGAACAGGTGGTGTTTGGTTACATGAATAATTTCTTTAGTGGTGATTTCTGGGATTTTGGAGCACCCATCACTCGAGCAGTGTACACTGTACCCAGGGTGTAGCCTTTTATCCCTCACCCCCCTCCTACCCTTTCTCCCAAGTCCCCAAAGTCCATTGTATCATTCTTATTTTTTTGCATCCTCATAGCTTAGCTCCCACTTATGAGTGAGAACATCCGATGTTTGGTTTTCCATTCCTGAGTTACTTCACTTAGAATAATGGTCTCCAACTCCCTCCAGGTTGCTGTGAACCCCATTATTTCATTCCTTCT
This sequence comes from Macaca thibetana thibetana, assembly GCF_024542745.1. NCBI lineage: Eukaryota > Metazoa > Chordata > Mammalia > Primates > Cercopithecidae > Macaca > Macaca thibetana. The sequence goes on from NC_065587.1 coordinate 93,292,532, forward strand.
TGTTGCTGAATAGTATTCACATATATATATATACACACACACACACACACACACATATATAATATATATATATAATATCACATTTTCTTTATCCACTCATTGATGGGCATTTGGGCTTGTTCTAAATTTTTGCAATTGCAAATTGTGCTGCTGTAAACATGCGTAGGCAAGTATCCTTTTTTGTATAATGACTTCTTTTCCTCTGGGAAGATTACCCAGTGATGGGATTGCTGGATCAAATGGTAGATCTAGTTTTAGTTCTTTAAGCAATCTCCACACTGTTTTCCATATTGGTTGTACTCGTTTACATTCCCACCAGCAGTGTAAAAGTGTTCCCTTTCCACCACATCCACGCCAACATCTATTTCTTTATAATGGCCATTCTTGCAGGAATAAGGTGGTGTCACATTGCAATTTTGATTTGCATTACCCTGATAATTAGTGATGTTGAGCTTTTTTCATATGCTGGCTGGCCATTTGCATATCTTCTTTTAAGAATTGTCTATTCATGTCCTTAGCCCACTTTTTGATGGGATTTTTTTTTTCTTGCTGATTTGTTTAAGTTCCTTGTAGATTCTGGATATTAGTCCTTCGTTGGATGCATAGTTTTCAAAGATTTTCTCCCACTCTATGAGAAAATCTTGTTTGTTTACTCTGCTGATTATTGCTTTTGCTGTGCAGAAGCTTTTTAGTTTAATTAAGTCCCAACTATTTTTCTTTGTTTTTGTTGCATTTGCTTTGAGATTCTTGGTCATGAAGTATTTGCCTAAGCCAATGTCTAGAAGGATTTTTCAGATGTTATCTTCTGGGATTTTTATTATTTCAGGCCATAGCTTTAAGTCTCTGATCCATCCTGAGTTGGTTTTTGTATAAGGTGAGAGATGAAGAACCAGTTTCATTCTCCTACATGTGGCTTGCCAATTATCCCAGCACCATTTGTTGACTAGGGTGTCCTTTCCCCACTTTGTGTTTTTGTTTGCTTTGTCGAAGATCAGTTGACTGTAGGTATTAGGCTTTATTTCTGGGTTCTCCATTCTGTTCCATTGGTCTATATGCCTGTTTTTATACCTGTGCCATGCTGTTTTGGTGACTATGGCCTTACAGTGTAGTTTGAAGTCAGGTAATGTGATGCCTCCAGATTTGTTGGTTTTGCTTAGTCTTGCTTTGGCTGTGGTGGCTCTTTTTTGGTCCCATATGAATTTTAGGATTGTTTGTTCTAGTTCTATGAAGAATTATGGTGGCAATTGATGGGAATTGCATTAAACCTGTAGATTGCTTTTGGCAGTATGGTCATTTTCACCATATTGATTCTACTCATCCACGAGCATAGGATGTGTTTCCATTTGTTTGTGTCATCTATGATTTCTTTCAGCAGTGTTTTGTAGTTTTCCTTGTAGAGGTCTTTCACCTCCTTAGTTAGGTATACTCCTAAGGTTTTTGTTTTTGTTTTTGTTTTTGCAGCTATTGTAAAAGGAATTGAGTTCTTGATTTGAAGCTGTTTGTGTATAGCAGTGCTACTGATTTGTGTACATTAATTTTGTATCCTGAAACTTTGCTTAATTTATTTACCAGTTCTAGGAGCTTTTTGGATGAGTCTTTAGAGTTTTCTAGGTGTATGATCATATCAGCTGCAAACAGCAACAGTTTAACTTCCTCTTTACGATTTGGATGCCCTTTACTTCTTTCTTCTTGTCTGATTACTGTGGCTAGAACTTCTAGTAGTATGTTGAGTAGAAGTGGTGAAAGTGGACATCCTTTTCTTGTTCCAGTTCTCAGGGGGAATGATGTCAACTTTTCCCCATTCTGTGTAATGTTGACTGTGGATTTGTCATAGATGGCTTTTATTACCTTAAGGTGTGCCCCTTCTATGCCAATTTTGCTGAGGGATTTAATCATAAAAAGATGTTGGATTTTGTTAAATGCTTTTTCTGCATCTATTGAGATGATTATGTGATTTTTGTTTTTAATTCTGTTTATGTGCATATCACATTTATTGACTTGTATATGTTAAAACCATCCCAGCATCCCTGGTTTAAAAAACACTTGTTCATGGTGGATTATCTTTTTGATATGCTGTTGAATTCAGTTCACTATTATTTTGTTGAGGATTTTTTCATCTGTGTTCATCAGGGATATTGGTCTCTAGTTTTCTTTTTTTTGTTATGTCCTTTCCAGGTTTTGGTATTAGGGTGATCTGGCTTCATAGAATGATTTAGGGAGAAGCTCCTCTTTCTGTATCTTTTGGAACAGAGTCAATAGAACTGGTACAGATTCCTAATTCTTCCTTGTTTTGTTTTTGTTTTTGTTTTGAGACAGGGTCTCCCTCTGTCACCAAGGCTGGAGAACAGTGGTACAATCTCAGCTCACTGTAGCCTTGACCCCCCAGGCTCAAGCAATTCTCCCACCTCAGCTTCCCAGGTAGCTAGGACCACAGGCACATGCCACCACACCAGCTAATTTTTGTATTTTTTGTAGAGATGGGGTTTTACCATATTTCCCAGGCTGAGCTCAGGTGATCTGCCTGGCTGGGCCTCCCAAAGTGCTGGGATTATAGGAGTGAGCCACCATGCCCAGCCCCAATTCTTCTTTGAATGGTTGATAGAATTCAGCTGTGGGTACACATGGTTGTGGACTTTTTTGTTGTTGCTGGCAATTTTTTAATTACCATTTTAATCTTGCTGCTTGTTATTGGTCTGTTCAGAGTTTCTGTTTCTTCCTGGTTTAACCTAGGAAGGTTGTATATTTCCAGGAATTTATTCATCTCCTTTAGGTTTTCTAGTTTGTGCATGTCAAGGTGTTCATAGTAGCCTTGAATAGTCTTTTATATTTCTATGGTATTGGTTGTAATATCTCCCATTTCATTTCTAATTGAGCTTATTTGGATCTTCTCTCTTCTTTTCTTGGTTAATCTCCCTAATGGTCTGTCAATTTTTTATCTATTTCAAAGAACCAACTTTTTGTTTCATTTGTCTTTTGTGTTTTTTGATTCAGTTTCATTTAGTTCTGCTCTGATCTTTGTTATTTCTTTTCTTCCATTGGGTTTGGATTTGATTTGTTCTTGTTTCTCTAGTTCCCTGAGATGTGACCTTAGATTGGTTATTTGTGTTCTTTCAGACTTTTTGATATAAGCATGTTAGGCTATGAACTTTCTTCTTAGCGATGCATTTGCTGTATCCTGGAGATTTTGGTAGGTTTTGTCACTGCTGTCATTCAGTTCAAAGAATTTTTAAATTTCCAACTTGATTTTATTGTCGACCCAACAATCATAGAGAAGCAGGTTATTTAATTTCCATGTATTTGCATGGTTTTGAGGGTTCCTTTTGGAGTTGATTTCTAATTTTATTCCACTGTAGTCTGAGAGAGTACTTGATATAATTTCAATTTTCTTGAATTTGTTGAGACTTGTTTTATGGCCTATCATATGGTCTATCTTGGAGAATGTTCCATGTGCTTTTGAATAGAATGGATACTCTGCTATTGTTGGGTAGAATGATCTGTAAATATCTGTTGAATCCATTTGCTCTAGGGTATGGTTTAAGTCCATTGTTTCTTTGTTGACTTTCTGTCTTGATGACCTGTCTAGTGCTGTCAGTGGAGTATTGAAGTCCCCCACTATTATTGTGTTGCTGTCCTCAACCAGCTTCCACACAGCCCACAGCTCAAAAGGCTGGTCTCACTCCCACCATGCCCCCAACAACAGCACCAAGTTGTTCCAGGTGGCTGGTAAGCAGGGTTGAAAACTTGCCCCAGGCTAGAAGCCTCCCCACTGAGAAAGCAAGCTGTCCCATGGAACCTGCAGTAGCTATTCACCTCCTTCAAAGGGTCTGTGGATTCTCTTGGCTTTTCTGGTATGTTTCTGCAGTAGTTCTTGGAGCAAAAGTTCATGATGTGATTATCCACAGGCTGCTCTGTCTGTCTGAGCAGGAACTACAAGTTCTTCATGCCTCCTCTCTGCCATTTTTTTCTGGTCTCCAAAAAAATATTTTTTAATCTACAAATAGAATTGAGACTAATAAGCCTTTTAGATGTAGGTTCTTAAGGACCTGGGGAAACCAAAAATCACTAAGTCCAAACCCTGACTATCTAATGAAGACCGAGTGGCCCCATCCCTCATATGCTGCAATTCCTTTTTTTTAATTTTATTTTATGTATTTGGACAATTTGGACAATGCATGCTTGCTGTTTTTAACGTTCTATAATTTGGAGAATGTGAAAATTCCTCATAATCTCACTCTCAAAGACAACATCCATGAACAGCTGTGCACAGGCAAGCTCCAACGTTTCCTATGCATATCTACCGATTTTTCACTTTAAAATAGTAAATAAATGACAGACATTTTCTCCTTATACCTACGTAGAGCCCTTCCCTGTCAAGGCAAATGGATGAAGGCATTTTTGTTGCCTGCATCTCATCCCTCTGCACTTTCCAAGATTGCCTTGTTCCATTAGAAAGGAGGAAAGGGGTACAAAGAGAAACAGGAATGTCTTTTATTTCTCAGCATTATTCAAATAGATTACTTCCCTCACATATAATCCTAGGGGGAAATTGCCAATTTCCGTGTTTGTGGAAAATCCATTTTCACAGGCTAACCTTCTCCAGCAGGTGTGGGCTGCTGCTGGCTCCAGGCCATCTCTGTCTTCCACCTCCCCAAGTTTTCCAAGTAACCAAGCCCCACCCTATGCCTTGGCTAGGAACTGGCCCATTCTCTTCCTGCCACCAGCCCTCTAGGAAACTTCCACAGGTGCCCAGGTCTCCTGGGTGTAGAGAGCACAGCCTTGCTCCACAACCGCCAGCTCATGCTGAGAGGAGACGCTCAGGTGGGATGGAGCTCTCTGAGCTGGTTCTGCAGGAGCTGAGCTGGCTGCCACCATGGAGGCCAGAGTCTAGCTGGTGTGAATCCAGCAGAGCCACCCCCAACATGCCCCTGAACCTTGTTCCCCTCTCTTCCCTGTAGCTTTGTTCATCATGTGCAGATGGATGTCTTCAGACTAGAGTATCTGCTCCATCAGGGCCTTCTGCCACCAGGGGATATTCTGCTCCTGCCCATGCACCACAGCAGCCACCAGCCACCCCTGGCTATTGAGCACTTGAAATGTGACTGGTGCACCTGTGAAACAGAATGTTTTCTTTAAGCAACCACATCCTGCCAGTGGGCAAAGTATGGGACAGCGCAGGTATAGACAGGAAGGTGGAAAAACGCATCTCAGGAAGGGAGAACCTTCATATGAGGCAAGGAGACTGCAGCTTGGACAAGCCCAGGGTCAGGAAGAGGGCCTCCTCTTCCCTCTGCACACCAGCCTGGGTCATCTTAAACCTGCAGCGAGGTGGGCCCTTGGCATGGGGAATGCAGGAGTGCAGGGTGAAAAGAGGGCACGGTGTGGGGCCAGCCAAGGCTGAGGAAGCCGCCAGGTGATGCAGAGCTCCATGTCGGCAGGGCCCATTGACTTGCTCTGGCAGCCTGCTGGGGCCTGGGTGCGGGTTCAGATCACAAGTGCAGGCTCAGAGAAGCAGGGAAGGAGGGTGTTCCTCGATGGCAGTAACTCCATGCTGTGTAGCTCACTCTGGAGACAGCACAGAGCCCACCAGGTCCAGCGTTGCAGGTGTGTCAGCCTGAGACTGCAACACCTCTGACCACTTACTCAGGGAGACTGAGCTACTGCTGTGGCCCCAGTCCCTCTCCCCATGGCTGGAGGGTGCAAAGCAGAGCCAGGGCCGGAGCTTCATGTGGGACTGGTGACAGTGCTGTGACTGGCAAGCCCCAAGTACCCAGCACTGCCTCTAATTAGGGGAACTTGTCATGTCCCTGGGCCTCTCTGACTTTTAATTTCATCTTCAAACTGTGGCTTGTAAATGGATCAAACTTCACAAACTCTAGTGAGCCTGAGAATAACCCAGGGTGCTTGTTTAAAATATAATTCCTGGGTTTCTGGACTGGATTCTGGAACAGAAAAAGAATGCTAATGGAAAAACAGGTGAAATCTGATGAAGTCTAGAGTTAATTAATTGTAATGTGCCAATGTTGCTTTCTTAGTTTTTACCAATGAACCTTGGTAACGTAAGATACTATTAGAGGAAGCAAACTGGGTGAGGGGCGTGTGGGAACATTCACATTATCTCCGCAGATTGTTTATGACTCTAAAACTGGTGCAGAATAAAATGTGTATTTTTAAAAAGCCTGTTCCTCACCCCGACCCCAGCCATTCTGAATTCAGTAGGTTTGGGGGTGGGTCCCCAGGGGCTGTGATGGGAGTGAGCAGCAGACCGGGTTGGAAAACGCTGAACCCTGTTCCCATGGTGCTCGCCGGAACCATTCCTGGTTCCAGGTTCTCTGAGGTGGCTTTCCACCCAAGCAACAGGGGTACAGCCAGAAGGAAGGCCACAGAGGCCAGAGAGTCAGAAGTGGGCCTGGAATCTGGAAGGGCCAGAGAGAGCCAAGGACACAGGAGATGAGACATCCAGATGTCGGCAAAGAGGGACATAAAGGGGCAGAGCTGGGGACTTGCCTCCCTCGCCGCCCCCTGCATCTGCCATGCACCTGCCATGAGCACCTGCAGTGCACACCTGTGTGGTGTGGGGGGCACCCCGAGCGCCCACCCCCGAGTTCCACAAGTTCCACTCCTGGGAAAACACATAAGGAGCTGGCGGCAGAGGCTCTGGGCCTGAAGTCAGAGCTCAAGAGTGGGTGGAAGATCAAATCCTTGGATGAAAAGGACAAAAATACCAGAAATCTAAGTGTGGAGGCCCCAGTCTGCTGCCTCCAGACCCTCCCTGGGTTGGGACAGGCCCCGGCTGAATAAGGGAGTTGGCCAGTGTGGCGGGAGACAGGCATCTTGGGAGTACCCCAAGCCTCGTGGCACAGAAAAGACCCGTGGATTTGCTCCCAGGACCACAAATGGCCTACACTGCCCTGTGAGGGCAGGTGTGACCAGGACACACCATGGCCAGGAAGGGCCAGGTGAAGTGACCTGGGCCCTGAGTGGCAGCATGGCCAGAACTCGGCCATTCCCTGGGATCTGGAGGGACATAGGAAGTAGGACAAGGAGAGTGGGGCTCTGGGAGGGCAGCCAGGAGGGCAGTGGTGGTTGCAGCCTCTGGGGTGGGTGGGCCCAGAGAGCCTGGGAGGAGGCCCCAGTTCAGCAGACTTTTGCTAGGGAGAGGCAGGAAAGGCCTGGGCTGAAATCCAGGCAGAGCGGATGTTGCCAAGACACTGACTGGAAGGCGGGTCAGCAGGACACAGTCAGATGATTCCTGCCCTTTCTGGGGTGACTTTGCAGCACCTCCTCATAGTGGCCTGAGCTTCTCCATCACCTGCGGTAGAGTCCATGGCCCCGAGCTTGCACACTGGGACTGCTAGGCCTGCAGAACCTATTAGAAAATGCAGAACTTAGGAATCTGCATCTCCAGGGTTGGGGCCCAGGAATCTATTTTTTTACATCCCGAGGTGATTCTAACGAGCTATCAGGTTTGGTAACTGCCAGAAGAAAGGACTTCCAAGTCCCTAGGCTATGGGACCCTGGCCCCAGGGACACAAGCTAGACGTGCAGGCTCTGGTTGTCCCCAGGGAAGTGACCATTCTGCCCTCACCCCAGGATACCTCACAAGTTTTAGTGCTCAGCCTCTCCCACCTGAGTCCGTGGCCCAAAGTGGTTATAGCCCAAGGAGTTATTGCTGCCATAAATTCAAAAAAACGAAGCATTTCGGAAGACAATTTTCTTTTTGATTCCCAGCCAGGCTTCCTTTGGAGAGACGGCTGGAAGTCCACGCTGTCCCTGAGCTGTGTCTCCCTTTCCTTCCTGTGCCACCCCTGCTGTGACCTCGCTGGCGCCGGTCCGGACAGGCTGCTGCTTCCCGAGTCCCTGGAGGCTTCATCAGAACCACTCAGTTTCCCTCCCCGGGCAGCTCCACGGCAGAGCAAACTTCATTAGTTCCAGCACTCGCTCAAGGACTTTCTGTCTCTCCCTTCATGGTCTTGTTTACTTTTCTTACCTTCTGTTTCTACTCTTTTTGGTTTCCACAAAAATTCCTTGCACAACTGGTTTGGTCCAGTTCTGCCATCAGCATCTGGGCCACTGCCTGCTGCAGGGCTGAGAGTTGACACAATCAGAAACAGTGCCCTGCTGGCTGGGGCATAATTTAGTTCAGATGACACTCTGTGGTCAATGTTGTATTTTCCCCTAGATCCTACTGGAGCCACGCAGAGGAAAATCTACTGCATGTAAAGCTAATGACAGGTTGAATACATCAGGAATTGCTGAGTCTTGGTTGGATAATACATCATACGGATGCCTGGCAAGTGCCTTCATTCATTCCTTCACTCATTCACTCTTACAGTGATTCATTCAACAAACTTGACTGAGTGGCTGCCCTGCCCCAGGTGCTATGTTAGGTAGATTCCACCAGAGAGGAAAAAAGGAGCAATGGAAAGGGGTGCGTGTGTGCACTTGTGTGGCATGATTAAATATGGCTTGTGTAATGTATATGATGAAACAAACACGAGTGACTATCTAGGCATAAAGAGGTAGTTGCCCTAAGAGTTGCACAGTGTAATGTTTCATGGGAAAGCATTTCAGAGGGGGCTCTGAGCAGCCCCTGAAGCAAGGGCAGGTCCATCAACCACAGGCAGTCTGTATGTGTGCCCAGAGCAGGATGGGAAGAGGGGGTGGTCAGAGGCTGGAGGCTGGGGACACGTCCATCCCATTCCTAAGCACCACCAGCCCTCCGTGCTCAGCCATAAACTTAACCCCACATCCTCTCCTAAATATCCCAGGGCTAGAACCAGGGCCCTGGCATGTGAGTTGATGAAAACCTTATTAGCTTGATTCTGCACATTGCAGGCTGGTGGTTCTGGCATTTGCTGAGCAGGTAGGTGGCCATGAGCTGGGACCCAGATGTCCATAAAACCAAGAGCTTCATGGCGAGAGAGATTGTCCAAAGTCACTGTCAGCTGAAAAAAGTGACAAGGGCCCTGAGAGGGCAGATGATGTGCTAGGCCCTGAGAAGGAACCAGGAAATGCTTCCAGGAGGGGTGGATAGGGCAGGCTTCATGGAAAAGCAGAGGAGGATGTGTAAACAGCTAGTTAGCAGGAGGCAGGCGAGTTAAGCGGGGCACTTGCTAGGAACAGGGAACCATGGAATGGACCTAGCAGGGAAGTGGTAGACGCAGCGGTGGCAAGAAGGGGGAATTGGAGCTGGACTTAGGGGGCCTTGAGGGGCAAACTAAAGACTTTGAGTTTGACCCCAAGAAGGTCAAGCAGCCTTGGGAAGTGGCTTTAATGGCTGGGGATGGTGAGATCAACAACACGTTCAGGGGTCAGAGTCTTGTGGCCCAGTGGGGTGGGCACAGGGCTGGAGAGGGAGGGTGCACTAAGAGGCAGAGAGGCAGAGGGATATCCCTTGGGGGCATGAGCTGAGACAGGCTGGGAATGTGAATGGAAAGGACGAGGTGCTGGTGAGCCTTGCCATGGCTGAACACAGCCTCGTAGCTTCACTGAAACATTCCTCAGAGGCAACCGAAGATTCAGGGAAGAAGCCGTGTCCATGGGCTTCCAGCACCGGAAGGATCAACCCTTCAGGCACATATGACAACCTACTCTGAGGTCCTTCCTACCAATTCCTGGTGGGGCATCTAGGGCCATCTTGGTTTGTTTAATCTGAGTTTCCTAGCTGCCACTAGAAAGTAAACTGGATTTTTTTTTTTTTTTTTTTTTTTTTTACTTTGGATGATTCAGACTTTCAGTTCTACAAAGGATTGGAGGCTGAGTAAGTGGACTGTCCTGTCCCCATGTGGACAAGTGGCCCTGCCACTGCAAGCTGCTGTGTTCTGGAAAAAAGACAAATTATATCCAGGTCTCTATTCAAATCCCACTCTGCTGCTTGGGCGGCTCCCTGAGATTCAGTTCCCCGTCAAAAAAGTGGCATTGTGAGCGCCTACCTAATGGGCCAAGAAGAAAGGAGGAGCTGAGAACAAGCTTGTCACCATCGGGCACACCCGTCGGCATTTTCTTCTCTTCTTCCTAAACACCCAGCAGATGGGACAGCAGCCTCCCCTGCAGCCAGGTGAGTTCTAACCAATAGGATGTGAGCCAGAGAGCACTCTTCCCCTTCTGCAGGCTGGATCCAGATGTAGACACCGAGGCCCTAGAGAACAGAGGAGCCACAAGGTGGGAGAATTCCTGGAAGGGATCGGAAGAGGGAGGACAGCTACCTGCCAGCCAGGACCTTGCATTTTTGACTCTTCAGGGAATAAGCAATAAACTTCTGTATTTGCAACTTTGGACATTATGGGGTCCTTTTGCTATAGGAGCCAGCATTAACCCAAAGGAGACAGATCATGTCATCTGCAGAATCTCTTCCAAGGCAAGCAGCATCAGGGAGATGTGTCTGAACAAAGCAAGGAGATTCAGGACAGAAGAATCTTGACCTAGTCAAGTTCAGCTAAAAGCACACACTTGGGAAAGGAAGGAAGCCCCGAGCTCACAGCTCTCCCTTAAGACAGAACCTTCCTTCTGCCCGGAACCCTTCAGCATTGAAGCAAAGCAACAAGCCCATGCTCGGGAGATCTAACTCCCCAGAATAAATGTCTGACCATGTGTAAGCCTTAATCATCTAATGTGATTAGGGCCAACAGCATGACTTAGCCTAGTGGGGAAATACTCTGAAAAAGATTCAGGAAAACCCAGATAATCATGCCTTGCTTTAACTAAGAGAACCGGAACAGCAGGGCAAGTGACGTTAACTACAAGACCCATGCCCGGCTGTCATGCTCCTCCTGGGAGCATCAGGCACTCACCACACCCCCGCATGCCCTGGCCACATCCACAGCTGCTGCTGCAGATACTGCACATCTGGGCTGGCTCCCCTGCAGTCCCTCTGTAGTGACCCAAGCCAGAAAGATTCACTTCTGCGTGGATCTGCCACCTGCAACAGGGCACATGTTGACTGGGGTTCTGAGCTTGCTAACTGCAGTTGCAATGCAACTGCACCAGCGCATGCAGCACAGTGTGATTCCTGCAACCCGCCTCTCAACCGTTTTCTCCCTTCCTAGCCCCGTGCCAGGGCCCTCAGCAACACTGCAGGGCAGAGGGGTGGGGATCAGCAACTTCTTAATCCTGGGGCACAGGCAGAAAATGTCAGCCAGCCCTGCCCCTGCCTCTACTCCCAAGCATGGCCTGTGACAGCCCTGAAATCCCAGTTCAGCCACTCAATTGCCCTGTGACCTGAGGCAAGATACTCACAATCTCTGAGTTTCTCTCCTCCGAAAAGTGGAGATGATGCCTGCACCTCCTTCCCAGGTTGCTGGGATCCTGAGTCCTAGCCCAGTGCTGCCCAGTATCATTAGCACCCTTACCAGGCATGGGGCCTGACAAGTCACAAATGAGCTGTGTGAGTCACTGTTCCTCTGCGAACCTTGGTTTTTTGTCCTACCCGGTGATGGAATAGGCTCAGCCCTGCCTATCCCTGTTGGTATTGCTGCAGGAGCAGCTACAAAACCCAGGAGACCATTTACTGCCGTGACAGCCTGCCGTCACCCATCCCTAACCATGGAAACCCCAGATGACTCTTGGGGTGTTGCAGGAGGCAGAGGGGCCCAGGTGACTCTCGGTGGCAGCTACAGGAGCCCAGTGATCCCAGCACTCACTGCCTGAATCAAATGTGGGTGTGGAGGATGGACGTGCAGGGATGAGGGCTCTGGGCTCATCGGAGCCTGTGGCCATGGCAACCTCATCAGCAGATCCATGTGGGGATGATTAAGGAATATTTACATTAATTAAGAGTCCAAACATCTTCCTTGTTCAGGCAGGGACCTGACGTGCACACGCCTCTCTCCAACCTCTCAGTACCCTTGGCTATGCCTTGGGCAGGCCTGCTGGGTGCTGGAGCGGGTCCTGCAGCGGAAGGATTCTGGCTCTGCTCTCCAACCTGTCAGAACCTCACTTGCATTGATGCATTTACTTCCACTGCTGTCCCCAACCTTCTAAGTGAGCCATCAGCAGCCTCATGCGCATCATGCATCTGCTTTATTCACAAAACAAACCATTGTTGCTGGGCTGGTTCGGACACCGCCCTCCCTCTTTGACATCATCACGAACAATAGTCACTGTTTCGTTTGAACCAAAATTGTCTAATGTTGTACAAAAATAGAGTCGCTTTGAGTCTTCCAAGGACATGTGACATCCCGGAAGCTGGAACAAAATCCAAGCTCCAGAGGCATCCCACAGATGACCACAGTGAACCTGGATGTGTGGGGAGCCAGGTGGAGCCCAAGGACTGGGGACAAGAAGGTGACTTGGAGGAAGAGGATAGGAGCCCTCCTGCAAATACCCCTGACTCCGCAGTGGGGTCTCACCTGGGAAGTCCCCCCATGGCTTCAGCAGGGCAGTTCTTTGTGGAGACAGTGGGTGCAGAGACCAGCAGGTCAGCCCCAGGGCGAGTAGCAGACCCCATGGAGAGGAGCCCCTTGCTGGGGGGTGGGGGAACTTACTCCCCGTAATGGGCATGGTGTAGCCCTTCCTTCCTCTAGGCCCCACCTGTGGCTTCTCTCCACAGAAGTCCATCCTGTTCTGAGCCTCAGCCACATAAAACCTCCCTCTACACCCACCAGGAGCCCCAGCTCTGCTGTTGGGCCTGCTCTAGCCGCCTTCTCCATTTCCTGAAGACACTGCGGAACCTCCAGTCCCCATTTCATGAGCACTGAGGACTGGGGAGAGCAGCCCAGAGCCGAGTGGGCCTGAGTGCCTGCTGTTCAGCTGAGGTCCACACATGCCCCTGCTTCCTATTTGTTTCCCCAAATTCCTGATTCTTACCTTCCTTGGGGACTAGGGGTGAGGAATGATCCACTTCAGAGCCCAACCCTTGTCAGACAGAGCCCACACCTTGCAGGCAGAAAGGCCAAGAAGGTCCCCAGCCCCCAGCAGGTCAGACCTAGAAGCATACTCGCTGCTGGAGGCCTGGGGTCCTTGGTACAGGGGAGTTCCCTTGCAGTTCCCAAGCAGGAACTGAGCCTCGACTTCCTTCAGCCTACTTCCCTGATGGCTGCCTCCAGGGTGAGGCAAGGCAGCACTCAAGCTGCCCGCATGCAGGAAGCCCTCCACGTGCTCCTGGCTGGAAGCATTTGTGTTGCCATCAGCATTTACATTGCAACAGGAAGACTGCTCCACTGCGGTGGCAGTGGCTCATGCAGTCTGCAGAGAGCCCACTGTTAAATGCCTAGCAATTTGGGGAGCCGGTTGTCAAACTATTGGTAGCTTGAATTCTGCAATAGTGGGAGGGTTTGCACCACAGAAGTCAGAAGATGCTACAAATTGGGATTTGTTGGTGTCTTTTTAAAATTTTCCTTCTGGACTGTTGGTTTACTAGGTCACCCCTGCTCGGCGCCATCAATTTTTTCTTATTTATCAAATTAAAGGAGAGAGGGTGGTCCTAGAATTATCTGCATTGTCTCCCCTCTGGTGTCTCATTCACATGCAGATTCTGGGATCCCACCCTAGACCTCCCAGAGCCAAATCTCCAAGGGTAAACCTGGCCCCTGTGTGGGACTGGGAAAGGTGATTTGTTTTATGCACAGTTACTTGAGGGACCCACTGGTCCACACATTCAGGTGCCCGGAGTCCAGGACTTGAGACGCCAGGAGCCCTCAGCCACGTGCTTCTGCCCATCACTCTCAGTCACCTCTTAGGTGGAGCATTTTTCTTTTCACCTCCATTTCTCAGTCAACAAAGCCTCACTGCTTTGACAGTTCACAAAGAGTCCTAATTTACTGGCTTTTCCTAAGGATGTCCACATTGGCCTAGTAACTCATGGCTTTAAGCCTGAAACAAAAAAGGCACACACACATTTGGCATGTAAGTGGCCGTGAGACCTTCAATGGATGAGTTACCCCCTTTCAAAGGTACTCACAGACATCTCAGAGAACAGAGGTCACAGCCATCCCAGAGCACAGGCCTTGGACCCACATCTTGGCATCCCTGGAAGCTGACAAACACCAAATCTCCTGGCCCAGATCTCTTTCATCCAGACCAGCGCACCTCAAACCTTAACCTGCACATCAAATGCCAGGAAATTGTGTTAAAAGGCAGATATGGTTCACAGGTCTGGGGCAGGGCCTGAGATTTTAGAAATTATCAAGCTCTTAGGGAATGCTGATGCTGCTGGTCCAGGGACCACACATTGAGTCGCAAGGGTCTCTGCTTCACTGTTACCCATGGAACCTTCTGGAAGAGACAGTAAGAGCTCTGACACCATTACAGATGAAAGGATTCACTACATTTTTTATATTTGTTTCTGCTGCCTGCTAACTTCTCTTCTAGGTGTGTCTCAGCTAGGACCCCCAGACTTCAGTTTCACTTATTGATTGCCACAGAACACTTCAAAACTTAGAAGCTTAAACAACAAAAATTAATTTGAGTTGGAGCTCAGCTGGGCAGTTCTTCAGCTCTAGGTAGCGTGTGCGAGAGCTGGTGCACCCCGTGTTCACATACCTGGGGCTTCTCTAGAGAGCTACTGTGGCTGGGAGTTGACCAGACATGTGAGTTCTCTCTCCTTGTGATCTGACCACCAGGGTAGTTCGGGCTTCCTTATAGCATGGTGGTCTCAGACCTGTTGGACCTCTTATATGACAGCTGCCTTCCACAAGAAAGCATTCCAAGAAGACAAACTCCCACGTAGAAACATTGATCAGGTTTCTGCCTGTATCACACTTGCTAACATCCAGTTCTCAACAAATTACATGGCCAAGCCCAGAGTCAAGGGGGAAAGGGCCTACACAAGGGTGAGAACACCGGATGGTGTGGTTCATTGGGGCTGCAGATACAAAAGCCTACCATGGCCTCTAACTTCTGATTCCCACACTGGTGTTTATTCATCTATCCTTATCTGAAGTTCAATTCCCTTAGAAATTATCTCACCTAATAGCTCATTTGAGGGAGTCTTGGATCTCTAGCAATTATCAGAAAACTGCCTTCTGAATTCAGCTTCATTAGAACATTTAAAAGGAAACAGTTCATTAGAAGTTCAGAAATACTCATTTTCATGCAAGACTTGCTTGCTTAAGTGATTACATTGAAAATTAATTAATTCTTTTAGTCATATTTTTAATGGAGGAGGAATTTAATTCTTTGAATAGTATGACAAATTTCTGCTGAAGACTGACAGCTGTGGGTATTAATCACTGTTCTCACTTCAGAAACTATTCTCCCTGCCCAATTTCATTATTTCGTGGTGAAGGAATGGCTTAGAATTGCCACTGGCAAAAAGGGAATTTGGACCACAAGCTAGGGTACTGTCATTACCAATACGGTGACAAAGGGGTTGGGAGCTTCATCCAAACCCTGGAGACTTCAGCATCCCACACTCTGTGGCCCGGCAGCACCTGCTGGCGGCATCATCACCTCACATTTCAAAGTTGCTCCTGCACATATATCCGGGGTGGCTTATAAGAAATGGGCAAACGATCACTTTGGCATTTTCCTTAAAACTTTCTGTCCACATATTTTTATTAAAAAATGAAAGAGCGGGCCGGGTGCAGTGGCTCACACATGTAATCCCAGCACTTTGGGAGGCCGAGGCAGGCGGATCACAAGGTCAGGAGATCAAGACCATCCTGTGAATGGTGAAACCCCGTCTCTACTGAAAATACAAAAAATTAGCTGGGTGCGGTTGCGGGTGCCTGTAGTCCAAGCTACTCGGGAGGCTGAGGCAGGAGAACGGCATGAACCCGGGAGGCAGAACTTGCAGTGAGCCAAGATTGCACCACTGCACTCCAGCCTGGGTGACTGAGCAAGACTCCGTCTCAAAAAAAAAAAAAAAAAAAAAAAAATGAAAGAGCATCATAAAAATGATCTAGACAGATCAAAAGAATGCGCAATGAACAATCCATTTCTTTCCACCCAGCAAGGCTGGAGGCCAATCCTCAGCATTCCGGAGACAGTGAGTTCAGTTTCTCACATTGTGTGTGTGTGTGTGTGTGTGTGTGTGTGTGTGTGTGTCTGAATGTGTCTCTGTTTCACATCCACTTTTGAATGTTTGCTAAAGAACACTTTAAAACTTAGCAGCTTAAACAACAGGAATTAATTTGAGCTGGGGCCTTAGCTGGGCAGTTCTTCAGTTCTAGGTGTGTATGCAAGAAACCTACACTGGAAGTTATTTTCTCTGAACTTCTTGAAGATATCATTGCATCGTTTTCAGGTTTCCATTGCTTTGTTGAAAAGTCAGATTAAAGCATATCTTTTTTCTGGATTATTTAAAGATTTTTGTCTTAGCTTTACTATTATGTGCCTGGATGTTGTTTTCTTTGTACTCAAAGCCCAATTTCTTTGGATCTGTGGTCAATGTCTTTAACCAGTTCTACAAAGTTTTCAGCAGTTATCTCTTTAAGTACTATTTCTACCCTATTTATTATTCCTCTCCTTTTCAGACTCTAATTACACATATATTAGATATTTTCCATGTGTTCTATGTCTCTTAATGTCTTTATTTTTAATTCTTTTTTCTCTTCATGCTTTAGTTTAGATATTTTCTTCAAATTTATCTTTCAATTCACTTTCTCTTTAACTGCCTCCAATCTGCTGTTAGACTCATTCACTGACTTCTTAATTTTAGTTATTTTATTTTCCAGTTATAAAATTTGTATTTGATTCTTTTTTACAGCTTCTGATTTTTGGCTCCATGTCTCACTCTGTTCTTTAATTTTCTTTAACATATAAAGTAAGCTTATTTTAAAGTCTGTATCTAACAGTTCCGATCTTTGGATCCCTTATGGGTCTGTTTCTAATATCTTTTGCTGACGCTGTTGTTATTGTCATATTTCATTCATGTTGTCTTATTGTGTGTTTAATTATTTTAATAAAAACCTCTACCTTTAGTTAGAAGTTATGTTTTTCAGAAAGGGTTGATGAGTGACTGTTCTTCAGGTCCAGGCATGTTTGAAAATATCTTCTTTTGCCTTTATATCAAAATAATTGTTTAGGAATTTAATTATTGCATTATTTTTTCTCTAATAAACTCAATCATATTACTCGGCTTGCTAAAATTGCATTCAGTATTGCTGTAGGAAAAACTGAGACCAAGCTAATCTTCCTGATTTTGTGTAACTTGTAATTTTTTTTTTTTTTTTTTTTTTTTTTGAGACAGAGTCTCACTCTGTCACCTAGGCTGGAGTGCAGTGGCACTGATCTCGGCTCACTGCAAGCTCCACCTCTCGGGTTCACGCCATTCTCCTGCCTCAGCCTCCCGAGTAGCTGGGACTACAGGCACCAGCCACCAAGCCCAGCTAATTTTTTGTACTTTTAGTAGAGATGGGGTTTCACCGTGTTAGCCAGGATGGTCTCGATCTCCTGACCTCGTGATCCGCCCGCCTCAGCCTCCCAAAGTGCTGGGATTACAGGCGTAAGCCACCGAGCCTGGCCGTAACTTGTATTTTTTATGTGAGACCCTATAGGTTTGTTTCTTTATCTTCAAATTCTAAAATCTTCAATCTTCACCAAGATATTTCTTAGTAATAGTCATTCTATGTCAGCTTTGTTTAAGTTCTAGCATTCCTTTCCATTCTTTCACTCAGGCTGCTCCTAGGAGTACTTCCTTTTATTATATTTTTAACATATTTTATTCTTTTTTACTTCCTGAATTTTCTTGTTCTTAGACACTATGTATATATATGTCTAGTTGAATCTCCTTTAATTAATACTTTTTCTATAATCATTTTCTCTCTGTGTACTTTTCTAAGTGTGTTATCCATACCTCTGACTATAGTTTTCGTGTTAGCTTTTTTTTTATCCCTTTGTTTCTAATGTGACTTTTATTTGGTTTCATTTACTAATTCTAATTTCTTTTCTTAACTCACCCAGACCAATATTATCTCTTTCTGGTGTCTTATCTCTTCTTCAATTTCTAGCATATTTTCTTTGCACTATTTTTTCTTACAACTTATTGTAACCTACATGTCCAGGAAGAAAAAATAAACCACATCAGGTATCTTAAGAAAAACAAATTTAATATAAAATATTGTCAACCAAGTATTGAACCAAAAAGAGAAAGGGGAAAATACCAAGGTACCTTTAAGGTAACAACTCCTGGGAGCCACTACCACATCTAGGCTGGAGAAACAAAGTGAACAAATGGAACATTAAATCTGTAGCTCTGACAGAGGAGCATTCTCAAGCTGGAAGCTAGACTTTTGAGTAGGGGTTGCTACTTGGTTAGTGCTGGTGTCTTCAAGCTCCCAGGAAATGTCCTAAGGGCCTATGGCCCAGATATCTAAGGATAGGACTCCTTGGCTGGTGCTGGCACATCAGGAATTGAGAGGAGGGATGTGAGATGAGTCCTCTGTGTAGGGGGCCACTGCTTATCAGGAGTTGATGCCTGACCTCAGCAGAAGAAGCCCATGGAGCTAAGGCCAAGACACAGAGAAGAAGCAGTGCATGGCTGGTCCTGGTGCATTAGGAGCCCAAAAAGAGGTCTCATGAAACAGACCCAGGCTGGGAGGCAGGGATCCAGCTGAGTGTTGTCCATGTCTCTGAATGTCATCCAGTCATTGGTTTTGAGTGTGAGTAACTGTGGAGGGGATTCAGCTGCTGCAGAGGAAGGAGCTGTCACAACTGGGATGAGGACCCATTGCTGGGGAGACGCTGATAGGAAATGGGAGGACCCATTGCTGGGGAGATGCTGATAGAACAGGAGGGAAGGAGCAGGTCCTATTCCTCCTACAGCCATGACGCCTCCCTCTAACACTGCTTCTTGGTGTTCCTCACAATGGGGAACAACTGATAGATTAGAAACGTGGCTGCAGAGTCCCAGCCCCATCACAGAGCAGAGGTTAAAAAGGTGGGCATGCAGCCAGAGGAGACGACTTAAGAGACAGCACTCTTCAAAGAAGCTTTTGTCCAAAATCCCCTTCTGCCTCGCAGCTCAGCTTTCAGATGCGTGTCCTACATCAGCCTTGCTTGTTAGCTTCTTTTGTTACTGGCTCCTTTCTGAGTTACCCACTGAGGGAAAGGGGAAACATGAGGGGAAGGAAAGGGCATCCACTGGGGTGGTGAAACATCCACCCAGGTGTTTTCTTTCATGCCGTGCTCACTTAGCTTTTGCTTAACTTTAATCTGATTAGTTGATCGCTGTGCACACTCCCCCTTTATCCTACCCCTACCGCCATCTGCCTTTTGCAGAAACAGCTGCTCTGTGCAGCCTCTCCTCTACCCCACTCCGTGGACTGCTTCAACACCATGTGCTAGGGTTTGCGGGCTGCTTCCATGGTCTCTCCGTGTCCCAGATGTTGCAATGGCAGATTCTAGGTCCTTGACTGGGCCTTCATTGCTATCTAACTCTTTCTTTGAGAACTCTGTCATGCTTGGGAGACCTGAGGGGTCATCTTTGTTTCGTACCGTTTTTCTTTCTGTCCAATTTCACTCCATTTGCCAGCTATTCTTCACAGTGAGTAGTTTGAGGTAGTGGACTTCTTTCTAATTTAGTTAAATATGGAGTTTTCTTCTCCATTTCTTCATTCCTTTTGGCTGCTTTTGGTTGTTGGGGAAGAGTACAAATACCTCTATACCGATATTTTCAACTAGAAGCCAGAAAACTGGGATTGAAATCTTTATCTGCCATTGATCTTCAAAGTCTATCATAATTACTTTGACAAAGAGTACAGGAAAAGACAGTAGTGCTTCTCTAGCTTACTGTGTTTCGTTTTTTTCTGCCTTGGCTCTTAGGCAACTCAAAACAAAATATAGAGGTCAATTTTGGTAACTCTAGTTTTTATGTTAGCTCTCCAAGAGACCTCTTTTCCTTTTTTCACAATGTAGATAGCTGCTCAAAGTCTCTTTATATGCCACTTGAAATCCTGTCTGCAAACATGTCAGGTGTACTTGATCATTTTTAAAGTTCGACAGGATCACTGATTACTTAAGATGTGGACATCAAGCTGTAGTCTTTGAATAAATGCAGGAGACACCTCCGAGGAGGGATCACCATACCGCTCATTCTGGGGGTTCCCAGTAGTAGCAGTATTTTAGGCACTCAACGGATAGTGCCTCAAAGTCACCAGAGCTGGACTTTCCCAGGGCCTGTGGCATTGGTTAACATGTCCATCATGGTTACTATTTACTTTAGCCTTGGTCTAAATTATCTCATGTCTATAACCATCTACCTTCCTTAGTTGTGTGTCACCAGAGGGCATGCATCTCATTTCGGCTCTCATTGTACCCCCACGACCTCCCCACCTGAAATACAGCAAATGCTTTTACTGCATGTTGCACAGAATGCAGGTTCAAGATGTGAAGTGTATGAGTGAGTGAGGAATGGAGCAAATGAGTAAGTGAATGAATGCCGTGAAGACATCTGGCAAGTTTTCTGCAATTAAGCACACACTCTGTGCCAAGCATTATGCTGAGTTCCGTCTAGAGGAGAGATAGAAGTTGGCGTGCACTTTTTGTTCACAGGAAAGAACACTGTCTTAGGCACTAGACAAGGTGGTTTACTCACAGAGGCTAGAATAATTCCCTGGCACTGGGCATAGAGCTCTTGGAGAAGAAAATGCTATATAGGCAAGCAAAAGGAAGTCATTGTAAATTTCTGTATTATATACCTTTCGGGAGCCTAGACAAGCCAAGCTCCTTACTGGGAAAGGCAAATCAGGATATACAATTTGGCATCATCATAAAAGGCAGCACATGAAATTTCACACAACATGAAATTACTCTCTTAAAGTGTACAATTCATGGAGTTTTAGTACATTCACAAGGTTGTGCAACCATTACCACCATCAAATTCCAGAACATTCTTACCACCCCAAAGAAAACCCCACAACTATTACCAGTTACTTCTAAGTCTCCCCTCCAGTCCCTGGGATTCATAAATCTAGTTTCTGTCTTTTATGATTTTCATGTTGTGGACATTTTCTATCAGTGGGCTCATACAAGAAGGTTTTCTGTATCTGCCTTCTTTCACTCAGCATAATGTTTTCTAGGTTCATCCATGTTGTAGCATGTATTGGTGCTTCATTCCTTCCTATATCTAAATATTTCATTGTATGGACATAAAAAGTTCTGTTTATTCATTCTTCATTTGATGGTCATTTGGGTTGTTCTCACCTTTTTGATGATATGAATAATGCTGTTTGAGCACTGATTTACAAGGTATTTAAGTAAATATATGTTTTCAATTTTCTAGGGTATATACTTATAAGTGGAATTGCTGGATCATAGAGTAACTCTGTATAACTGTTTGAGGAACTGCCAAACTGTTTCCACAGCAGTTGCATCATTTTATATTCCCACCAGCAATAAATGAAGGTTCAAATTTTCCTACATCTTTGTCAACACTTATTACTATTCATCTTCTTATGATAGCCATCCTATAGCTATAGGAAGTGGTATATTATTGTAATTTTGATTTGCATTTCCTTGATGACTAATGTCATTCAGTATCTTTTGATGTGCTTGTGGCCATTGGTATACCTTCTTTGGAGAAATGTTTATTCAATTTCTTTGTCCATTTTTAAAATGAGGTTGCCTTTTATTATTGAGTTGTAAGAGTTGTTTATACATTCTGAATAATAGATGCTTCTCAACTATATGATTTACAAATCTTTTCCCCAATTTCATGGGTTGTCCTTTCACTTTCTTGGTAGTCTTCTTTGATTTCCATGAGTTCTTAATTTTGATTGTCTTATACGTTTATTTTTGGTTTCCTGTGCTTTTTAACAATTTTTATTTTTTATTTCAAAAGGCTTTTGAGGAACAGGTGGTGTTTGGTTACATGGATAAGTTCTTTAGTGATGATTTCCAAGATTTTAGTGCACCCATCACTGGAGAAGGGTACACTGTATGCAATGTGCAGTCTTTTATCCCTCACCCTCCTCCCACCCTTTCTCCTGATTCCCCAAAGTCCATTGTATTATTCTTATGCCTTTGCATCCTCATAGCTTAGTTCCCACTTATGAGTGAGAACATACAATGTTTGGTTTTCCATTCCTGAATTATTTCACTTAGAATAATGGTCTCCAATTCCACCCAGGTTTCTGTGAATCCCATTATTTCATTCCTTTTTATGGCTGAGTAGTATCCCATGGTATGTATGTATGTATATATACATACCACATTTATTTATTCAATTGTCAATTGATGGACATTTGGCCTGGTTCCATATTTTTGCAATTGCAAATTGTGCTGCTATAGACATGCATGGGAAAGTATCTTTTTCATATAATGACTTCTTTCCTCTGGGTAGATACCCAGTAGTGGGGTTTCTGGATCAAATGGTAGATCTACTTTTAGTTCTTTACGGAATCCCCACATTATTTTCCACAGTGGTTGTACTAGTTTGCATTCCCACCAGCAGTGTAAAAGTGTTCCCTTTTCACCACATCCATGCCAGCATCTTTTTTTTATTATTATTATTCTTTGATTATGGCCATTCTTGCAGGAGTAAGGTGGTATCCATCACATTGTGGTTTTGATTTGCATTTCATTGATAATTAGTGATGTTGAGCTTTTTCATATATGTTTGTTGGGCATTTGCATATCTTCTTTTGAGAACTGTCTATTTGTGTTCTTAGCCCACTTTTTGATGGGATTGTTTGTTTTTTCCTTGCTGATTTGTTTGAGTTCATTGTAGATTCTGATTATTAGTCCTTTGTTGGATGCATAGTTTTTGAAGATTTTCTCCCACTCTGTGAGTTGTCTGTTTACTGTGCTGATTATTTATTTTTCTGTGCAGAAACTTTTTAGTTTATTAAGTCCCATCTATTTATCTTTGTTTTTGTGGCATTTGCTTTTGGGTTCTTGGTCATAAAGTATTTGCCTAAGCCAATGTCTAGAAGGATTTTCAGATGTTATCTTCTTGAATTTTTATGGTTTAAGGTCATAGATTTAAGTCTTTGATCCATCGTGAGTTGACTTTTGTATAAGCTGAGAGAGGAGAAACCAGTTTCATTATTTTACACATGTGGCTTGACAATTATCCCAGCACCACTTGTTGATTAGTGTGTCCTTTCCCCACTTTATGTTTTTGTTTGCTTTGTCGGAATTCAATTGACTGTAGGTATCAGGCTTTATTTCTGGGTTCTCTATTCTGCTCCATTGGTCTGTGTGCCTGTTTTTATACCTGTGCCATGCTGTTTTGGTGACTATAGCCTTACAGTATCATTTGAAGTCAGGTAATGTGATGCCTCCAGATTTGTTGGTTTTGCTTAGTCTTGCTTTGGCTATGGGGGCTCTTTTTTGGTTCCATATGAATTTTAAGATTGTTTGTTCTCGTTCTATGAAGAATTATGGTGGCAATTGATGGGAATTGCATTAAACCTGTAAATTGCTTTTGGCAGTATGGTCATTTTCACAATATTGATTCTACTCATCCACGAGCATAGGATGTGTTTCCATTTGTTTGTGTCATCTATGATTTCTTTCAGTAGTGTTTTGTAGTTTTCCTTGAAGACTTTCACCTCCTTGGTTAGGTATATTTCTAGGATTTTATTTTGTTTACAGCTACTGTGAAAGAGGTTGAGTTCTTGATTTGATTCTGAGTTTGGCCGCTGTTGGTGTATAGAAGTGCTACTGATTTGTGTACCTTAATTTTGTCTTGAAATTTTATTGAATTCATTTACCAGTTCTAGGAGCTATTTGGACGAGTCTTTAGGGTTTTTAGGTATATAATCATATCATTGGTGAACAGTGACAGTTTGATTTCCTTTTTACTGATTTGGATGCCCTTCATTTCTTTATTCTTGTTTGATTGCTCTGGCTAGAACTTCCAGTACTACGTTGAATAGATGTGGTGAAAGTGGGCATCCTTTTCTTGTTCCAGTTCTCAGGGGGGGCATGATTTCAACCTTTCTCCATTCATTTTAATGTTGGCTGTGGGTGTGTTATAAATAACTTTTATTACCTTAAGGTATGTCCCTTCTATGATGATTTTGCTGAGGGTTTTAATCATAAATCATAAAGGCATGTTAGATTTTGTCAAATGCTTTTTCTGCATCTATGAAGACAATTGTGTGATTTTTGCTTTTAATTCTGTTTATGTGGTGTATCACATTTATTGATTTGTATATGTTAAACCTTCCTGTATCCCAGGTATGAAACATATTTGACCATGGTGGATTATCTTTTTGATATGCTATTTATTTGGTTAGCTAGTACTTTGTTGAGGATTTTTTGCATCTATATTCATCAGAGATATTGGTCTCTAGTTTTCTTTTTTTTGTTATGTTCTTTTCTGGTTTTGGTATTAGAGTGATTCTGGCTTCATTGAGTGATTCAGGGAGGAGTCCCTCTTTCTCTATCTTTTGGAATGGTGCCGATAGGATTGGTACCAATTCTTCCTTGAATGTCTGATAGAATTCCACTTTCAATCCATCTAGCCCTGGATTTTTTTCATTGGCTTTTTTTTTTTTAAATTACCATTTCAATCTCAGTGCAGGTTATTGGTCTGTGCAGAGTTTCTGTTTCTTCCTGGTTTAATCTAGGAGGGTTGTACACTTCCAAGAATTTATCCATCTCCTTGGTGTTTTCTAGTTTGTGCATGTGAAGGTGTTCATAGTAGCCTTGAATGATCTTTTGTATTTTTGTGGTATCAGTTGTAGTATCTCCCGTTTCATTGCTAATTGAGTTTATTAGGATCTTCTCTCCTCTTGTCTGGGTTAATCTCACTAACAGTCTTTTCAAAGAACCAGCTTTTTGCTTGATTTATCTTTTGTATTTTTTTATTTCAACTTCATTTAATTCTGCTCTGATCTTTATTATTTCTTTTCTTCTATTGGATTTGGGTTTGGTTTGTTCTTGTTTCTCTAGTTCCTTGAGGTGTGACCTTATACTCTTTATTTGTGCTCTTTCAGACTTTTTAACGTAGGCCTTCTAAGCTATGAACTTTCCTCTTAGCACCACTTTTGCTGTATCCTGGAGATTTTGATAGGTTGTGTCACTGTTACCATTCAGTTTAAAAAATTTTTTAATTTCCATCTTGATTTCATCGTTGACCCAATGATCATTCAGGAGCAGTTTATTTACTTTCCATGTATTTGGATGGTTTCAAAGGTTTCTTCCACTGTGGTTTGAGAGCACACTTGATATAATTTTGATATTCTTAAATTAATTGAAACTTGTTTTGTATCCTATTATATGTTCTATCTTGGAGAATGTTTCATGTGCTGATAAATAGAATGTATATTCTGCAGTTGTTAGATAGAATATTCTGTAAACATCTGTTAAGTCCATTTGCTCTAGGGTATGGTTTAAGTCCATTGTTTCTTTGTTGACTTTATGTCTTGATGACCTGTCTAGTGCTGTCAGTGGAGTACTGAAGTCTCCCACTATTATTATATTGCTGTCTATCTCATTTCTTAAGTCTAGTAGTAATTGTTTTATAAATTTGGGAGCTCCAGTGTTAGGTGCATATATATTTAGAACTGTTATGTTTTCCTCTTGGACTAGTCCTTTTATCATTATATAGTGTACCTCTTTGTCTTTTTTAACTGCTGTTGCTTTAAAGTCTGTTTTGTCTGACATAAGAATAGGTACTCCTGCTTGCTTTTGGTGTCCATTTGCATGGAATATCTTCTTCCACCCCTTTACCTTAAGTTTATATGAGACCTTATGTGTTAGGTGAGTCTCTTAAGGGCAGCAGATACCTGGTTTGTGAATTCTTATCTATTCTGTCATCCTCTGTCTCTTAAGTGGAGCATTTAGGCCATTTACATTCTACTTTAATATCGAGAGGTGAGGTACTATTCTATTCATTATGCTAGTTGTTGCCAAAATACCTTTTTTGTTGTTGTTGTGATCTTATTTTATAGGTCCTTTGAGATTTATGATTTAAGGAGGTTTTATTTTGGTGTACTTCAAGAATTTGTTTCAAGGTTTAGAGCTCCTTTTAGAAGTTCTGGTATTGCTGGCTTGGTAGTGGTGAATTCTTTCAGCATTGGTTTGTCTGAAAAAGACTGTATTTTCCCTTCATTTATGAAGCTTAGTTTTGCTCAGTACAAATTCTTGGCCAATGATTGTTTTGTTTAAGGAGGCTAAACATAGGACTTCAATCCCTTCTGGCTTGTAGGGTTTGTGCTGAGAAATCTGCTGTTAATCTGATAGCATTTTCATGTATAGGTTACCTGATGCTTTTGCCTTACAGCTCCTAAGGTTCTTTCCTTTATCTTGATTTTAGATAACTTGATGACTATGTGCCTAGGCAATGATCTTTTTGTAATGAATTTCCCAGGTGTTCTTTGAGTTTCTTGTATTTTGATGACTAGATCTTCAGCAAGGCCAGGGAAGTCTTCCTTGCTCATTCTCTCAAATATGTTTTACAAACTTTTAGATTTCTCTTCTTCCTTAGGAACACCAATTATTCTTAGGTTTTGTCCTTTAACATAACCCCAAACTTCTTGGAGGCTTTGTTCATTTTTTTAATTCTTTTTTCTTTGTCTTTGTTGGATTGGATTGGAAAGCCTTGTCTTTGCATTCTGAAGTTCTTTCTTCTACTTGTTCAATTTGACTGCTGAAACTTTCCAGTGTATTTTGCATTTCTCTAAGTGTGTCCTTCATTTCCAGAAGTTGTGATTGTTTTTTATTATGCTATTTCCCTGGAGATTTTTCCTTCCATATTCTGCATCTTAATTTTTCAATTTCTTTAAGTTGGATTTCACCTTTCTCTGGTGCCTCCCTGATTAGTTTAATAGCCTTCTGAGTTATCTTTTTGGCAATTCAGATACTTTTACTTGGCTTGGATCCATTGCTGGTGAGCTAGCGTGATCTTTCAGGGGTATTAAGTAATCTTGTTTTGTCATCTTACCAGGATTGTTTTTCTGGTTCCGTCTCATTTGGGTAGACTATGTCAGAGGGAAGATCTGGGACTCAAAAGCTGCTATTCTGATTCTTTTGTCCCACTGGGTCCTTCCTTGATGTGGTGTTCTCCCCCTTCCTTCCCCTAGGGATGGGGCTTCCTAAGAGCCAAACTGTAGTGATTGTTATTTCTCTTCTAGTTCCAGTCACCCAGTGGAGCTACTGGGCTCTGGCCTGGTACTTGGGAGTATGTCTGCAAAGAGTCCTGTGGTATGATCTATCTTCAGGTGTCTTAGCTGTGGATACCAGGACCTGTTCCAGTGGAGGTAGCAGGGGAGTAAAATGGACTCAGTGAGGGTCTTTGGTTGTATTTTTGTTAAGTGTGCTGGTTTTGTGTTGGTTGTCCTCCAGCGCATCAGCTGCAGTAGCATAGGGAGGATCCGGTGGTGGATGGAGCCATAGAGCTCCCAAGAGATTATGTCTTTTGTCTTCAGCTACCTCTACCAGGGCAAGTAGAGAAAGATCATCAGATGGTGGCAGGGTTAGGCATGGCTGAGCTCAGACTCTCCTTGGGCAGGGCTTGCCATGGCTGCTGTAGAGGATGGGTGTTTTATTCTCAGACCAATGGAGTGATGTTCCCGGGGGGATTATGGCCGCCTCTGCTGTGTCATACAGGTCACCAGGGAAGTGGGAGAAAACCAGCATGACAGGCCTCACCCAGCTCCCAGACAGTCCAAAAGGCCAGTCTCACTCCCACTGTGCCCCCACAAGAGCATCAAGTTTATCTCCAGGCAGACAGTGAGCAGGGCTGAGAATCTGCCCCAGACTACAAGCCTCCCTACTGAGAAAACAAGCAGGGCTTTCAGGCTTCTTGCCTCCCTGCCTGCCATGGTTTCTGTGTTCATAAATGCACTCCCTGTTCACCTCCTCCCCTGGATTCTGTCCATGAAAGTTCATGTTTGGTTGAAATTGTTACAAAGTCCAGCTGGAAGTTTCCTTCTCTCTGTGGTCTTTCCTCAGTTCCACTGGCACCCCTCCGCAAAAACCCCTGAGAGACAAAGTCAGGAATGGCTTTCCTGGGGACCAAGAGTGCCTACAGCGTTCTTCCCACTGCTTCCTCTACCCTTGTATTTCACTTGGCTCTCTAAATTCACCTCAGCCCCACGTAAGGTCAAATTCTTTTCCCATCATCCAGACCTTCAGGTTCCCCAGTGAGGATGTGTGTTCAGGGGCAGACATTCCCCTCTCACACTTTGGGCACTCAGTCTTTCAGCTTGGATCCTACAGTGGCAAACTGCTTCCTTCAAAGGGGCTTGTGCTTTTTTGTCATATCTAAAATACGATTGCTTAATCTAAGTTCACAAAGACTCATACCTATGTTTTCTCTAAAAATGTTACAGATTGGCTTTTACATTTAGGTCTTTGATCCATTTTGGTTAATTTTTCTGTATTGTTTGAGGTGGGAGCCAACTTAATTTTTTCACATCTTGGCACCATTTGTTGAAAAGGTTATTCTTTTCTCATTCAATGGTCTTGGTACCTTTGTTGACAATCAATTGCTCATAGATGCACAGATTTATATCTGGACTCTCAATTATATTCTGTCATCCATATATCTGTCATTGTGCCAGTACCTTATTGTCTTGATTAATTTAGCTTTGTAGTAAGTTTTGAAATGGGAAAGTCTGAGTCTTCCAACTTTGTTGTTCTTTTTTAAAAACTGTTTTGGGTACTCCAGGTTCCATTTCCATAAAGATTTTAGATGAGAATTTCTATTCCTGGAAAACAAAAAGTTGGTATTTTAATAGGGAGCACATGAAATCTCTGTATCAATTTGGCGAGTATTACTACCTTAACAAAATTCATCCAGTCCACGAATATGGGATGTCTTTTCATTCATTTTGCTGTGATACACTTTATTCTAGCTATCTTTTGTAGTTTTCAGTGTATAAGTTTTACACTTCTTTAAATTTATTCCTAAGTATTTCATTCCTTCTGGTCCTACTAAACATGAGATTATTTTCTTAATTTCATTTTCAGATGGTTTATTGCTAATGTATAGAAATGCAACTGATTTTTGTGTATTGATTTTGAATCCTACAAGTTTGCTGAAGTCATAATAGTTTACTTGGGCATTTTCTGGGAATTTCTATATATGAGGTCAGATCATCTGCAAATACTGATAGTTGTACTTCTTCCTTTCCAATCTCCATGTCTTTTATGTATTTTTCTGACCTAACTGACCTGGGTAGAACTTCCAGAACAATGTTAAATGAAGTGGCAAGAGGAGAGACATTCTTGTTTTGTCCCTGATCTTCTAGGAAAGATTTTAGTCTTTTGCTATTAAGTATGATATTAACTGTGGGTTTTTCATAAATGTCCTTTATCAGTTTGAGAAAGCATCCTTACATTCCTGGTTTCTTGGGTGTTTTTCATCATAGAAAGGTGGTAGACTGGGTCAAGGGTTTGTCTGTGTCCATTGAGATCTTATGTGATTTTTATCCTTAATTTTATTAGTGTGGTATATTACATTGATTACTTTCTCATATGTTGAACCAAATTGGCATCTTGGGATAATTACCACATGGTGAATGCTGCTAGATTTGGTTTTCTAGTGTTTCATTGAGTATTTTCATATCTACATTTATAAGATGCATTGGTTTGTGGTTTTCTTTTCTTATGATATTTGACTTTGGTATCAGGGTAACACTGGAATAATAGCAAGAGCGGGGGAGTCTTACTCCTATTCTGCTTTTTAGAAGATTATTTAAAGGACTAGTGTTAATTATTTTGTAAAGGTTTAGTAGAATTCATCAAATCACTGGTGAAGCTAACTTGTTCTGGGCTTTTCTTTGCAGGAAGTTTGTTTTTGTTTTTGTTTTGTGACTAATACAATCTCTTGACTTGTTATAAGTCTATTTCTTTGTGAGTCCATTTTGGAGGTTTGTATCTTGCTAGGAATTTGTCCATTTTATGTGAATGTCTAATATATTGTCACACAGTTTGTCATGGTATTCCTTTATAATCTTTTTTCTTTTTGAATGGTCTGTGTTAATGCCCCCCCCCCCAACTTTTATTCCTGATTTAGTAATTTGAGTCTTCTCTCTTTCTCTCCTGGTCAGCCTAGTTACAGATGTGTCGATTTTGTTAATCTTTTCAAGAAGCAATTTTTATTGTGTTCATTTTCTCCGTTGTTTTTCTGTTCTCTATTTTATTTATTTCTTCTCTATTATTTACTTCCTGCAGCTGCTTTGGCTGTAGTGTTCTTCCTTTTCTAGTTGCTTAAGGTGGATGGTTTAGTTATGGACTTCAAATATTTCTCCTTTTTAAATGTAGACACTGATGGCTGTATATTTCTCTCTGAGCACCACTTTCATTTTATCCCGTAAATTCAGGTATGTTGCATTTTAATTTCCATTCATCTCAAAGAACTTCCCAATTTCTTGTGATTTATCTTTGACCTATTCGTCATTTTTTAATGTACTGTTTACTTTCCATATATTTGGAGTTTTCAAATTTCCTTTTGTTACCAATTTCTATTTTTTTTTCTATTGTGGTCAGAGAACATACTTGGCATGAGTTTGACCACTGCAAATTTATTGGGACCAATTTTGTGACTTAACATATGCTCTACCACGGAAAATATTCTATGTGCATTTAAGAGGAATGTGTATTCTGTTGTTGGGTAGAGTGCTCTGTAGGTGACTGTTGTCATTGTTTCATATTGTTCAAGTTATCCATTATTTTGTGATCTTCTGTCTAATTGTTCTAATCATTATTTAGAATGGAGTGTTGAACTATTATTGTTGAATTGTCAGTTTCTCCCTTTAATTCTGTCATTTTTCTTCATGTATTTTGGGTCTCTGTTGTTATTTGTACAATTGTTACATCTTCTTGATGGAGTTTCCATTTATCATTATAAAATGTCCTTTGTCTCAAGTAGCAGTTTTTGTCTTTAAGTCTGTTTTGTCTGACATTAGTATAAGCACTCTGGCTCTCTATAGGTTACTGTTTGTATGCAATGTATTTTCCATACTTTTATTTTCAAACCATTCGTTTCTTTGAATCTAAAGTGTGTCTCTTTTTGTTATTATATCACTGGATCATGTTTTGATCCACTCTTCCATTCTCTATCTTTTAATTGGAGAGTTAAATCCATTTACAAACCTGCCTTCCCCACTGGAGATGACAAGAGTGGAGCTCTGGTTTTCCCTTTTCTCTACACAGTGTGAACCATTACTCACTTCACTTCTTGTCAGGGCAACTTAAATAAAACTGGCAACCAGCTAGTTATGTAATTTGACTGTCACATTCTCTCTCTGGGACTCAGCTTTCTTATTTGAAAATAACTTGGGACAGACTTTTAACATTCTTTCGACCAATGTGCAAATGACACACTGCACACCTGTGCAGAGAATGGCCTGACTCTAGACGTCTCCCACTGGTCCTGTGAGTAGAATTGAGTGGAGAGACTGAAAAGCTTATAGTTTCCTGATGGGCAAAATAATAGCAATTCATTTTCACTAGGCCCAAAATAGTCCAATGTATCATCTAATGACCTCAGGTTGCTTCCAGTATCTCCCACAATGTTTGTACCCAGAGCATCAGGTAGAAACCTGAGACTGGGTCTTTTCCTTCATGCAGGCCCCCGATGTGAGTCACCAGCACCTGTCACTTCTACTTGCCAAACACTGGCCCTCCCGCCTCCCTGCTGCCACCTCTGCCTCATTCCTGCCTTTCTCATTTCTCACACTCCTGCTTCCTGTCCCTCTGCCCTCTCCATATGCCAATTGATGCACTGTCACAGCACCCCAAAAATCCTTCCAAAATGGCCTTCGTCATCGCTGCCCGCTGCTGAATACTCTCTGCAAACTCCAGACCCTCCTCGGCTTCCTACCCAAGGCCTCCATGATTAGACACCTTCCCACCTGCCGGGCTCATTGCTTCTCCTCCGCATTCAGTTCCTCCACCAATCTATCGCAGTTTCCTAGAAACAGTGGGCTCTGTCCAGCTTCTCTCCCTCTGCACCAGCTGCTCCTCATCAAGAGCCCCACTCCCCAGGCTGCAGTTCTTCAACCACTGTGCTTGCTCCTTAAAAGAATTTTGACAAAGTCATGAAACTTCTCTCACATATATTTGAGGTAACATTTAACTTTCTCACACAAACATATAATTTTTCAGATATTATAAAAACTGCCATTTTAAAATAAAACTATTACCTCTCTCTAGAATTTATGCAATAGAAAATAAATACTGGCCAGTTGCAGTGGCTCATGCCTGTAATCCCAGCACTTTGGGAGGCAGAGGAGGATGTATCATGAGGTCAGATGTTTCAGAGCAGCCTGGCCAACATGGTGAAACCCTGTCTCTACTGAAAATACAAAAATTAGCCAGGTGTTGTAGTGTGCACCTGTAATACCAGCTACTCAGGAGGCTGAGGCAGAAGAATCACTTGAACCTGGGAGGCAGAGGTCGCAGTGAGCCGAGATCACACCACTGCACTCCAGCCTGGGCAACAGAGTGAGACTCCATCTCAAAAAAAAAAAAAAAAAAAAAAAAAAAGAAAATAAATACCACAGCAATTTAAAACTTACCATTATCCATTTTAAAAAAATATATGAGCAGTATGTAATCCCAGCACTTTGGGAAGCCAAGGCAGGTGGATCACAAGGTCAGGAGTTTGAGACCAGCTTGACCACCATGGTGAAACCCCCTCTCTACTAAAAATACAAAAATTAGGCAGGCATGGTGGTGCACGCCTGTAATTCCAGCTACTTGGGAGGCTGAGACAGGAGACTTGCTTGCCAGGAGGTGGAGGTTGCAGAAAAGAAAAAAAAAAAAAGAATACATGAGCAATCTCCACCTTAACAGTCAGAAATTTTACCCCTTCTTTTCTTCTACTGGAACTCACAGTTCAATTCTACTTCTGTCGTTGAATTTTATTCTAATGTCATAGAATTTTATGCTTGAAAGTACCTTATTATCATCTCATAAAATTCTGGAAGAGTAACATGCATATCAATTGAAATTATTTTGTTTCCTATGACCAAAAGGCTCTAGATGTTCAATTTTTTAATTGAGTTATCATGACAATGATCATTAATTGAACAATTCAAGATATATAATAAAACATTGATAAATTATTATATTAAAAAATAAGATTGCATTGGGGATGTTTCTTGTAATGAGATGATTTTGTGGTTGTTGCTCTGTTTCTTGAGTAACCCACGTATATGTCCCCTGGATCAAGAAGTGGACAGCAGGGATAGCAGGTGCCCATGACTGGTGCAGTTGTCTGGAGAGAGCTCAGGGTTCCCCCAACCCACCCCTGTGGTTCATATTGATATTGACCTTTACTGGGGGCCTATAAATTGTATTTTTGCCTAGGGCCTTGCTATAGATGATTAGTGCTTATTTTGAGAATTAAGCAAGGGAGACCTCATATCAATTTTATTCTCACCTTTGTTTTTGTGGTTTTGTTTTACAGCAGAATACACTGAGAAACTTTATTCACATCTAAGAGTAGGTGAAAATTTTGTTATACCAATGGCATTCAGTTCTGAGGCTCTTTCTCAGTTATAGCCATTAGATCTGCCCTGAATTTTGTTGATAGCAAAGAATTAGAAACCACCTCCCTTAGAAAGGGATTTGTTTTCCAATCATTCAAATCATCATTGCTCAGTCTCTTGGAAGTCTATGCAAAGGGCACTATTACAAGACTCTCAGAGGACCGTATACCAGCGTTTCCCTTGTAGGCACTTGGTTCAACCTGCTAAGAGAAAGCGCTGGATATTATCTTATCATATGCTTTGAATATATTTTCCTGAAGACCTTGAGGCTGAGGCTTAGCCAGCCTGAATGATGGAGACGCCACCCTGATGACATGCTTGGAAAGCCAGCACTGCAGCTTCTGTTGGCACAATTCAACTGCCAGATGGGACTCCCTCCCGGGTGAAGGCATATGGCGTTTCTCAGCTCAAGCAAATGTGTGAATTGCATGTTTCAAGAAATAGCATAAAAATCACTGAGAAATAAATTGCAAAATGTATCTTATAAGAAACTTGACTAAAATCAGTCAATATTAAACTGATAAAAATTGAATATAATAATTCATATTTATTTTATAATAAGTTGTAAAAAAAAACAAAGTAAATCTAAATACTATTTGTTATTATTGAATGTGGTATAATGCCATCATGTTGTAAAATTATTATGTATGATATAAAATGTGCGATAAAAGCTTTAGTAAGCCTGTGGCAAAGGTACATTTCTGGACATTTTGGGTTGTTTTGCTAATTTTGAGAATAATCAAAATCATCTACTAAAGTCATAAACAACTTCAAAAATTTTATGGGACATAATCAAAGTTTTTCTTTATACTTAAGAAAACAGAAGGTAAAAGTGTCAAAGTACTAAGGGCTTGAACTTTTATGTATAATTTTATTTTTGTTAATGAGAAGAATATAGTAAATGTTTATTTTGATAAAGATGAGGATTGACTATAATTAGAATAAATATTTCAATCTATGGTGTGATAAAATGGGTTTTCACTTACTTTGGAATAATGCACACACAATTTTAATCAGTGAATTTTACCTTGTATATCTTGAAAACATTTAGTGATCTCCCCTCACCAAAATTCCAGTGACACTTAACATCATAATCTTCATTAAACTGTGACCCCTACTGCTCTGGCTGTTCAAAGACACTTTTCTTTCTGGCCAATGGCGTATCCAGATGACAAACGTGGCCAAGAGCAGGGGAAAGCTGCTCCCTTTAAATTAGTCAGGGGAGCAATTGAGCCAATGTTTTTTACTGAGGTTTTCTCTGCTATGCTCCCACAGGCTCTCCCCCAAGGGCACAGTAGTCTTTGGCAATCGTCTGGGCATGGAAGGGGCACGCTCACTAAAGGACGACTTCATCAAGCCCTCTGCTCTGCTCTGCTCTGTGATGTGTCCAAATTCAGAACATCCCCACACTGGCCCCTCATGGATAAGGTTTAAGGCAGGAAGGGCCCAGCTGGGCTGGAGTCCCTAAGTTAATCTGCAGCCCTCAAATGGCCCTGCTCTCCAGACGGGCAGAGTGAGGGATTTGAGGCAGCATTAATATGGAGCAGGAGAGGAGCCTTTGTGTCTCCTGGTGTGATCATGAGGCAGGTCAGATTCAGGAAGACCAGCCTGTGGAAGCCCAGGCTCTGGTGAGTTGCCAAGAAAAGCCTGAGAAGCCTGTGTACCCGGGGAGTCAAGTATCCAGATGACAGTTCACATCTCCTGCTTGTTTTCAAATTAACATGGAATCCCTGTTTCCCTCCAGGCCAACATTGTCTCAGTATCTTACCTAGAACCCAGTCAACACTCAAGAAATGTGCGTTGAGTTGAAAAGTGTTAAGTGAGCTACCACTTGCTAAGAGAAAGCCCCACCCAGCCTTTGGCAGGGGTCTGGGTTTGGAGCCTGAAATAGTCTCAGCTCTGGGGAAGAAAGAATGACATATCCTCTCTCCGGTAGGTTCTAAGACCAGCCCAGACTTTCCCAGGCACAAGCTCAGAGCCCTCGAACACAACCTCTGGTCTCTAGACTGTGCGTCTCCAGGGCAGCTAGAAGCATCCCCCCTCCTCCCTGGAGGCTGATCAGCGCCTGGGGACATCTCTCTTGCCACCAAGCAGCAGGCTCCAGACTTGTCAAACTTGGCTTTTCTGATAAATCATTCACAAACTTTCATCCCCACTGGTATCTGCTATTTGCTAATTGAATAATTAGATATAATTAATAACATCATACATTACCATAATTTTACATTATAGGTGTCAAGAGGACATAATTTAATTAGAGGTTAATGTTTTGGGCTTGGAATCAGATGCTTAAGTGAACTACATGTAGCTTGTGCTTCTGCCAGCTGGAGAAGCATGAACTGTGCCCTTTTGATTCATTCTGCTGCGTTTCTAAGGTCTGGAAATTTGGTGGCTGAAGAGAAATTCCCAGAAAACAGCATTGATGTTTGTGTATGTGTCTGAACATCTGTTGCAGCTCTGCCTCATAGAGGATATATGCTAGCTACTCTGGGGGACACAAAAGACCCCATCTTTATGTCCACAGCCAAGAAGGTCAAATAAGGCTTGCACAGAAGTCTCTGCAGCAGGAAGTAACAAGTGACAACCTCCATTGTCACATGGCTGAGTTATGACAGATTTGCAGGATGCATGCAATCAGGAAATCATGTGCTTTCTGATAAGAATGACTCTGGAATATACTGCTAAGTGTAATTTCTAAAATTTATAACTTGCTAAGACTTCTCCTGTAATAAAATTTACAGGTCAGAAAAGAGAAACTGTCAAGACATTAATCATGATGTCAGACTTAGAAAAGATGGCTGTTAGAGAGATCACGACAGATCAGTGGTGTGGGAATTGAAAGGATGGGGAGGCTGCCCCTGCGTGAAGGTGGGAACTCACAATAGCAAGTGAGGGAGCCCCAAGTCAAGAAACCCCTTTTATTTCCAATGCATCTCGGAGCATGTCTGCTGTCTGTGTATGAGTTTACTCTCTGGGTTTGATGAATTGACGTCTCTGGTGAGTATGGTCAGTGCTGCTATCTGGGCTGACCTGATCGTGATAGAGGACTGTATTCTGAAGGAGCCTTAGATTTCCGGTTAGCGCTGCCTGCTGCTTGATCACCTCCAGGTTCGGTTGTGAGGCACAATCCATCATGTTAGGTCAGGGTTCTTGATGGCGTCTCAAAATCTGAGTGTGGTGCAGAGGGCTCCCCAGCTCAGGAATGACCATCAAGAGGTGCCTGTCCCCGGGCTGGGGCAGGAGAGTGGCAGGTTCAGGGTGTTGCTGCGGTGAACGCTAAAGTGAGAGGGAGTCATGGAATTTCCTAAGAGGTTGGTGGGCCGGCTGAGAAGTGAAGTGGTGTCTGTGCATGAGGAGCTATGAGGTCAGGCAGGGAGCCTAGAGCTAGTTCAGAGGAAACACCAGCAGTGCCAGCTCCTGCCCCGAGGCAAGAGGGATAACCTTTATCACTGAATCCAGGCTACAGAGTCCACAACAGGCTTTTGCTAGAGTGGAGACAAAAGAGACTCCATCCTGGATGCTGGTTACATGCTGACTTCTGGTCAGCCCCAGTCCCAGGAATGAGTCCCGATTCTACTGTATTCAATTTCCCTTGCGTAAGAGCATGTCAACCTTGATGCTACCATACAAATGGCAGGCTCTGACACAAACAGCATTCTTTCCTGTTCTAGGGGGCTGCCTTTCATCATCTCAATAGAGCACATACACTCTTTCCCTATGGTATATAAGCCCTGGGTCTGAGGAGTGACAGCAGGGAGGTCTACTTGTCTTGTAGCCTCTCAAGACTCTGCTTCTGTTCGAAGGTTCTAATGAATCACCCTATACCCACAAACTGGATTTGCCTGCCTCATCTTTTGGTTTCCTGGCACTTCTGGCATTTTGGGGCTGCTTGGCATATTCAGCCCTTCCATGAAGTTGATTCAGAACCTTAAGGGCATGTCCAGATGTCTCATGCACAAATAGATGAATGGCTTTGCTAGTTAGGAACGCACCTGGAAGGAGGCCACTGAGGAGCCTTCTTCAGGTCCCACAAGGCCTGCTCATGTTGGAACTCCCACAGCAGAGGGTCTTTCTGAGAACTGAGTTCATAAAGAGGTATCATAACCTCAGAAAAACTTGGCACCCGTTGTCTGCAATATCCAGTTAACCTAGAAACCCTCTCCATTGTTGCTGTGAGGGTTCTAGGACAAGTCTGCATAGTCTTTTGTCTATTGGGAGGGAATGCCTTTCCCTCTTCTGGTAAGCCGTGCACTAAATATCGGAATGTGCTCTGACCATTTTGTAAAGTCTTGACTGTGGACCTGGGAAAGGCGGGAGGGACTTCAGTGAAGCCCTGGGGTGCACCCGGTCAGGTACACTGTTGTCCTCCAGGTGAAGGAAGAAAAACTTGACTGATCTGGGGCACACTGAGAAGAGCCGACCAAAGCTCCACTGCAGTGAAGCAGGTAGCTGCGGGAGGAACCGATGGCGGGATGGTGTTTGGGTTAGGAATTACTGGGAAGTGAGAAATGACAAATGTGTCGATGCCCTGAAGTTTTGACCACATCGATTTCTCATCCATTCAGTTTCTTGGCAGGACAGGAGGGTTGTAAGGGTGAATGCAGGGCATGGGAAGGCCTCTGGCCATAAGGCTTTTAACTCTAGTTTGAGCCTTTCCTTCATTCCCAGCTTCATGGGATAATGGAGAAATTTTGGTAACCATTTGGCAGGATCTATCTAAATTTTAATAGGTTCTACTCAAATTAATTCTGTATGCTGGTGGAAGTTTTAGCCCATAGAGTATCAGATACAGTGTCAAAGTCTTTATCTAGGGCCCACATCTGATGTGACAGAAGGGGCAAAAGTAGAATGAGAACAGACACAGCTTGATGATGAACAAAAGAGTCCTCTGGGACTGCAGGAAATTGTCCCTCTGGTGTGCAAATGTTCTGTTTGCAATGTGAATGTCTTGCTATTAAATTTGCATAGATGGGATCACAGAACAGGAAAGAGTGTTTTTAGCCAAGGACCCAAAGGTTATACAGTTCAGGGCCAGGAGCTCAGGAAAATCCATGGGTTATTTGAAACATCAGTCACTTGTGTGGTGTGTTTGCTCTGAGATGAAGGTTAAGCAAAGGTGGCAAATGTAGCTTAGAAAGAGCAGCTCCTGCATCAACCAGGAATAATGAAATGGACCATCTATATGTGTCAACTCACCTTGAGTATTTAAGGTAAGAGCAAGATATTGGGTGCACCCTCATCTAACTAGATTTTCTGATTTTTCTTTGTCTTGCCTTTTCTTTTCCAAGATGGGATGATCTTTATTCCAGATTCTCTTTTGTTTACATATCTACAAGTATCCTTATCAGTTTGTCAGTTGGCTGGGAGTGGGTCACCCTGCTGTTTGATCTGTAGGGCCATGCATTTATTTTGGGTCCTGTCTTGCTTTTGTTCTAAAGCCTTTTCAACATGCTCTGCCAACTGTTGTAGTTCAGGTGAAAAGACTGCCTTTCTGTTCTAATTTCTGTTTTTGAATTACATATACAAATTGACAAAATGAGATGAAAGAGCTGCTTTCCCATCACCATCTTCTTTAACTCCCAAATGTAGCCTCAATATATTTTCTAGTTTAGTCTTAACATTGCCTATATTTTTATATTTTATATATTTGCATGATATAATTATGGTCCAATAGATTTTACTGGAAATGTTTCAGGCATAGCATGTAGGAGACCTAACCCTAATTTATAGGCCCTTTTTGGACCCTCGAGCTTATTGTGGAAAGAGGGATCCTATAGGTCCATTTCCAGTTCAGTCCAATCAGCTCTTGCCATCTAAGATTTAGCATCTGAGACTCTGACCAATATGTGAACAACCTGACATAGGTTGGGTCACTGCACCAACCAGGCTTCTCCAGGGAAACAGAACCAATATGGTGAGTGGTGAGTGAGTGTGTGTGTCTGTGTGCATGTGTGTGTGAGAGAGACAGAGAGAGAGAGAGAGATTTTAAAGAATTGACCTGATAGATGATGGAAGCTGGCAAGTCCAAAATCTGCAGGGTGGGCTGGCAGGCTGGAGACCCACGCAAGAGGCAATTTTGCAGTTCAGTCCAAAGGCCATCAGCTGCATCATCCATCTTGCTGAGGAGGTCAGTTTCACATTCCATTTAGGCCTTCAACTGATTGGAAAAGGTGCACCCACATTAGGGAATACAATCTGCTTCACTAGAAGTACACCAATTTGAATGTTGATTTCATCCATAACAACCTCACAGAGACAGCTAAAATAATGTTTGACCACATAAATTGGGAACCATGGCACAGTCAGGTGGACTCATAACATTAACCATCACAGTGGCCCTGGGTCCTATGCACCCAAAAGTTTCTCTAGGAATAGTTGCTGGCTTTGTCTAGGTTTAGGGGAATCCTCAATTAGAGCTGTCAATTCAGCCTGGTTCCCAGGTTTACATTCTACAGCTGTCAGCATACCCGGCTTCTGGGAGCAATAAGACTTTGGAGACAACAATTATTTGGGGGGGTCATACAAGAGTCATTGGTAAAAGCTAGACAGACAAGGACAAGAGGAAGGAGGAGCTGATGGGGGTGCAGAGGAGAGGGGCCAGCAGGAAAGTAAACAACGAGATATTCATACAAGGGACTGCCACACAGCAACCAAAAGAAATGAACCATGCTACACACAATGACAGTGAATCCCACAGATACCAGCAGGGCAAGAGGTCAGAAACAAGAGATAACACACTATATTATACCACTGATATGAGGCGAAGGTCAGGAAATCCTACACGTTAGGGAGAGGCTTTAGAATAGTGGTTACCCTGTGGCAAGGGGGTGCTGTGGACTAGGAAGAGACATGACTGGTTCCCAGGGGACTGTGTGCTCTATGTCTCAAGCAGGTGGTAGCTACATGGAGTGGCAGTTATGTGGGGTGGTAGTTGGGGGGGTGGTAGTTATTCAAGGTGGTAATTACACAGAATGGTAGTTACATGGGGTGGTAGTTACATGGGTTGGTAGTTATTCAAGGTGGTAGTTGCAGGGTCATAGTTACATGAGATGGTAGTTGTTTGAGGTGTAGTTACATGGGGTGGTAGATCTTTGGGGTGGTAGTTACAGAGGTTAGTAAATATACAGGGTGGTTGTTACATGTGGTGGTAGTTACATGGGATAGTAGTTACACAGAGTGATAGTTACATGAGGTGTTAGTTATTTGGGGTAGTGGTTACGTAGTTGGTAGTTACTTGGGGCAGTAGTTACATAAGTGGTAGTTACATGGCATGGTAGTTACATGGGGTGGTAGTTATTCAGGGTGGTAGATACATTGAGTGGCAGTTATGTGAGGTGGTAGTTTTTTGGGGTGGTAGTTACATGGAGTGGTAGCTATGTGAGGTGGTAGTTATTTGGGGTGGTAGTTACACAGGGTAGTAGTCACATGGGGTGGTAGTTATTTGGGTTGGTAGTTGTTACATGGGGTGATAGTTATATGCAGTGGTAGTTGTCTGGGGTGGTAGTTACGTAACGTGGTAGTTATGTGGGATGGTATTTACACGGGGCGGTAGTAACATGGAGTGGCAGTTACAAGGGGTGGTAGTGTGAACCCAGAAAATCTGAGACAGGCCTCAGTTAATTTAAAAGGTTTATTTTGCCAAGGCTGAGGATGCGCACCTGTGACACAGCCCCAGGAGGTCCTAATGATCTGTGCCTAAAGTGGTCAGAGCACAGTTTGGTTTTACACATTCTAGGGAGACATGAGACATCAATTCATACATGCAAGATGAACACTGGTTCAGTCTGGAAAGGCGGGGCGACTCGGAGCAAAGACGGGAAGACTCAAAGTGGGGAGTGGGCTCCCAGGTCGTAGGTAGATAAGAGACAAATGGTTGCATTCTTTTGAGTTTCTGATTAGGCTCTTCAAAGGAAGCAATCAGATGAGCATTTATCTCAGTGGAGCGGAGGGGCGACTTTGAATAGAATGGGAGGCAGGTTGGCTCTAAGCAGTTCCCAGCTTGACTTCCCTTTAGCTTAGTGATTTGAAGGTCCCCAGAATCATTTTTCCTTTCACTGTAGTTACATGGGGTAGTAATTACAAGGGGTGGTA
The DNA here is from genome assembly GCF_024542745.1 of Macaca thibetana thibetana. NCBI lineage: Eukaryota > Metazoa > Chordata > Mammalia > Primates > Cercopithecidae > Macaca > Macaca thibetana. The sequence goes on from NC_065587.1 coordinate 93,333,955, forward strand.
GCTACATGGGATGGTAATAACTCAGGATGCTGGTTACATGGGGTGGTAGTTACATAGGGTGGTAGTTGTCAGAGTCGTAATTATATGGATTGGTAGTTATTCAGGGTGATAATTACAATGGGTGGTAATTATGCAGGATGTTAGTTACGTGGGGTGGTGGTTATTGTGGGTAGTACTTACACAGGGTGGTAGTTATTCGGGGTGGTAGTGACACAGGGTGGTTATTCTGGGTGGTACTTATTCAAGGTGGTAGTTACACTGGGCTATAGTTAGAAGGGTTGGTGATTATTTGAGGTGGTAGTGACACAGGGTGGTAGGTAGTTATTCTGGGTGATAGTGACACAGGATGGTAGCTAGGTGGGTTGGTGGTTATACAGGGTGGTAGTTATTAGGAGTGGTAGTCACACGGGTGGTGGTTATAGGAGTGATAGTGACACAGGGTGGTGGATATGCGGGGTGGTAGTCACACAGGGTGGTAGTTATTCAAGGTGGTAGTTATTTGGGGTGGTAGTGATGTAGGGTGGTAGTTAGGTGGGTTATTCAAGGCGGTGGTTACACAGGGTGGTAGTCACATGAGGTGGTGATTATTGCACGGTACTCACATGGGATGGTGGATATACGGGTGGTAGTCACATGGGGTGGTAGTTATCTGAGGTGGTAGTTATTTGGGGTGGTAGTTACACAGGATGGTAGTTAGGTGGGCTGGTGGTTATACAGGGTGGTAGTTATTTGGGGTGCCACTCACACGGGGTGGTGGTTATAGGGGTGGTACTCACATGGGGTGGTGGATATGCGGGGTGGTAGTCACACGGAGAGTGGTAGTTACTCGAGGTGGTATTCGGAGTGGTAGTGACACAGGATGGTAGTTAGGCGGGTTGGTGTTTATTCGGGGTGGTAGTCAGTTATGGGGGTGGTACTCACACAGGGTGGTGGCCATGCAGGGTGGCAGGCGGGGTGGCAGTCACACAGGGTGGTAATCAGTTATTGGGGTGGTAGTCGGTTATTGGGGTGGTGGCTATGCGGAGTGGCAGTCACATGGGGTGGTAGTCAGTTATTGGACTGGTAGTTATTTGGGGTGGTGACTATACGAGGTGGCAGGTGGGGTGGCAGTCACATGAAGTGGTAATCAGTTATTGGGGTAGTAGTCGGTTATTGGTGTGGTGGCTATGCGGGGTGGCAGTCACATGGGGTGGTAGTCAGTTATTGGACTGGTAGTTATTTGGGGTGGTGACTATGCGAGGTGGCAGGTGGGGTGGCAGTCACACGAGGTGGTAGTTATTGGGGTGGTGGCAGGTGAGGTGGCAGGCAGAGTGACAGTCACACGAGGTGGTAGTCAGTTATTGGGGTGGTGACTATGCGGGGTGGCAGTCACATGGGGTTGTAGTTGGTTACTGGGGTGGTGGCAGGCGGGGTGGTGGTTGTGCAGGGTGGTAGTTATTGGGGTGGTGACTATGCGGTGTGGCTGGCAGGGTGGCAGTCACATGGGGTGGTAGTCAGTTACTGGGGTGGTGGCTATGCAGGGTGGCAGGAGGGGTGGCGGTCACATGGGGTAGTAGTTATTGGGGTGATGACTATGCGGGGTGGCTGGCGGGGTGGCAGTCACATAGGGTGGTAGTCAGTTACTGGGGTGGTGGCTATGCGGGGTGGCAGGCTGGGTGGCGGTGGCATGGGTGCAGCTCTCCAGTTCTGTGCACTTTGTCATTCCCACTGGTGCGCTTGTAAATGTTTAATAAGCAGCTATCTGGGCAGGAAAGCTCTAGTTTGCAGTGTCTGCCCCTTCTGAGGCTGCTTCCAGGCTGCACATGTGAGGTCCATGAACACAGTTAGGGAGGGCCGTGGATCCACCTCACCTAACGAGTACAGATGCAGTCAAATGTCAATGAACCGGAAGTGACAAGTTTGAGTACTTTCCCTTCATTTTAATACAATTCATTTAATTGTAAGTTTTTAACATTTAATTTTTAATGATGCCTGTGTTAACTGGCTCCCAAGACCCCTGAAAATTTAGCACTTAGGTTTCAGGAGCTGGAGCAAGCTGGCTCCAGCATCCACTGGTGATATCTCAAGGCAATTACTTAAGAAACAGAATTTTTCCTGCTTAAGAGTTGAAGGAACAAAGGCAAGTGCAGAGTGAAGAAATGAGCAGGTGACCAGCTCTTGTGAGGAAAGGAGAGGAAGAGAGTGCCCTGAAGAATCTGAGCACTGGAGTGGACACGGGGGTCTCAATGCCACACCTGGTTCGCACCTGGTTGAACTGTGTCTGCCCGCTGCCGGCTTGAGCTCGCGGGCCTGCACAGCCAGAGGCACGCACCCCTCAGAGCTGCCTGAGACGGGGGTACGTCCCTCCAACCAGTTACCCAGCCCCGCGGGCCTACCATGCTGAATCAATACTGGTATCGAGTTTACTAATTATGTATAGCAATAATAAGGACAAAACATTCATCGATAGCAGCAGTTCACCCAGAATTTTTTATACATACACAGTATCAAGTATTCTGCTTTACTGTGTCAGAAATTTTAACCCAGTATTTTTGAAATCCAAAGAGCATCTTTCAGACAGGCCTTTGAAGTGGGAAACAATATAAAAATCCCCTGTAAAGCACAGGTGCCAAGGTTAGTATCAGAGACATGGCAGAAGATGATTCCATTCCTCCAGGTGGTGGTTGCCTTTGGGATGTGGCTGCTGTGGCTGTTGATACTGGCAGAGGCTGTGCTCTGAGGAGTCCAGGAGGCCCCTTTGAGGGCTCAATCGATTGGAAATACCCCCAGCATGGATGGCCCAAAAATGGCAGCATGGAAACCAATGCCCTTGGTAGAGGAGGTCTGGCTGAGCCAGAGATTCATGTTCCCGAGGAAGCCCCGCGGCTCACAGGAGCTGATTCTCCATATCACCCCACTGTGCCACCCTCCACTGGGCCTCCTGCCCCACCCGCCGCCTCCCTCATCTCGCAGACGTGGCAAGCATAATACAGCCTCTTTTCCACTGCTCATCTTCTTAAGAGAGGACTTCTTCCCTGCAACATGACTGTTTAATGACTGTCTACAGGAGAGAAACAGCATCACGGCTGGGTAGGGCTGAACTTCGGGGGAGTCCGGGCATTTGGTGGAATTCTGCACGTTATCCTGTGTGCAGGCAGTGGGTACCAGGGTTTGGAATACAGGGATTTTCCTGTCTGTGATAAAATACCTCTGACTCTACAGGAAAGCAGGCACACTTCACTCAATCAACATACTAAAAAGTATAGGCTCTGGCCAGGAAAATTAAGCCTCTTTACTCTGAGTAGCCGTCCTCCTAGTCAGCTCCCAAAGGCAGGCACCGGCTTGCTCTGAAGGCAGCAGATAAACAGACAGTACATTTGGGTACCATCCGAAAGATAACTGGCCATTTGCTTAATGCTCTCAATTTCTATTTCTGGCTCATGGATGTTTTCTCTCATTTTTTCTCGGCTGAGAACCCAACAAGGGCTCCACACTGAGCTTCAGTAGGGCAGGGCACTGAAGCCATTTCCACCCAACACCAGCCAGCCAGGGGGAGCTGCCTGCAGCACTGTAAGGAGGGATTGGGGGCTGGCCACAAATATGGCCTCAGTCTACCCTCAAACCCCCTCCCAGCATCCTGTCCATTGTTGTTGCCACCCTCAGACCCTTAGAGGACCACTTGAGGTCACTGCAAGCATGATGATGGCCCAGACACTTCCAAGACAGGCTGAATCAGAATATCTGAGCAACTGTGACACAGAAACCTGCATTGTAACAAACCCTGGATAGATCTGAAGTTTGAGGGCCACTGGGCACCCCACTAGAATGCAAGCTTCCAGAAGGGAGGGACTTCGCTTTGTTCATTGCTATCTCCTCAGCACCTCGGGGATAGCAATTAAACATTTTCAACAATTAAACACTTCTGGAAGGCACCTCTCCAGGGGAGAGTTCCCTAACCTTAACCATGAAGGGCCGCTGATCAGGTTAGAGTTGGCAATGTGACACTCATCCTCCCACTCCCGAGTCCTGCTCAGGGCAGACATCACCAATCAATTACAGCAGTCTTAATGCCTACAGCCCGAACACCACCACCCTGCATTCCAGGCTGCCACAGCAAACCCAGCAAAGTCAGTTTTGAGAGAGCTCATCCTTGCTGTCTGGGAGTCACCGTCTTCCTGATCCTTCCCAGTTCGGAGACCCTGTGGACATTGTGATGAGGCTTCCAAACTGGCCCCACCACATGGGCGTCTTGATGCTGCTCTGAGGAGGGCAGGGCCTGGGCCTTCCCTGTGAGAAGGAGGCTTTCTGGTCATCACAACAGAACGCAAACAGTGAGGGGCGAAGCCTGTGGCCCCAGAGAGCCACTTGCCTGGCCTTAGGAGGCCTCCACGTTCCCATGAGTTTACATCACGGAGAATGAGAATCTCTGGCCACATATTTAAAGTGGAAAGCACAAATGATTATCGTGGGCATTTGCTCAACATGATTTACCAGCCCCGGCCTATTTTGTGCCTGCCAGGCGCTGTTCTAGAAGCTGGGGACACAGGGTGAAGGTGGTAGGAAAGCTGCAGCCTACAGAGGAGCAATGCACTCAACAGACTTCTCCCTGAGCCACAGGGACCTCATCGGTGAGCCCAGCAAGGATGCCATCCATTGGCCTCTGTCGGCCATGGAACTCACGAATTATTTATATTTTTTCTTAGAATTGTAACTGCATTCTTAATAGTAACTCACATGAGGAGGAAAATATTCTAGACTTTGCTTTAACATCTGATTCTCCCTTTAACCTGTCCCATGAAAACTGAGCCTGTTATTGGATTCTCCAGACTGTTTTCTTCATGGGAAATGGGGATAAGAATTTCTGCCTGCTGGGGAACCGAGCACAATATAACTATGAAAATGCTAAAAATATACCATGCTTCCCAAAGGAGTTGAGATCACCTAAAACAAATGACATAACCACAGTATAGTCAGAAAGCAGAACTAGAGTGTGGAAAATCAGGACCTGGGGAAGAAAGACAGAGACACTAATGGGCTTTAAGAGGTTGAGCAGCAAAACCCAAACATCCTTGACATCAAGTGATGTCCAATTAATGAAAAGAGGGAGATCCTGACAATATACCCGACACAAAGTTCTTTTTCCTTCCAAAAGATAGGTTTGGCATAAGAGGAACATATTTCAGAGTTTATGAAGGATAATTTGTCTCCAGAAGTTTCTGCATGTGCTCAGCCCTCTGTGGCAGCAAATAGCAGTTGGAATATTTGTAATTCTCTGCAGAGATCTTCAGAAGACTCAGCCCTCTGTAGTATGAACTGTGAATAGTGATAGAGAGAGATTCTGTTTGTCAAAACCAACCAAGGGCAGGGACTAGCCCCAGATGAGCTGGTGTGGAGGTGCAGAGAAATGGAGTTTCACTGTGGCCATCAGAGGGATTTCTATTTCAGAAGTACTTAGAAGAAGAATTCAATCTAGGTCAGAGGGCAGACCCTGGAGAGGGGCTTTCTGGAGAGGTCGGGGAAGGGCAAAGACTTTGTTCAGGGACCCGTGAGTACCAGCAGTGCTTTCTCCCACCTCCCCTTCCAGGTCTGGGGTTTGCTTTTAGAACAGGGAGGACCAGAAGCAGGTAGACATCCAACATTCCCATACACAGCCACGTAACGTGGTCAACAGCACTGTCCTGCTGAGCCGCCCCCGCCCCCATGTGCTGGGCTTTGGGATGTCCCTACCATGGGCACATCCCGTCAGTCCGCTCAGGTGGGCCACTGACCAAACTGCTGGCCTGCTCTCTTCAGAAGTGTCCAGGCAACGAAGGACAGTGAAGGCTGAGAAGGCACACTCCAGAGGCAACATGGACAGAGCCGCACGGCAAGCAAAGGTAATACTCCAGGCACGCAGGGCTCCCAGACAGGGGAGAAAGGCTGATCATTGGCATCTCTGAGAAAACTGACAAAGAATGATTAAATGGTAGTATTAACACTAAGTTTCCTGAGTTTTGACCATTATACTGTGACTATGTGATAGGAAGGGCTCTTGCTCTCAGGCCATATTGTGAAATATTTAGGAATAAATAGCATGAGGACTCCAACTCTCTCTCAAGTGCATCAGAAAAAAAATGACATTAGCTACGCACACAGAAAGTGATGCTGGGCTGGAATGCACATGGTGGGTGAATGAAGCTAAAGGGTATAGAGGTAAATTGTCTTAAACTTACCGAAAAGTTGCAGATTTAGGACAAAGAGCTCCTACACTCTCTTTACCCTCATTCTCCAGTTGTGTACTTTTTGCCCCACCATTTTCTGTGTGCACATATGTAGTATTATTTCACATACAATTCTTATTTGTCAATTATATCTCAATAAAACTGGAAAAAATTGTTGAGAAGGCAGATCTCATGTAATCTCTTACCCCTCTCCCCAAAAAAATGACAGAGAAACTACAGCCCTCACCCAGGCACAGGGTCCGCTAGGCTCACCAGACGCTCTGGCAGAGAAGCACACCACCAAAGTACAGGCAGGAAGGGCCGAGTCAGGCAGGCCCAATTCCTTCCCAACACTCCCCAGCCTAATAACTCAGCCTGACTCCCTGGGGAGGAAGGAAGACACCAGTGTGTTACTTCCGAGAAGAAAAAGTCACGAGGGAGGGAGAAAGGCCATGACGATGTCTGCAGCCATCACCAAGGCTCCATTTCTAACAGACAGCTCTGTCTCCGCCAGCTGGCACATCGGTGGCTCTCTATAGCCTAGAGCCAAGCTGTCTGAGGTCTCTCCTTATCTCCTTAGGAATGCATGCTTTACAGTGAGATGACCAAGTCTAATCCTTAGCTTTAATCAAGTTCATCCAGTGCCCCAGGGGATAGGGACAGCGTGGGAACCATTTAAATCACACAGGCTGCTGTCCCTTGGAGAGAGTGGGGATGGGGGAATGGGTTCATTCACGAAGGTAATGCTTTCCCGCTTCATCCATGCTGCTGCAAATAGAAACCATCATGTATATAGGCCACATTTTCCTTATTCACCGTGAAATAAGCCAGACACAGAAAGACAAGTATCACATGATCTCATTACACGTGCAATCTAAACAGACTGAACTCACAGAATGGAGGAGAATGGCGGTTAGCAGGGGCTGGGCTGAGGCGGCGGAGGCGGAAAGGGGAGCTGTTGGTCAAAAGGTACAAAGTCAACAGTTAAGCGGGAGGAATGGGTTTCACTGACCTAGTGCACAGACAGGTAATCTTAGCGAATAAAAATGTATTACACATTTTTAAATTGCTAAAAGAGTAGATTTTAAACGTTCTCAACACACACACACAATACTCATGTGAGGAGGTGGCTCCGCTAAGGCACCCGCAAGCACATGCACACCTCGCCATAGCACACGCCCCACAAACTTACACGATTACTATTTTCCCACTTACTTTTTAAAAAGAGAGGAGAGGGCTTATGATCCTGATAGCATGCACATTTTGTGATTCTGAATGTGATTATACTGATGAAGCATAAAGCACTGTTTACTCCGTAATAATCCACACACGCCTTGTCCCTTGGACACCCCAGTGGTATGGGTGAAAAAGGCCCTGAACACCCAGGCCCATCCAGACTTGCCTCTTGCGGTAAGGGTCATGGCTTATATTCCCAGGAAGCAATGCCACAGCATCCAAAAGTTCGCTAGCAAACAGCAAACGATGCTGAGTCAGGGAGGTAGGGGGCTCCTCCTTCTGAAATGAATAAAAGACTTCCTGCAATTGCTGTGCTTCAAACGTCAGGTACTGTCTCTGTTTACCAAGGTGCTTAAAGATTGCTCATTTTCTCCAAGTTTCTAATAGCATAAATTATCTTACTGCTCTAAATAAAGAGATTATAATGTATTATTTTAGATTTTCAGCAACCACATGCATTTAGCAGTTACACATATTAGTGCTGCCAAGTGACTTTGAAAGATAAATACTGGTGGTTAGAATAATGCCACGCTCGCACTTGTTTTATTAAACAGAAATCCAGATCGCAATGGCTCTATTCCAGTCCTCTACTCCCTGAGTGTCCAATTAACTAGAAAAATACACTTTTCCTCATTTAAATAGAGTCTGCTCCATATTAATTCCAAGGGGGTATACATTGGTCACTATTTTCAAATCCTGTAATAAATATGGTGGAGCCGCTGTTTCTGCTGGTGCCCTGGTGACTCCCCAGGCTCATGACTCCCAGCGCTGCGCAGGCCTCCTGCAGCCCCTGGAGAATCTGCCTGAGGGCTTTCCCAGCAATGTGGGGTCGGGACACAAGCAGCCCTTAGCCGATTACAAGTGGGAATTGGAGGGTGAACAGCCCCACTTCCTGCCCCTTGGGCTGGGAGGACCCTGGGGTATTATCTACCCCTCTCCCCATGGCTGAACCCTAGCTGCCCACAGCTTTGTCCTGGCTCCTTCCCACTCCCCCTACCCTCAGGAAGGTTGGAGCGTCCTGAGATCAGCTCCCAGAAGAGCTACTGAGAGGTGACAATGTGCTAGCAACCCTCACTCTCAGCGCCTCCTCGGCCTCGGCGTCCACTCTGGCGGCGCTTGAGGAGCCCTTCAGCCCGCCACGGCACCTTGGGAGCCCCTCTCTGGGATGGCTGAGGCCGGAGCCGCCTCCCTCTGCTTGCGGGGTGATATGGATGGAGAAGCGCGAGCGGGAACCGGGGCTACGCGGCGATTGCGGGCCAGTGCGAGTTCCGGCACGGCAGGCGCGGGCGCGGGCTCCGCGGTCCCCGCACACCGAGCGGCCGGCCGATGCCGCCGGTCCAGGGCAGTGAGGGGTTTAGCACCCGGGCCAGCAGCTGCGGAGGTTGCGCCGGGTCCCCCAGCAGTGCCGGCCCGCCGGCGCTGCACTCAAAACTTCTCGCCGGGTTTAGCTGCCTCCCAGCGGAGTAGGGCTCGAGACCTGCAGTCCGCCATGTCTGAGCTCCCTCTCTGCGGTGGGCTCCCTCCTCGGCCCAAGCCTCCCCGACGGGCGCCGCCCCCTGCTCCGTGGCGCCTGGTCCCACCGACAGCCCGAGAGCTGAGGAGTGCAGGCGCGGCTCAGGACTGGCGGGTAGCTCCGCCTGCAGTCCCGGTGCAGGATCCACGAGGTGAAGCCAGCTGGGCTCCTGAGCCGGATGGGGACTCGGAGAACTTTTATATCTAGCGGGAGGATTAGATGTGCACCAATCAGCACTCTGTATCTAGCTAATCTTGTGGGGACTTGGAAAAATTTTATGTCTAGCTAGAGGATGGTAAATACACCAATCAGTACTCTGTGTCTAGCTCAAGGATGGTAAATACACCAATCAGTACTCTGTGTCTAGCTCAAGGTTTGTAAATACACCAATTGGTACTCTGTATCTAGCTAACCTAGTGGGGACTTGGAGAACTTTTCTGTCTAGCACTCTGTCTAGCTCAAGGATTGTAAAGGCACCAATCAGCACTCTGTCAAAATGGACCAATCAGCTCTCTGTAAAATAGACCAATCAGCTCTCTGTAAAATGGACCAATCAGCAGGATGTGGGTGGGGTCAGATAAGGGAATAAAAGCAGCCGCTTGGGTCACTTTCAAGACCGTGGAGGGTTTGTTCTTTCAGCTTTTGGGTCCATGTTGCCTTTTTGTGCTGTAACACTCACTATGAAGGTCTGTAGCTTCATTCCTGGCAGCAAGACCACGAACTCACCAGAAGGAGAAAGCACCAGACACATCTGAATGTCTGAAGAAACAAGGTAGGACACACCATCTTGAAGAACTTTAACACTCACCGCGAGGGTTTGCGGCTTCATTCTTGAAATCGGTGAGACCAAAAACCCACCAATTCTGGACACATTACCATTCTCCAACCTTGTTACTTTTGTGGGAGACTCACCTGAGTTATCCACCAATTCCCCAAAAACGATCTTTGTTTTCTTGTAGTCAGCAGGCAAAGAGGAGGCTCCCAGTGTGGGGGAAGGGAGGAAGAAGAGAGCACAGGGTTTTGAGCCCTGAAGGTGGAAGCAAATCTTTCCACGGGAGCAGGAAGGAGGGAGCTGCCATGCGCAGGGCTGGGATTCCCGGGTCCCTGGAGCTGCAGAACTTTGTGTCGTGGGCCAGTAGGTGCTCTCGAGGGTGAGTAGACAACTGACAAGTCTCAGTAGAAGCCCTGAGAAACTTACCGCTTCTCTTCCAACTTTTTTTTTCCAGGCTTTCAGCAAATACCTCCCGCGCAGACACTTCTGGCAGCCAGGGCCTGTGTAGGACAAACAGTGGTGGATGAGGCAATACCGCCCTCTTTGTGGGGGTAATGAGGTCTCTGCCCCCACCCTTGCTCTCCTTGAAGCCCATCATCACTCCCTGGACAGAGGCAGCATGGAGTGAGGGTGCTCTGCCACCGGGCTCCTGGGCTTGCTACACCAGCCTGCTCAGCAGGTGCTTCTCACCTGCCTCCTGTTCAGAGCCCCAGGATCACGTGGTTGGTCCTGGGAAGACTCCCACCAAGAGGCAGGGTAGTACCGTCCAGCCAAGATAGAGAAGGGTCCTCAGCCAGAGAGCCGGGCAGAGGCCTTGTCCTCGCTGAGGCTGCCTCAGCAGCTGGCCCCGAGATAAGGATTTGGTTTATCTGAGAGGGGATTCCCGGAAGGACCTGAAAGGGAGTGAGGAAGGAAGAGAAGTGTCGCAAGGAGGGGACCAAAGTTAAAACCCAGGAGCAGGAAATCAGTAACACCAAAACCAGTGGGAGAGCGAGTCTGGGGTGGTCACCTTTGGGAGACTTGAGGTCTGTGTCCGAGTCTGTGCCTCCAAGTGTCCTTTCCAGAGAGCCAGGCACCCGGGCTGGATCCAGCAGCTCCAGTAGGTCTGCAGCTGTGGGCAGCTTCCCGGGGCCTGACTTTCCAGCCTTTCAGGAGAGAACCCTGAGAAGGAGCAGATGGTAAGAGGCGATGGGCACGTGCCAGACCCGCAGCGCTGTGGATGTGGGGACAGAGACCTTAGGTCTGGAGTGCGGGTGCATGTGCACTACACTGGCCCTCCCGGCCCCAGAAGTGAGATCAGGAAGCGAGAACCTTAGGGAACTGAGGTGTCCCTGCATCCCTTTTCCTGCCTGTAGGGTCAATGCGGGGTGAACTGCATGGACCATCATTGCTTTCTACAGTAGCACCGGGGCTTAGGGATTCACCCATCAGTAGGAAATCAAGCATCAGCTGTGTGCCAGGAAGCCAGGGTGCTGTGGTCTGCATGTTTGTGTGTCTATGTCCCTCCAAATCCAGGTGCTGAAAACTAATCACCAAAGTTATGGTATGAGGAGGTGGGGCCTTTAGCAGGTACTTAGATCATGATGGGGAGATCTCATGAGTGGCACTGGTGCTCTTATGAAAGAGCACTGAAGGGGCTGTTGGCCCTTTTTGGTGTTTCCACCATGTGAGGACACATGGAAGGCCTCATCCAGGAGGAACAGGCCCTCACCAGCCCCTGAATCTGCTGGTGCCTTGACCTGGGACTTCCCGGACTCCAAAACTCTGAGCAATATATGTGGCTGCTTATAAATCCCCCAGTCTCGGGTATTTCGATACAGCAGCAGGAGCAGATTAACACACAAGGAAAAGTCCCAGCGTCTGACTTTAGACAACTGACCTGGTCAGCAGTTCTCAAAGTGGGCTCCCAGGACCAACAAGGCATTACCTGGAAACTTCTTGGAAATGAAGCTCTCAGTCCCCACCTCCCAGATCTCTAAACTCCAAAGGAACTGCGACACCTGTTCACAGGCCCTCGGGGTACTCTGAGGCAAGCTGGCGTTGGAGAGCCACTGAACCAGGGAGATTGGGGAGGTCTTCATTAACTGTGGGAGGAAACCAAGGGGAGGGCAGGCTTGATACTGAGGCAGCCTTTTCACATCGCTCCCCAGGAGATAACCCTGCCGCCCCAATGGTCGGTCGGACATGGAGACACTCACTGGGTGTTAAGGTGCCTAGGACAAGAACAAGAGAAGATTACATCTGAACACCGCACAGGGAAGGATTGAAGCAATCTCTTACACCTTGGGGAAGCGGAAAGAAGAACATTAAAAAGGAAAGTAAAGCATGCATATAGCCCAAAACTTCAAAGATAGCTGAACATTTTCAAATAAAAAGTGAAAGCCTTTCTCTTGTTTTCTAGGCTCATTCACTTCTTAGATGTCCTTTTGAGAAAGTTCTGTGCATGTGCCAACATAGGTATTTTATAGAGTTAGTTATTTGTGATTGTTTTTACACTGTTCTGCGTTTTGTTATTCCCTTAAACATATGTCTTGGAAATATTTCTGTATTGGTAGAGAGAGGGTCATTTCATTCTTTGTGTGTGTTAATAACTTGTTACTGAATTGTACACATAAAGAAAAGTGAACAAATTGTAGTTTTACCATCTGTAGAATTGTCATAATCTAAGTAATCTGTTTCGTAATGATAGATTATTTAATTTTTCTGTTCTGGTTTCATTTTTGCAACAATATTTGTAAGTGTTTCTTTTTCCTGGCTAACTTATGAGTACAGCCACGAGGTCAATTCCTGGCAGGGGCACTGCTAAGTCAAAGGGTAGCTGCATTTTTAACTTAGATGGATAATGGCCCATTAACTTTCCAGGGCAGCCTTCTGCAACTTACACTCCTGTTGACAATTTACAAATGCGACCTTTTCCCTATGCTCACAGCAGGCACCAGTGCCATTGCATTTTTAATTTTTGTTACTTTGAAATTATATCTTTTTGTTATTTTTATGTGTTTCTGTAACTTTGAGAGAAATTGAGCAAGCCTGTTAAAAAATACATTTATTCACCAATTTCATTTATAGTCCTGTGGGCTTTTCAGTCGGGTTTGTAAATGTTTGTTTTACTGACTGATGAGCACTCTTTGTAAAATGTGTTGCTCAATGAAGCCTACAAGCCTTTTCCCACTTGGGTTTCAAATATTTTCTTCAGTTAGTTATACCGTTTTTCTTTAATTGTGGGTTTTTGTGTCCTCGATGATTTTTATTTCTAGTCAAATATCTCAACATTTCCCATTTAAGTTTTCAAATATATGTCCTGCTTACGCATTTCCCATTCACAATTATAAATAAACTCACCTTTTAAACTTCAGAATGTTTTCATTTCACTCTTGTACACTCACATTTCTGATACTTCTGGAACTAACTTTGGAACAGTAAGGCAGTGGGTCAGAATTCTGTACGGTTTTCCAAATACCACATTGTCTCTAAGCCATTTATTCAATATTTCCTCCTTGCCCTCTGATTTAAAATGCTTCCTATCACACACACTCAATTTGAGTATATATTTGTGTATATCCTGGGGCCTCTTTCTGCTGCACACAAACGTTCATGTTGATCTGGTTTCATTCTTGAACCTTCACGGTGCATTTGACAGTTCATAGGACTACTTCCCAATTCCCTTCTTTCTCCTGACACTTCCTGTTTATTTTCCCGCATCAATTTCCCTTCACATAGCATGTTAGTGTTTCAACTGGGATTGCACTGATCCTATGAGTAGTTTAGGGTTAACAGTCATCTTCATAATATTGATTCATTCTAGCAGATAGCAAGTTATCTCACACAGTTTCATTTTATCCCTTAGCAGGATTTTCAGGTTTTGTTTATATAGGTCCTACATGTTTCTTTTAAAGTTTGTATTTTGCTATTGTCTCAACTAAATGCTATCTTAAATGCAATATTTTTTCATAATTTTTTTGACAGAGTCTCACTGTGTTGCCCAGACTGGAGTGGAGCACTGCAATCTCGGCTTACTGCAACCACCCCCTCTCGGGCTGAAGTGATTCTCCTGCCTCAGCCTCCCAAGTAGCTAGGACTACAGGTACATACCTCTATGCTTGGCCAGTTTTTCATATTTTTTGTAGATACAGGGTTTTGCCATGTTGCCCAGGCTAGTCTTCAACTCTTGAACTCCAGCGATTCGCCCACTTCAGCCTCCCAAAGTGCTGGGATTTTAGGTGTGAGCCATCGAGCCCGGCCTTTTTTCATATTTTAACAAGTTATTTGTACATAGAAAAGTTATTTATTATGCATAATAATTTTCCTACCTGAGTTATTGTTTTCCATAGGTTTCGCCGTTATTCTGGATATTCTAAGCACAAAATCATGTTATCTGTGAACAGTGGTAACTTCACTTTGACATCTCACTATTTTACTGGCACTCCTGACTCTCCTCTGATTTTATTGTATAGCCTTCTGTAATCAGCCTACATAAGATCATGGTGAATCCTTGTTTGTTCCTGGCCTTACATAAAGCTTCTGATGTTTCAAGCCTCATAATAGCAAAACTAACTGTATACTTGATGGAAAAAAACAGTAGCAACATGAAGGATGTATAAATGGGGTGAAAAAAAGAAAGAGAACCTGAAGCAGGAACTGAGGCTGGTGTGAGCCCACAACTGGGCCTGGTCTGTTTTAGGAGCAGCAGGGCCATCGTGTGGACCCCTCACCCAGTGCCCTCCTGATGGTGCTAGGATGCCTTCATGTAGCGAGAGGAATAGCCTTTGCTGCAGAGTCTCCACGGTGGTGGGGACAGACAGATGGGAAAGACAGAGCTGTTCTGGACCAGAAGCCATGGAATTGGCAGATGGCATGAGAAAAGGGAGGAGAGTTTGCTGCTGAGGGCCAGGCTGAGGCAGTTGGCTTCCAGGAACAGGTGGGTGGCGTGGTCTGTGGAGGAGGCAGGATGTGAGTGATTGGGGTCAGGGTGCCGAGAATGCCAGTGTGACTTGACAGGTTGTACACATAAGGTGCCGGTGGAGGATGGTGGAGAACCAAACAGGCAGGTGAGGAGAAAGGGGTCAGTCAAGGAATTGAAGACAGTCATTAGAGAGGAAAGCCGTAATCATTAGGGAAAACTGCAGGCCCATGTGCTGCATTCACGAGAGAATCGCATTTTACCCCTGCCAGTATGGTCTGGGTCCTTGCCCAGCAACCTTGGTCTCTTGGGGATACTGGGCACCTGGAAATGACCAGACAAAACCAGTGCACAGTGACCAGAGAAGCTTTATTAGCCCCAGAAATCTAGAAAGTTCACCAGGGAGCCATGCGCCTCACCCCTGGAACCTGTGAATGTTGGTTCAGGTGGCAAAAAAAAAGGACTTTGTAGATGTAATCACATTGAGGAGAGATGTATTTTCCACATGGGTCCTAAGTGCAATCCACACATCCTTGTAACAGGAAGACAGAGATTTGACACACAGCAGAGGAGATGGTGATAGGAAGATAAAGGTGGAGACTGGAGCCATGTGGCCACAAGCCAAGGAATGCAGGCAGCCACCAGTGGTTGGTAGAGGCCAGGAGGGTCCACCCCTGGAGCCTCCGGAGGGGGTTCCTGCTGACACCTGATTTGGGTCCAGAGATTCTGGCCTCTAGAGCTGTAAGAGAGTAAATTTCTGTTGTTTCAGGTAATATAGTTTATTTCAGCAACCGGAGGAAAGTAACATCACTGATAGATACAGTTTATCTCAGCAATCCAAGGAAACTAACACTGCTGGGAAGGATGTCATGCCTGGGCAGGGAAACCGCCCAGAGGCAGGAGTCTCTGTGCGGCCAGTGTCCTCTCACCCAACTTCTCCCTACACCTCTCCCGACCCTCCCGCCCATGCCGCGACGATGACAGAGCCTGGAGCCCAGCATGGAACGCTCCTCCCACTTCTCTGGTCTCCACCATGGACCTCGTTACTCCAGGGCACATCTGGCTCAGGTGTAGACAGAGCAAGTGCAGGGGCACAGCGGGGATTCCAGCCCCATGAGAGGCCTCAAAGGAGCCAGCGCAGATCAGATGCAAAACCAACTGTGGTCTACATGGACAAGGAAGCCCTCTGTGTACAGCGCCCATGTGACAAAGCTGAGGAGGAGATGCATCTGGCTCCAGGTCCTCCCTCCTGCAGCAGGCACATGACCCAGTTTGGCTCTCACTGTCCAGCGGCTCCCGGAGAAGTGTGAGTTTCTGTGGGTCGGCAGTTCCCACCAGGCTTGGAAGCGGAACACTAGGAGCTGCAGCTGCAGGTCTTGCTCAGGGACCTGTGTGTCTTTCCCAACCAGGGCCTGGGCCAGCCTCAGGGCTAGGCTCTCCTACATGTGCCCAGGGTCTGCCAGGCTCCCGGGCACCCTTCCTTCCCATGCACTGCTCCACACTTTCTTCCCCAACCCCAAGCTGAGGCGTAGCCATAGCCAGCCAGTCTTGCACATCCCCCACACCCTGGACCCCACCCCGATTCCTTCTCCGCAGGCTGGATGGATACAGGGTCTGGTGGGAAAGCTACCATTGGGGCCTAATGAGGGCACCCGTACCCCAAGTTCTCTCTCTGAGAAGAAGGAAAGGAAACCACCAGTTAATGTGCGCCAGCCATGGGTTCTGCACTTGGCCAAGGTCAGTTTTTCAGCATCATCCCTCACTAGAACTCTGGAATAGAAGTTGTTCTCTGTTTCACAGAAGAGAAAATGAGTCCCCAGCAGAGAAGAAATCCCACCACTATGGCTGGCCTCAGCCCTGTGGTGTTGGCTGCCTGCTGTCGAGAGCCTCAGCAGGAGGGAGAAGCTCATTTGCATGTTTATGGGAGAGCGCTTTTCTTTCCTGCCTCCCTTCCCAGAGACCCAGCCTCACCCTTCTGTCTTTAGCGTCCTTGACGAAGCTTGTGCATTATTGAGAAAGACCACCAAGCAGGGAACACTGCTCAGCTCACCTGACTTAGGGCCCCATCGGAGGGAAAGATGGTCCAAGAAAGCAGCAGCCCTCCTCCCTCCTGGGCTGGGGTCCAGGACAGCCAATCTCAGTGGAGTGAAATTGTGGGGTGCCCCAGTCCAAGGGGGATACCTGCAGCCTTGACAATTAAAATTCCAAAAACCCAGACCCCGTGACTTCAAGGGCACCCTGTAGGCCATGACAGCTCCTGGGTCTGTGTTTCTGCAGCTGCGCATTGTCCTCCTCTGGAAAGTGATAAGCTGAGGGGCGCTGGCTTGCAGGGGAGCCATCTCTGGGATAATCAACTTTTCACCACCGATCCTGTGTGGAGTATGAAGTTGGGAGCAGCAAGTTATGTAAAACAAAGTGTGGATTCTAAATGGATTCAAGAGATGGATGCAGGGGCAGAGGTCAGGGCCAGGGTGTCAGAGGGCAGCCTCCTAATCTGCATGCTGTGAACTCCAGTGAGTCCTCTCTGGGTACTAATCTCAAGATGAAAAGCCCAGATATGTGGTCAAGCCAGGAAGCCATCCCTGGCCTGTTCCTTCTGGCCTGGGTTTGCAGCTTGGTGCTGGGCCTGGTACAGGAGTAAGGGGCTAGCCCACCAGTGTAAACACAGACTTTAGGAGGCATAGGAGCCTGGCAAGGGCCTCCCCTCTTCCCACTTCCAGGTCCACAATCCCCTGCAGAAAGCACTGAGCACAGAGGGCCAGGCCTGGTGCTCTGCTCCAGCTCCTTCCTGGGAGTGTCTGTCTTTCACAGCTGCTTCTCCACCACCATTACCTTGACCTCCTGCACCCCAGCTCCATAACCCTGACTGTATTAGAACTGCTCCTCTGCAGGACACCACCTCATTAGTAAACAAACACATCAGTTTCACCTCCAAAATGATATTGTCTAACTGCATCACCACAGCCCTAAATTACTTTGTGCTGTTTCCAAAAGTCAGTATCACTCTCCAGACACGCACATTCACACCCCCAAGAAGCAGGTTTGCTAAGGACGCAGGGAATGTGTTGGGGCCAGGATATTACTGCTCAACAGAGATGTCCCAGCCATGTGGGGAGATGCAGAGGCCTCCGCCCCCAATGGAACATGTGGGAGGGGCACTGCCCATCTGACACGGACTCTCTCACTGCCTGGAAAGTGGCTTGTCATTCAACCTCACCTTCCTGTTACATTGCACGTGGCCCCTCTCCCACCCTGGACCTCAGTCTCCCCAGGAGCTCTGCCGTATGTGGGGGTTCTGGTTCCGTCCTGATTTCTGTGGTCAGTGGATCACATTTCCAGTAATTTACACACATTATCTTTCTCTCATCGGATGCATCCAATGCCTGAATGTGACTTAACAGTCTTCAGTCTGTATTCACAGAAATAAATTCCCAAGCTTGAGAATGTTCCTTTTATTTGCGCAAGTTACTTGATGTGGGCTCAGAAGTAGGCCACTGTGGTGAGAGGGAGTGTCCCAGGGCCAACAGAAGGTGGCTCACGTGGGTGAAGGCCAGGGAAGCAGAGCCTGAGCGAGGGGCCAACCCCTCTGCCCCTCCCCAGAGTCCATGCCCAGTGGGCCGTGGGGGACACAGATCCTGCCAAGGCCCTCGGGCAGGAGCTGTGCGGTTCCAGCCTCTTTACTTTGTGGTTGACAGGCCCGGGCGTCTCTCTCCACCTGTTTTGTCTCCTCTTTGCCCTGTTGGAACCCCAGCCTCTCCATTTCTGAAAAGAACAGAGAAAGGACAACATTGGTGAATGACAGCAATAAGAGAAGGTAGCCTTCACCTGCAGAGGATGAGTGGCCCCAGCCTGGGCCTGCCCAGAGGAGGAGGCCACGGGGACACCGACAAGGGGCTGGTTCGGCAAGATCAGAATCCTCGGTCTCCAGGAAGCAAGATGCCAACAGCATCCGCGGCTGGGAGTCAGTCATTAGCGTCCCCTCAGACCCCACATCTGCCCCTCTCAGCTCTTTCCCATGGCAGCTTCCTGGGATGACCTTCCTCCAGGCACAGCAGGGGCTGCCATGGGAGGACAGCAAGTCTACAGGGTGGGCTCCATGCACCCACCGAGGGGCCTTGCCTCCCTAGCTGTGCCACAGCCAGCTCTACGCCCATGCTCACCGGCCTGACAGGGACCTGGGATTTATTGGCCGTGAGCCTCAGACATATTTGAAGGAGAAAATGTATTTTGGTTTTCTGCCAACCATGTAGTCTTTTATCAAAGAGAAGGCACTGGAAGGCACTTCTCAGAGGGAGGGTTCGGCAGAGCTCCCTGCCCTGAGGTGGAGTCGCTGACCCCTTCCACTTCCCAGTTCTGCTGCTGTAGCTCCTGAGGCTGGCTGAAAGCTGATGGCCCATTGCAAGGTGTGTGTGGCTGCTGTCCTTGTATTTTTAAAAAATCACTCAAGCCTGACAGCTGGCGATGGGTAGGCAGCCAGTGGTAAGACCTGCCCAGGGCTCTATCTCCAGCTGCCTGTCCCACCCATGTCCCCCGCCCATCACCTCACATAGACACACAGCACGGAGTGGAGTGTGTTCCTAGAAGCAGCCCCCTTGGAAGAGGGGTCCCCTGCTCCTGAGAACTCCAAGGCATTCCGCTCCCACCCTTCACAGGGCACAGGTGGCTGCTCGCGGACCTGATGGTGCTTGGTATCCTGTCCTGAAACCATGGCCGCTCACTCATCTATAACCGGGTTACAGTCTATCAGTTTAAAATAAAAAAACTCAAAATAATAATGACGTATTATACTGGCCTTGGCTCCACTGCACCCACCACTTCAGCATCACAGGGTGGGCTGTGCATGCCATGGGCTGCCGGAGACCAGGAGGCCACCTGAAATGCAGTGTGACCATCAGGCCGCCTCCGCCCCTGGGACCCCAGTGTTGGGCCACACTCTCACTGTAGGATGAAGTGTTTCTGCACGTTTCTCTGTCCTCCATCCATCCAGATCTCAGCAGGACCTCCTGCCCATCCTCCGTGTGATTCAAAGTCCCCAGATGCACTCCATGCAGCAGCGAGGTGGTTCTTCCATAAACAGTTTTGTGCCTGCCACATGCCAGGCACCATACCAGGTGCTGGGACACCCCCTACCATCACCACCTCTATGCACTGAAGACCCTAATACCTTTAAATCTGTTTGCTGCACATTAGAATCACCCACAGAGCCCTTAAACTCCCCTTGTCCAGATTACTTCCATTCCAATTAAATTAGAATTGGGGGCAGGGCAGTTGCGTATTTTTAAAGCTTCCTGGGTGATTTCAAAGTGCAGACAGGGTTGGGAACCAACCCTTTAACATATTGCTTTTATTTTAATTTCTGTTTACTTGAAAAACAGTGCCTTTTCAAACTCGAATGTGCCTCTACACTCCTGGGAGTCTCACTCCAGGACAGGTTCCAGCTCAGTGGGTCTGGAGCAAGCCTGGGATTCTGTGTGGGCCACAAGCTCCCAGGCGGTGCTGATGCTGCCTGCTTTGAGCCATGCAGCTTTGAACTCATTACTTCATTTGGTTTTAATGCCAACTCTCCCGGGCAGTAAGCCACAAGACCAGGAGTTGAGGCCACGTGGTAGATATTTTGAATCTCTGATGCTCCACAGAGAAGCAGGCCTAAACTCCTGTGGATGAAGGAGGGCGTCTGCGAATAACAAGGGAGCAAGTGTGTCTTGGGAACTGGGCAGGGACAGGGCCTCTCCCCCAGGAGACACTTGTTTACCTGCCTGCCTCCTCTAGGAGGCTTCGACTCCGTGGGGCCTCACAGACCACTGAGGATCTGCTCTCTGAGACCAGGGAGACTCAATCTCTTCTTTCCCCTCCTCCTGGACTGTGGTATCTGTGTACATCTCCCACACTGCTATCTCATGGAGAGTGAGTTCCTGGAGAACTCAATAGTAGAAATGCTGAGAACGTGGTTCATGCTCAAACAAGTTATGGAAGGCACCAGTTTCCGTATGTTAAGCAAGTTTCTTCACTGCAGGACTACTCAGGGCCTTTAACATGCTAAACCACAAGACGATGATGCAATGTAGAACTTTTCCCAGACTTTTTCAGGCCATTCTTACAAATATTACCTCCAAGAGTCTTTCCCAGGGTACAGGTTGGGAACACTGCAGTTGGCCACAGTTAAGCGTTTGATGAATCCCTGTGGGTTGCAAGCCTTGAGCGCCATGGGGCTGTGTGAGCTCTGAGGCAAGCTGGGACCACACCAGCGCAGGAGGTCATTTATCTGGGGAAATCTCAGGTGCGACCTTAGTCTAGGCTGCCAGGGTCTCAGACCTTAAGCACCAGCTCTGGCCAGGATGAAAGCAGGCAACATTCACACAGCACTTCCTAGATTAGAGAAAATTAGAGATTGCCTTGAATTTGCATCCTGGGACCCACTCCAGAAACCCTGGGTTTCAGTCATAGCAAGTGCCAATGTCTGAATACAGAAAACTGCTGCTGCAAGCAGGCCCAGGTACAGGGGAATTAGAATCAAAGGAATCGAATAGTCCATATGGGGGGTTTTAGCCAAAAGTACCTTTGTTTCTTTTCTGTTTTCTCACTGACTTTCTCTGAAGTTGCTTTATCTTGGTCATTTGACCAGGGTTAACATGTTGTTCAAGGACCCCCAGAAACATCCACACCGCCTGGAAACTTGTTGGAAATGCAGGATGTCAGACCCCTCCCTGGACTCAGGGAGTCAGCGTCTCTGAGGGTGAGGACTGCAGCCTTTGAACACACCCTCTGGGGGACTCTGTGGGCACTGAAGCTGAAAAATTGCTGTGTTAAACCAAAATGCCCACTATTCCAGTAACTACAAAGGCCCCAGCGTGGCCACCTTTGTTTCTTCAATGCTTTTATATTTCTTTGCAAGCTTTTTGGCTTTATCTTTCTAACTATTCGCCCCTCATTATGAAGAACTTGGTGCCGGCCAAGCACGCGCCAGGCCCTGTGAGTGGGACACGGTGCATCCTGAGATCCTGAAGAGCCTGTCCAGGTTTCCAAAACCTCTTAGCAAGTCCTATTCGGCGCCATATTCCTCCTGGTTTTCACCCTGCTGTTGGCTAGGGGAACAATTGGTTTATGCCTCAAATCCCCAGAGAGGGCTGTTTTAACCCATGCTCAGTCCTCTCTCGTGCTAGCTCTGAAACCTGGTGGCAAATGTGCCTTTTCTTTGGGGCAGTGGCACCACTTGGCTGTACGTTAGAATCCCCTGGGGGATGCAGGTAGAGACTCACACCAGGACCTCCAGGGCAGGGACCTGGCTGTCAACATCGTTTAAGGCCCCCTGTGATTCTAATATGCACCAGGCTTGAGACCCTGGCATGGGGTTAAATGCTGAGGAAAACAAAACCAAGAGTTTTACAGGAGAGCCTGCAAAACTGCTGACACGGGTCACAGCTCTGAGAAACATGGAACTGAAGCAAAGAAGGCTGATCCCACAGTGGGATGGGAATGGAAACCCTCCAGCTCCTACTGGATGGTGTTTGGCGACAGAGAGGCAGCCTGCAGTCCTACCGTGCCCACGTGGTCCTTTACGGGAAGTTCAGGGTTTGCTGGCCATTCTTAGGGGCCAGATGGTGTCTACCTCCAAGTGCACTAGCCCCAATCACCTGGCCCAGGGCTGGGGGTGGGGACCGAGGAGGACACTCCCAGTCACAGTCCTACGTCTGATCCCTCAGGAGGGGGCCCCAGACACTGACAAGGCTTTGCCCGGCAGGCCCAACAGGGAAAGCTGCCCTCCCACCCAAGACCTATGCCAAGCCCATGCCAGGAAACCTCTGCAGGGAGTCAAGGACTCAGCCATGATGCTGTAGGCATCTGCATTCCTCACCCGGGCACCTCCCTTCAGGCCTCCTCACTGGGGTTAGGCACATTCTGCAGTCTGACTCAGCATTTTTCCCGTGCCAGTCTGTGCCATGCCCCAGCCTCCTAAGTTCCTTTTGTTCAGGGCTCTTGGGCAGTGAGGATTCCCCAACCTGCACTGCAGACCCTGGCCCAGGGCCAAATCCCAGAAGGGCAAGGAAACTTGGGGTCTGACACCTTGCTCCTTCTCCCACCTGCACAGTCCTGGGGAGGGAGCACTCCAGAGCAGGGCTCTGCAGGCCGTGGCCACAGCTCTGAACGTGTCACCATTGAGCTCGGGCTCCAAGCTCTTGGACTCAGCTCCCAATGTAGCCACAGCGAAGATTCCCTCTCTTTTTTTAACAAATTAGCCTTAAAATGAACTGAAATTCATTGATCCTGATTTAAGTTTCTTTAAAATAAGGTCATGGATGAATTTCACAGATGGAGATGTGAGGGCAACCACACAGGTATGTGGTGAGGGCCAGAAAACAGCTGCGGTGATAAATAAATGGTGGGTGCAAGCAAAAATCAAATAAATGGTGGGGAAAAGACTAGTACTCTTTCTCTCATCTTTCCAGTCAACGATTTTAGTCCTCAGCTGCCTCCCTAGGATCTGTGTCTTACAAGAGCTCCATTCTTTCCTGAAAACTGTATTTCTCTAAAATACTACCAAAGCCCTTATCACAGCCAAGGCCTCTTTCCCAGTCAGTGGCCTGAGAGTAAGGCAGTGCCCTTGTCAGAAGCTGTTGATGCTGGTAAGAAGCAGTGACCTCTGACCCTTCTGGATGCTGCTGACTCCTGCTGTCACTTTTAATTGCAGAGAAAATAAAAGAGATTTTTACTTTGTGGACTGTGCTACTTCAGCAGTCCCTCTTCAGGCAGCATGCACATATGCCCCCAGTGAGGTAAGGAACATGAGCCCAGAGGTAAGGAATATGACCCCTCTCATCCCCTCAGCCTTCACAGGTGGTGGGAAAAGACTTCAGTGATTCACTCAAAGGCACAAACCCGAGTCCAGGCAGAGCTGGACTTGAACACACGGCTCCTATCTCTCAGGCTGTGTTTGTTGCTCTGCACACACTCTCCCTGCATGTTTACTCCTTGGCAATGTGTCGAGCACCTGCCATGAACCAGCTACTGGTGCTGTGGATGCGGCGACAACGGGACAGGCAGAGTCCAGGCTGCAGAGGCTCTGTGCTTTAGTGTGGCAGGCAGCTCTGCAACATCAGGCACTCCAGCTGTCAAGGGCAGGTGCTACAAAGGGACCCACGTCCGGGAGTGGTGAGTGTCCCTTTTCTGGCTCACTGGGGCACAAGAAAGGGAAATTCTGGGAAAAAGTGGCAGCAGTGACAGAGTGCTTACCCTCCCTAGACCTCACCCTAAAAATACATGGCATGCTATGGGTTGAATGGCCTCCCCGCAACATTCCTATGTTTAAGCTCTAACTCCCAGTACCTCAGAATGGGCTCTGTATTTGGAGATAGAGCCTTTAAAGTGGTGAATGAGTTAATGTGAGGTCATTAGAGTGGGTCCTAATCCAACCTGTTGGTGTCCTCATAAGAAGAGGAACTTTGGCCAGGCGGGGTGGCTCACGCCTGTAATCCCAGCACTTTGAGAGGCCAAGGCGGGGGGATCACGAGGTCAGGAGATCGAGACCACGGTGAAACCCCGTCTCTACTAAAAAAAAAAAAATACAAAAAATTAGCCAGACATGGTGGCGGGTGCCCATAGTCCCAGCTACTCCGGAGGCTGAGGCAGGAGAATGGCATGAACCAACCTGGGAGGCGGAGCTTGCAGTGAGCCAAGATCAGGCCGCTGCACTCCAGCCTGGGTGACAGAGCGAGACTCCGTCTCAAAAAAAAAAAAAAAAAAGAGGAACTTTGGGCACAGAAAGATACTCAGATGCGCATGTACAGAGGGGAGGCCACGGGAAGTGCAGCAAACCAAGGAGAGAGTCCTCACGAGAAACCAGCCCTGCCCACACCTGGACCTGGGACTTGAGCCTCCAGAACTGTGAGACAATAGATCTCCGTCGCTTTTGCTACCAGGCCTGTGTCATTTTGTTATGGAAGCCTTAACGCCCAGAACAAACTTGACAGCAAAATCCGAAACTCGTGGACAGCAACCCAACATACAAGTGGGTGGAACAAACACCCAAGAGCCCCCGACCAGACGGGGTGGGAGCAGCAGAGGGAAACAGGAGACAAGCCTCACACCTGGAAACAGAGCCTCCACAAGGCAGAGGGCATGGGAGCTATTTGGAAACAGCAGTTGAAGCCGAGTATTTGTCTGATGCGTCAGCAAGTACAAGGGTGAGCCTGCTGGGCCGTGGATCCTTCAAACTGGCCTGTCTGGGCTCCCAGCCAGGACAGAGCCCACACTGAGGAGAGATTTGGGTGAGAAAAATCAAAATTGAGCAAGATAACCATATCAGACCTGAAGTGGGGAAGGAGAACCCCCCCAGGAAACCTCAGAGGGGAGACCACCATGTTTTTAACACTACAAGGAAAGTGTGGAAGAGAGAGCTCTGCAGAGTTACAAATTCTCCCTTGCATTCAGTCTCCTTCTAAAATATCAGAAAACCATTTCACAGAAAAACTGAGCAACAGAAGTGCATTGCAGTTCAATAACACACAAAATAAAAAATTAACACGAAAAAAGAGATGAAGGAGCAGAAAAGCTTTCCTACTAACAGTCAAAACTTGCCAGACGAATGCAACCACAAAAATCAGAGCTACCATCTATTAATTCAATATAAACTAAAAGACATTAGGAACACATGATATGAACAGTCTTAAATGACTTTGGAAGAATTCATAAACAAGGTAACAAAACTCTAGAGAATTTGAAATAAAAGAAAATTACTGCAGAGGTAATGATTAAAACAAAAGGAACAAAACGCCAAATAAACACAAGGGATAATGTCATAAAGAACTAGAAGACAAAAAGAGGAAATTTGTAAAAACTGAAAAACACGAGTCAAGAGATGAAAAGGCTTGAAAGTGGCAAATATGAAAGATAGAAAAAGGAAATCTAATATAAAGAAAATAGGAGCCTAAGAAAGAAAATCAAAGCAGGAGAAATGAATATCAGCCAAGAACAAGCAATGCCAAAACATATCCTAGTAAAATTATTAAACTATAAAGAAAAGAAAAAAAAAATCTTTTGAGCATCCAGGCAAAAACAGCAAATTTGTAATGAGAAGAAAGCAAATTATCATCATACTTTTCAACAGCAACACTCTGTACCAGAAAATAAATAAGTAAATAAATAAATGCATTAGAATACTCAAGGAAAGAAAATGTTAGCCAAGGATTTCATATCCAGCAAGACTGACTTCAATGATAAAGGCCATGTATAAACTATTATCGGTATGTCACAACTCAGGAAAGATTGTTCTCATGGACATTTCCTGAGGAATCTACTAAACACTAGCCTCAGACAAGTGAGCTTATGAGAGAGACACCCACTCGGGGACTGGTAGTTGCCCCTGGAACCCAGCCTGGGTGATGGCCTGTGGGAGGGTCCGGAGCTCAGGCAACATAGGTCCCACACAATCAAAAAAGTGGGGGAGGGAGGGAGGAGTGGTAGTATTGTTATTCTTTTTTCGTTGACTTTAATTTGGGATAAAACAAATAATTATGTTATATTCTATCAATCACTGTGGCCTTGAGAATCAGGGTTCTTATTGTGGAAGAAAGAAGATACAGATGGAATAGAAGAGGGTTCCCCCTTTTCTAAAACCTTGTAAGTTCTAAATTTGTGTAGAGAATAAAACTCATTAGGTATTTTTACCTTTAAAGTAGATAGATAGATAGACAGCCAGTCAGACAGACAGACAGAGAGAGAGAGATGCATACATACATACACATGCATGGAAGGAATGACCATCCCAATAGCAATGAGTGCATCCAGCATCCAGACTGTGGGCTTGAAATGTCATTTCCCACCAAAAAAAAAAAAAGAAAGAAAGAAAAATAAGGAGGGTTTCTTGGGCTTCAAGCCTTGTCCCATGTCTGAGAGAAGAAATACATGAGATGAGCCTGGAGCACCCTAGCAGACGCCAAGATACCCTCAAAGACTACGAGGGTCACATCAGAAGCCTCAGGTGCCAGCATGGGGAGGCTCTCATGATGAGGTCAATCTTCAAGAAGGAGAATAATTGCAATATGTTGAAAACCCATCAACTATAAATTCATGAATTCATGGTATTTTTAAAATATTAATTGGGCACCTTTTGAAGATGATGTAAAACCAATTCAATGTTTTAAATAAAGAGAAAGTATGCAGCGTTTGTCCTCCTTTTCCTGTATGAACTCCTGGATAATCCAGGCATAGGTGAGGAAAAGTGTCTCTTAGAGAAACTATCCCAGCCAACAAGTGAAAAAGAAATGATGGAAACAGACAATCACCATTTTGCAGGCATGCAAGCCCAGCAGCTACTGATGTTACGCAAAGAGAACCACCTGGACATCCGATGCCTCCTGATGAGAGAACGCACCTGTCTGGTCCAGAAGATGGAATGGCACCTGGGTCTGATCTGGCTCTGGGTCCAGCTGTGAGAAACAGAGGGTAGCACAGGCCTTGGTCTACACCATGTGGGCACAGCCTGCAAAACCCAGACAGGAAAACTGCAGGCCAATGAGCCTGTGTCCCTCAACAGAAAGGGAAAGAGAGAGGTGTACAGGGAACCTATAAATTGAGACATCACAGTTCAAAAGAGGAAGATGAAACTCTAGGATCCAAGGACTGTGTTTGGATGCTAAGCTGTCGAGAAGTGCAAAGACCTGGTCTAGTCAGGGCAGGCATAGGAGAGGTTGCAGGTCTGCTTCTTCACCTGTGTGGTGGCTGTAAGGGTGTTGACCCAAAATAAATCACTGAGCCATATGTTTTATGGGGTTTTCTGTATCTGTGTTTTATTGTATAATAGAAAAATTTACCAATTCCAGTATTTTGGGAGGCCAAGGCAGGAGGATCACTTGAGACCAGGAGTTCAAGACCAGCCTAGGCAACATAGTGAGACCTTGTCTTTACAAAATTTAATATTAAAAAAGTAGCCAGGCTGGGCATGGTGGCTCACACCTGTAATCCCAGCACCTTGGGAAGCCAAAGCAGGTGGATCACCTGAGGTCAGGAGTTCGAGACCAGCCTGGCCAACATGGTGAAACCTCGTCTCTACTAAAAATACAAAAAATTAGCAAGGCATGGTGGCATGCGCCTATAGTTCCAGCTACTCAGGAGGCTGAGTCAGGAGAATCACTTGAACCCGGGAGGCAGAAGTTGTAGCAGGCCAAGACTGTGCCATTGCACTCCAGCCTGGGTGACAGAGCAAGACTCCATCTTAAAAGAGAAAAAAAATTAGTCAGGTATGGTGGTACACATCTGCAATCTAGTTACTCAGGAGACTAAGGCAGGAGAATTGCTTGAGCCCAGAAACTCAAGGTTGCTGTGAGCTATGATCAGGTCATTGCACTCCAGCCTGGGTGACAGAGCGAGATCCTGTCACTGAAAGATAGATGAATACAAGAAAGGAGCAGAATCACCCACAGAGCTTTGTGTTTCGGGGCCCTGCAGCCAGGGCTTCTGATGCAGTCGGTGTGAGCTGGGGCTCCCAGGCGGTGCTGGTGCTGCTGTTCCGTGAAGCACACTTCGAGCAACAGAGGGAGGGAGCAATGGCTCCTGTGCTCAGTGTGCAGCTCATATTCAATAACAATAACAACATGTTGCATCGCCACTCTGTGTCAGGTCCCGCACTAAAGACCTCATTCTACTTAATTCTCAAATTAGCCCTGAAGTCGATATTCTCTTTTTTTTTTTTTTTTTGACAGAGTCTTGCTCTGTCACTACGCTGGAGTGCAGTAGTGCAATCTTGGCTCACTGCAACCTCCACCTCCCAGGTTCAGGTGATTCTCCTGCCTCAGCCTCCCGAGTAGCTGGGACTACAGGTGCGCACCACCATGCCCAGCTAATTTTTGTATTTTTAGTAGAAGATGGAGTTTCACCGTGTTAGCCAGGGTGGTCTCAATCTCTTGACTTTGTGAACCACCTGCCTCGGCCTCCCAAAGTATTGGGATTACAGGTGTGAGCCACCACACCCGGCCGCTATTCTTACATGCCTTGGAAACACAAAGCCACGGAAGCTGAGAGAACAGAGTGTGGCTGCAAGGGAACCAGAAGGGGGGTCAGCCCCAGGCCACCCTGGAGCCTCCAGCTCGAGACCCAGCATCCCCAAGGGCTTTGCCGTGAGCCTTCCTTTTGACAGAAGCAATGATTGAAAAATTAAAGGCAAGTGTGGGACTGCAAAGCTGGTTTCTTTCTTGAGGCATCCAAATGTCAGGAGTTAGCCCATGTGTGACAAGCCCTCAAAATAGAAAGGTAGGGAGGTCCCAGCTCAGGCCTTGCACTGGGTGTTTCAGTTATCCTGTGCTGTGTAACAAAACACCAGGGCATGGTGGCCTAAGACAATAGCGAGAGGTATTGCTTCTCGCAGTTCTATGGCTGGGTAGTTCTGTGGATGGTCAGTCCTGTGGCTGCATTCTGTTGGGAGCTCAGCTGGGGCTAGAAGCCTGAGATGGCCTCAAACCTGTGCCCAGGCCCTAACATTGGCCATGAGCTGGGTCCCTTGCCTGTTGTCTGCTTGTCATCCAACGGTCTAACCTGGGCTTCTATCCCCAAGTGGCAGGGGGAGCAGTGGAAGCCCCAACATGCAAGCCCTGACCAAGCCTGGCCAAGCCTCTGCGGGCAGGCGCTCAGTCCAGCCTCGTCTCCCACAAAGGACAAGTGATAGGAGGCTGTCAGGGCCAAAGCCTCCAACTACAGGCTTATCGTGGACTACGGGTTGGTGTCTCCAAGAATTCACATGTTGAAACCCTAACTCTCAACAAGGGTGGTAATAGGAGGTGGGGCTTTGAAGGGAGGGTAATTGGGTTGTGAAGGCAGAGCCGTTAGGGGAGAGGTTGGGGGAGGGGAGAGGATGCCTCCTCCCTCTTTCCCCTCCACCATGTGAAGACATGTGGAGAAGGCCACCTGCAAGCCAGGGCAGGCCCTCACCACACACCAGACACGTGGGCTCTTTGATCTTGGACTGCCTGGCCTCCAGAACTGTGAGGACTAAACGTTGCTGTTTCAGCCACCCAGCGCACGGCAGCCCAAATAGTAGACAGGGCTACAGACGGCGAGAGCCAGAACTGTGAGGACTAAATGTTGCTGTTTCAGTCACCCAGCGCACAGCAGCCCAAACAGTAGACAGGGCTACAGACGGCAAGAGCTGGGCCTGGGATTCTGCATTTCTAACCAAATCCCCTGTGATGCTGAGGCTGCTGGTCCTCAGACCACATGCAGTGGGTGAGGCTGCTGAATGAAGAGTACGGAGGTCCAAGCACCATCTGCCTTCCCTTCTCTATACAGGGGGTTAGACACAGGCCCTGGTCAGACCCAAGTTTGCCACAGGGCAAGCATGCTGTCACTGCAGCTTGGCAGTGAGAACCTCGCATGGCTGGAAGTCTGCACAGAGTCAGGGGTGCAGCCCATGAGGCGGCTGGTCTCCAGGTTCTCCCCAACTCTCGCCGTCTGTAGCCCTGTCTACTGTTTGGGCTGCCGTGCGCTGGGTGGCTGAAACGGCAATGTTTAGTCCTCACAGTTCTGGAGGCCAGGCAGTCCAAGATCAAAGAGCCCGCATGTCTGGCGTGTGATGAGGGCCCGCCCTGGCTTGCAGGTGGCCTTCTCCACATGTCTCACAGCTGCAGTGAGAGCATGCTTGCCCCGCAGCGAACTTGGGTCTGACCAGGGTCTGTGTCTGACCCCCTGTACAGAGAAGGGAAGGCGAATGCTGCTTGGACCTCCATACTCTTCATTCAGCAGCCTCACCCACTGCATGTGGTCTGAGGACCAGCAGCCTCAGCATCACAGGGGACCCGGTTAGAAATGCAGGATCCCAGACCCAGCTCCAGAGTTGCAGAATCAGACGCTGCATTTTAACACAATCTGCATGTGATGTGTGCACATAAGAAAATTTGAGAAGCTCTAAGAGATCGTGGACCTGGTTCCTCCACAAATCAATTTCAAAGGAAAAAAAGGAGGGGGCAGAAATCTCTGGGTTAAAAGAAAGAAAACATGCCAATACCATGCAACAGGTGGACCTGGTTTGGATGCGGGATTTGTATGAACCAATGGTAAACACTGATATTTGATGCTGAGGATTGTTGATGATTAGGTATCTACGTTACATTAAAAGCATCCATCTTTTAAAAACGCATACTGAAATGCCTAATGACAACACCATAGGATGCCTGGGATAGGCTTCAGAACAACCCAGTGTGCAGGCAGAGGGGGCGCACGGGAGGGCTGTATCTCAATTTTGAAAAAACACCTTGCATCCATCAGCTGGAGATAAGTGTATGTGGGCCCAATAAACTATTCTTTCTGCTGTTGTCTGGATTGTAAATTCCAATAAAGAAATGATTATTTAAACTCCTGGCTGTTTTTAAAAAGATAAACAGATTCCTAGGTGTTACTCGGACTTACTGAATCTCTGAAAGTTTAGCCCCAGAGAGGTTATTATTGTTGTTGTTGTTGCTTGTTTGTTTTAATCTTTCTGGGAAATCTTGATGCATTTGGTACTAGGGCTGTGGTTTGGGAATCACTGATTGCATTCAAATGTTATATCTAGAAAGCATTAAATTTCCAGAAACTCAGCCCTATTTTTGACGGGGCGCCCCAGACAGGCAGGAACTGGGCTCAAGATGGATGAGGAAAACAACCACAAGTTTCTCAAAGACAGAAGTAAATCGGCTTCTTCTGAGCAATTGCTTCGGAACACCTTCTCCTCTGCCCTGAGCACCCTCTTGTCAGGTGCAAAGCCTCGAGGAGTGTGTGAAGAGGAAACAGCCCCTGGCATGCTGTAGCCGGCTTCCGTCCAGCAAGCTGGGCGGTGCCCAGGACCACAGTGCAGCACAGGAGGAAGAGTCCCAACCTAGGATACTGCAGGCAGCACAGCCAGCTCAAAAATCTCTGCCCCAGCCACCATCTCTAAAATTCAGCCATTGGAGAGTCATTGTTTTTGAGTTCACAAGTGTTCTCATTTAAGATGCAAATGACTGTGGGAGGATTAGCACAGATATTGTACTCTGAACAATGTTTTGCATAAGGTCATGCAGGATTCTGGCAATCACAAATGCCCACAGAGGACAGGCCAGTTAAGTAACTGCGCAAATCTGGCCACATTAAAGATTATAGAGTCAGCAGGGGCAGAAGAACTATGAGCAAATGCCCTGCTTAAAGGCCTTCAAGTTAATAACAATGATACTAATAATGCACGGTGCTTAACAATGGCAAAACAGACACAGCTGCTGGCCTGTTTTATATCCCCTCAAAGACAAAGAGGTCTAGGTTTATGCTTCTGGTGAGAAGGTCAAGAAACCCTTCTGCACCTCAGTTTCCCCCTCTGAACACAGGGGCAAAACAATCCTGGAATACAACCGTTAACTTAAAAATCACACAATTTATACATTTGGAAAGGAAATCATACTTCTTATGAAGGGTTATGAGCACAGCCAGAAGGTAGTCATCCTGCAGACTGGGAAGCACAGCCTCGGGCAAAGAACAAAGTCAAGCACTTTGAAGAAAAATAGGTGGGGGGAGGAGCTTTGTGCCAAATGAGTTGGTTAAACATACATATTCAACAGGTTACAGAAGGAGCTGTGAATATTCATAACGAGGGTCCTGATGCACACATATAGAACAAACATGTATGTCACATACAACCCATGTTCGCCTTGGGGTGGAGACTTAACATTTAAATGCATGACTGTTAGGACCTATATGTCAAAAGGTCTTTTCAGGACACAAAGGTGCTCAAATGTGAACCTCTCTAAACCATCCAGAACCAGTCCACGGTCAGTGGTCTCTTCTCTGGAGAAAGTTATCGAAATCAGCCTGCTGTTCAATCAAAGCTGTAATTACAGTTTGTGAAACTTAGGGTCAATGTCCAGTGGAGCTGCAATTGCTTCAGCATTGTTTACCTCAAAGCCACTGCTTGTTCAGCTACTAAAGAAAAAGAAAACCCTCACAACAGTTAGAACATGGTTTATTCTTGCAGTGTAGGGGTGAGTGACTTAAGCTTTGACTTTCACGGCCTTAGGCCCTGATTATACTTCAGCAATTTATTGCCACACAGTCTGTCCCATCAGTCTTATGATCTCTATTTCAACATTCGCGCTGGTCAGTTGTGTCTAAACCACAAGAGGGAGGGGAGAAACTAAGCGTGTCTGACCTCCTGCCCCGTCATGGCTGGGAACTTGGTTTTTATGGTTTTTTCTGGGGTCCTTTGGCCGAGAGAAGGTCTGTTCAGTTGGTGAGAAGGTCTGTTCAGTTGGTGAGAAGTCTAGGACTTTATTTTTAGTTTACACAACAAAGGGTGATTGCAGACCCAAGTGAGACCGTGTTTGGGAAACTACGACATGCCGCACAGGAGTAAGAGAGAATGCTTTTCTCATTTCTGCCTTAATTCAGTTTTGTCTTCTTAAATATCTAAACTCTATTATCATCTTGAATGTTAATCATCCCAACTCCTTTAAAAAGTTTATCTCAACTTGTGCTTTCCTGTCCAGCAGTTAAGGAGTTTGCAAGTCATTCCTTCATCCTAGAAACAACCAAAAAAAAAACTGAACAAACCAAAAAATCAACAGTTCTTTTTGGATTCATCAGAGAATTGAGGTCACAGTGAAACGGGAAAGAGTCCCTTGTCCCCCTCACAGGGCATGCGACGGGGGAGTGGCTCGCTTCTTCAGTGTCCCACTGCTCAAACCTCTAGGGGAGCATACAGATGGGCAGGCAGTGAGTCTCTGACCCCACGGCAGTGTCCCGGGGTGGATGTTTACAGCTCCTGAAGCCCCAGTGGGTGTGTGTTACAGAGTGTTCTTTTAGTTCGCCATCTATAGGTGGCTTGTGTTAACCAGCTCAATTAGACCTGCGTCCATATTACAAGGACAGAGGGATTTCTGTGTTCCAGGTTCTTGCCCTGGCGTACCAGAAGAATCAGATCACACATGGGCTGGAAAATGAGTGCAAAGTTTTACCGAGTGGAAGCAGCTCTCAGCAGATGGGGGAGCCACAGGGGAGACAGCTTTCCCCTGGAGTTGGGCTGCTCGGTGACCCAGGTTCGCTTTCAACTGCCCCCAGCCAAACTCCACCTCATCCCACAATCGAGATATGACAGAGATGTTAGAATTACCAGACCCTGAATTAGAACAACTATGACTAATATACTAAGGGCTGTAACGGACAAAGCAGACAGCATGTACTAACAGACGTGCAGTGTAAGCAGAGAGATGGGAATTCTAAGAAACAACCCCCAAAAAAGTTGCAGATCAAAAACACTGCCACTGAAGTAAAGAGTGCGTTTTATGGGCTTATTAGGAGACTGGACATCGCTGAGGAAAGAATCTCTGAGCTTGAGGATATCTCAACAGAAACTTCTAAAACTAAAACACAAACATAAAGACTGAAAAAAAGACCTGTGGGACAATTAGAAACAACACAATATACATGCGATGGGAACAGTAGAAGGAGAAGAAAGAAAAGAAATAAATATTTAAAACAATAATGCCTAAGAATTTCCCTAAATGATTGACAGACACCAAACCATAGATTCAGGAAGCTCAGAGAATATACCAAGCAGGATAAATCTCCCCAAAAAGCTACACCTAGGCATACCCCATTCAAATGAGGAAAATGAAAGATAAAGAAACCATAATTAAAGAAGCCAGAGGAAAAAGAATCTTACCTATAGAGAAATAAAAATAAGAATTACATCCACCTTATCCTCAAAAACCGTGCAAACAAGAAGAGAATGGAGTAAAGTATTTAAAGTGTTGAGAGGGTGGAAAAAAAAAAACAAATAACAAAAAATCAGCAACAACTAACAATTCTGTACCCTAAGAAATTATTCTTCAGGAATGAAGGAGAAATAGTCTTTCTCAGAAAAACAAAAATTGAGGGAATTTGTTGCCAGTAAGCCTGCCTTGCAAAAAAACATTAAAAGAAGTTCTTCAGAGAAAAGGAAAAGGATACAACCTAGAAGCTCAGATTTACATAAAGGAAGAGCATTGGAGAAGGAATAAGCAAAGATAAAAACTTTCCGTTCTTACTCTTAATTGATCTAACAGATAACACTTTGTTCAAAATAATAACAATATATTCGAGTATGTATGTTTACATATGTATGTATTATATATTATACATGTGCTTATAAGTGAAATGAATGACGACAATGACGCAAAGGACAAGGGGGGGAATTAGGATTATTTTGCTATTATATGGTACTTGCACTACCTGTGAAATGGTATGATGTTATTTGAAAGTGGACCTGGACTATATTGCAAACTCTAGGGCAACCACTAAAAAACAATTTTAAAAATTATAACTGGCGGGATGCGGTGGCTCAAGCCTGTAATCCCATTTTGGGAGGCCAAGACAGGCAGATCACGAGGTCAGGAGTTTGAGACCAGCCTGACCAACATGGTGAAACCTGTCTCTACTAAAAATACAGAAAGCTAGCCAGGCCTGGTGGCGGGCACCTGTAGTCTCAGCTACTCAGAAGGCTGAAGCAGGAGAATAGCTTAAACCCAGGAGGCGGAGGTTGCAGTGAGTCAAGATCACACCACTGCACTCCAGCCTGGGTGTCAGAGCAAGACTCCATCTCAAAAAAATAATAGTAATAACTGATATGACAAAAAGAAGAGTAAATAAAATGATATGAAATACCCAAATGAAACAACAAAAGGTAGAAAGATAACACAAAAATAGGAATAAATAACAAGGGCAATGAATAGTAAACAATAAGCATGCTAGATATTATTCCAACTATGTGGATAACTACTTTAAATGTTAATAGTCCACCTACACCAATTAAAAGATGAAGAGTGTCAGAGTGGATCAAAAAACAACACCCAATTACATATTCTCTAAAAGAAACTCATTTGGATAAAAAGATACGTATAGGTTAAAGGTAAATTGACAGAGAAAGATATACCATGCTAACACTAATAAAAAGAAAGTTGGAATAGCTATATTAATTTTAGACAGAGCAGACCTGAGAGCAAAGAAAGTTATTAGGAATACAAAGTGCATTATATAATAATAAAGGAGTCAATTCTTCTAGAAGACAATATCATCTTTAATGTATATGTCCCTAATGACAGAGCATCAACATACATGAGGCAAAAACTGACAGAAATGCAAGGAGAAATAGAAGAACTCACTCTTGTAGTTGGATACATCAACACCCCTCTATCAGCAATGGACAGATACAGCAGGCAGAAAATTAGTAAGGAAATAATTGAACTAAACAGCACCATCAATCAACTGGATATAACTGACATCAATCTATTTCATTCAACGACAACAGAATACACCTTCTTCTCAAGCTCACATGGAACATTAACCAAAAGAGACCATATTCTGGGCCAGAAGACACACATTAACAAACTTACAATAGAACTCACACAACGCCTTTTCTCAGAACACAATGGAATTAAAATTAGAAATCGATAACAGAAAGGGAGCTGTAAAATCCCGAAACAATTAGATATTAAACAACACATTTCTAAATAACACATGAATCAAAAAGTAAATCTTAAGAGATTTTAAAAAATATTTTGAAAACGAAAATACAACTGATCAAATTTTGTGTGATGCAGTGAAAGCAATGCATAGAGAGAAATTTATAGCATTGAATGCACACATTAGAAAAGAAGAAAGGTCTAAAATCAATAACCTAAGCTTCCACCTTAGGAAACTAAAATAAGAAGAGCAAATTAAATTCAAATTAAACAGAAAAAATAAACAATACAAATTAGAGTAGAAATCAATGAAATTAAAGAATCAATACAGAAAATCAACCAAAGAAAAATTTGATTTTTTGAAAAGATAAATAAAACTGATAAGCCTCTAGCCAGGATTAACTAAAGAAAAAAAGAGGACACAAATTTCTAACATCAGAAATGAAAGAGAGGACAACACTACAGATCCCATAGACATTAAAAGGGATAATAAAGAACTATTATGAAAAGCTCCAGTCATCAAACTTAATAATGTGGACGAAATGGAACAATTCCTGCAAGAAAACAATCTGTTGAAACTTACATGAGGAAAAATAGAGAATTTGAATGGAGCTATATCTATTAAAGAAACGGAATCAATAACGAACAACCTTGCAAAACCAAAAGCAACAGATCCAGGTAAATTATACCAAGCATTTAAGGAAGAAAT
Source organism: Macaca thibetana thibetana (assembly GCF_024542745.1). Classification (NCBI taxonomy): domain Eukaryota; kingdom Metazoa; phylum Chordata; class Mammalia; order Primates; family Cercopithecidae; genus Macaca; species Macaca thibetana. Next base: position 93,370,689 of record NC_065587.1, read on the forward strand.
TGTACAATCTCTTTTAGAACATAGAAGTAGAGGGAATACTTTCTAATTCATCCTATGAAGTCAGCATTACCTTAATACCAGAACTGCACAAATAATTCACAAGAAAAACACACAGACCAACATCTCTCATGAACATAGAAGCAAAAATGCCAAAACAAAACAAAACAAAACAAAAACAAATCCAATCCAACAATGTATGAAAAGAATTCTATACTATGACCAATAGGATTTATTCCAGGTATGCAAGGCTGATTCAACACTGAAACATCAATTAAAGTAATTCTAATTCATCATATCAACAGGCTAAAGAAGAAAAAAAAAAAAAACCACAGTATTATATCAACAGATGTAGAAAATCATTTTACAAAAATTCCAACACCTATTCATAATAAAAAGTCTCAGAAAACTTGTAATATAGTGAACTTCATGAACTGGACAAAGAACATCTACAAAAATCCTACTGCTAACATAATATCTAATGGTGAAGAACTCAAAAGTTTTCCTCTAACATCAGGAACAAGGCAAGATGTCCCCTCTCACCACTGTTTTCAGCATTGGACTAGAAGTCCTAGCTAATACAGTAAGACAAGAAAAGAAGTAGCCAGGCCTGGTGGCATATGCCTGTAGTCCTAGCTACTCAATAGGCTGAGACAGGAAGATCCCTTGAGCCCAAGAGTTTGAGGCTGCAGTGAGCTGTGCCCGCACCACTGCACTCCAGCCTGGGTGACACAGCAAGACCCTGTCTAAAAATAAAAAGGAAATAAAAGATACAAAGATTAAGAAGAAAAGATAAAACTGCCTTTGTTTGCAAAAGACAAAATTATTTTTTAGAAAATCTAAAATAACTGACCCAAAAAACCTCCTGGAACTAATAAGCGATTATAGCAAGGTTGCAAGATATAAGGTTAATATACAGAAGTCAATCACTTTCCTATATACCAGCAATGAACAAGTGGAATTTAAATTAAAAACACAAGAGCACTTACATTGGCACCAATACTTAGATACAAATCCAATAACATATATACATGATCTGTAAGAGAAAAACTATAAAATTCTGACGAAAGAAATCAAATGTACCACTCTAGTGTGGGATGCTGATAGTAGGGCAGGTTGGGGGAACACAGGTTATATGGGAAATTTCTATACCTTCTGATGACTTTTTCTGTGATCCTGAAACTACTCTAAAAAATAAAATCTATTTTTTAAACCAAATCTTTAAAAAATGCATCTCTGGACTGACTCAGCATGAGACATCTGCTTGTATTTCAGGATCACATGGTGCCCAGCAAACCTGCTCAGTTATTTCCACCAAGATCAACACAGAGGGGTGGGTGGTGTGTAGGTGTCTGCACTGATATTCAGTCCTGCTGGGAGCTCTCTGTGCACTCCAGCCCTCTTAGGACAGGTATGGGTAAGTCAGATAAGACTGTGAGCTGCCCAAGGCACTAAACTGGAGGCCAGTGAGGCCCAGGCCAGCCCTGACAACCGTTTCTCATTTTGCATCCCACAGCCACAACAGGGGCACCTTGACCCCTCTTTGTGAAGAGCCTCTTGGCCTCCTCTGTGAATCTTTACTTAAATCCCCCTTGCCTCAACTGTCAGCTGCAGGAGGGCGGGGGCAGCCTGTCTGGTTTAGCTGCTTCTCCAGTGCCTAGCACAGCAGAGACTCAACTGGCTTGTTGCCAGCCCAGGTGCTGCCTCTGACAGAGCTTATGAGGATGCCTCATTGGAGGGAGGCAGAAGCCTGCGTCAGGGCTTCTGTCCTGTGCGTGGACCTCCAGAGGAGCATCCAAGTCTCAGGGAAAGGCTCCACCAGCCTGTGCACTCACACACACATGCTCTCAGACGAAATTAGCCTTTCCTCCTGGATGCCTACATCAAGCGTGACATCTGCCAGCACCCTAGTGAAGGAGCTCTGAAGGTATGTGCTGAAGAGGCCTGTGCCTGGTATTCAGCAAGAGTGCAATATAAGCATGCTAAGTTCAGTGGGGAAGTGGTCTTCTCAGTATCTCTCGGACTGCAGCAAAACTGAACATTCTTCTTCTATGTGTGTGTGTGTGTGTGTATGTGTATATACATTCATATTTACTATAACAACCAAAGCGTGTTTGTACTATACATACTGTAAATGCGAGACTGAAATAAATGTAGATTGGCATGAGAAGTATTTGCAGAATATGTGTGTATAAGTAGATAGATATAGATACAGATAGAATAAAAACTTAAGTTATTATAAGAAGCAAAGAGAGATGGGAAGAGGCATGCTGGCTGCAGACCCCATGCTCAACAAAGCGGTGACACACACATAGTTCCAGGTCTACTTTCAAGGACGGGCAACCCTGCTGTGTATTTGAGGAAGGCCCAACTTACATCTTCACTCACAGTAAGATGCTGCTCTCCATGGGAACTCAGTTCTCCCCCGTTCCTCCATTGTCCCCCCACTGCCTGAGCCCCACGAAGCTCCTTCCCTTGTGCCCTCCCCTGCTGTGTATACATGTGGGAGGGTCCCCCTGCCTTGCCAACTGACCCACTCACCAGGACCTCTCCAGACCTCCAATGGCCATCTCTGCATGGCCCTGCCTAGGGGAAGCCTCTATGCAGAAGATCCCTGATGCTCCAAGGGGTCAGGAGGGTGGCTGGCAGGTGCTCACTGCCTTGAAAAGTTAGTAAGTCTCCCACCTGGAAGACAGCGAATCCCATGTTCTGCCCCAAGGCCTTTCCAGAAAACAAGGAAAGCAGCTTCTGAGCCACAGGAGAAAACATGGAACTCCTTGATCACCACTGCCCTTGCCCATCCTCGACCAAGCAGCCCTGACCTTGGCGCCAAATATTCTGGGATTGTCCCCTCAAACCCACTCTACATGTAGGTGAGACAGCCAGCTCTCTCAGTGCAGTCCCCAGAGGCAAACCCTGGGCACGGATTCCAGGCAAGAGGCTGAGCTGGGAGAAGAGGTGCACAACCTGGCAGAGGAGGGGAAGGCGGGCCGGGGAAGGGAAAGGGAGTGAGGATTGACCTCACACGGAGCTTTGGGTGCTGGCAGCCCCACCTGGGCTTTCCCCCAGATAGAGAAGCTGGGGCACTTGGGCAGCCCCCCAGCCCTAGTTGAGGGCTGTTCCCTCTGGGTGGCCAGGGGGGATCCAGCCCACCCAGCCCTGCCTGCCCCCAGCCAGAAAGAGCCTTGGTAGAGTCTCAGGCCCTTGGCAGCTGGAACTCAGAAGATAGTTACATGTGGCTGGCTCTGAAGGCAGCATCTACAGCAGAGCTTGGGGACATTTAAGTGACAGCAAATCTCTAGGGTTCCCTTGACCCATGGGGGAACCTAAGTCTGCCAGCCTCAGACTCAGACCTGAGCATGCCCCAGCGGCTTCTCAGTTCAAGTGTCGGCACTGCACACACAGCAAAAGCAGCACGAAGAGAAAGACTTGCAAACCACCCCAAAAACACCGCTCCCTTCAGCTGCAAGGCTCCCACTCCTCCACGCTGCTGCTGGTTGGAGAAGGGGCTGGGAGTGGGAAGGCCTCCGAGACGTGGGGCTCCAACAGCAGCAGCTCCCTCCCCACATTCAGAGCGAAGGTCACAGCCTGCTGAAAACCGTGGCTGGCAGGAGGGGCCTCCGGTGCACCTCCCGCACCTGGGGTGCTGGCGGTCAGGGAGCAAGTACAGCAGTCAAGAACATCAAACCAAAATAATTCTTCTTTGAAAAGAAAACCTCAGGCATCAAACGTCTAGCCAGGTCTCACTGGTTCAAACGACAGAGTGAAGGAAACGCCCAAGGCGTGCAGTGCTTCCCTATTGCCCTTACTGACCATGGGAATGGGAAGCTGCCCAGCACATGCTCACAGAGGGATTGGAGAAGCACTCACAGGGTTGACGTTAAATAGGGACTTGCCCAGATGACTTTCCCTGTAGAATTCACCCCTGAGGCTCCTTGATTAACTTCCAGATGACCCTGAGGTGGAGGCTGCCTTCCCATTTTATAGAGAAACTGGAGACTCACCCAGGGCAGGCTGGGTGGGTGGGCCCAGTGCACATCGCAGACATAGCTGACACCCAAGACTTTGCTTGGGAAGGATGACTTGGGGACCAAAGTCAGGAGCGGGGTGGAGGACAGCAGCACCAGGCCATGGCAGCTGAGCAGCGGGATCTGCCCTGGCCTCCAAGGAGGCTTCCTCATTTGGCGGCTGCGGAGAAGACAGCCCGGGCTTCCTGGCACATACCTGAGATGGATGTGGCTAGATCCCCAACCCTCACTCCTTCCCTTGCCTGTTTGACACCAACCTGGAACGAGTAGCTTCAACCACTGCACGTGCGCTCTTATGGCAATGATGTGGTCGGCAATCGCTCACTGGGCAGCTCCAGCCTGTGGGCTTGGGGGCCAGGTGGGCAGGTGTCTCTGCTCTGCACAGCATGTCATCCTCCAGCAGCCCCGCCAGACTTGCCATCAAGGCAGCGGGACTCTAGAGTGAGCAGAAGGACACTCCTGTTTGTCTGAAAGCCGCAAGAGTTTTTTCTTTGTGGGCAGCGACCTGGCCTCCAGACCTCCCTGTGATGCTCTGGCCTTTCTGCCAGGACTCTCATCCCCTCCTCACCACATCCACCTCATTCAATTTTCTGCTCCCAGGAGCACTGCCTAGAGCAGCAGCCTCTTGTCCCCTTCATTAGCCACAGTGCCCATCACCCGCTCAGAGCCCTGGACTCTGCTGATGACAAAGGACATAAATGGTGACAGGTACCATGTCCCTTCCCCATCACTTGCTTTAGATATGGTTTTAATGCTGAGTGCTACTTACACGGGAGACTGACAGCTCCCTCAGGCTTCTCTGAAACGATGCTGGAATCACTGGCTGAGTACCACGGACTCAGCATGTGACCTGCTGAAATTCTGGGCCAGGGGAGACAGCTGTGTGTCATCTCCATCTCCAGGGTGGCCAAACTCTGGGAGGGAAAGGATGTGATTCCAGAACAAGGCTCCCAACACCAATGGGCCTCATGACGCCGAAGGGCATCAGCAGTTGGGGTTGTGTGTCCGCAGGCTACCACCTCTCCTGCCCAGGCCAGTCCTGCCTCCTCTCCACAGACCTTGTCATATAACCTGGAAGGAGGAATGAAGAGGAAAAGGCTAATGTTAAATTTTAACACAGACGTGGGAGAACACACACACACATGCACACACATGCACACAAGCCCATTGTTGTTCAAATCTCAGTCGCCCCAACCTACTCTTCATTTGGAAAAATCACATCCATCCTTGTCTTGTGGGATGTCTTCTGGCTTTGGTCATATTATTTGTCTGTTACAAGTTCTTCTTGGAAGATTAGGAAGAAACCTTGTGTGAAAATAACTGCACCCAGTCAGCTGCCCCGAGATGCCCTGAGGTTCTATATCTGCTCCCAGGGCCTTCAGTCCATGATCCCTGCTGGGCCCCTCGTCTACCTCCACACATTCTGATTTTGCAGGTGTGGGGATCTGAGCCTGCCTAGCTCCCCTGGGACTCTGCCTCTGAGTCCTAGAGCACCCTGGTGGGCTTGGCAGCAGCCCTAGCTTGCTGCTGGCTCTTTTCGTGTTTGAATCAGTCAACACCAGCTCAGGCTGGAAAGCCCTACATGGGAGGCCCAGCCAGTCCCACATCACCAGGACTCACAGAGCACCAACTCTGCGCAGGTGCTGGGCTGGGGCTGGGGGAGACATCCAGGCTTCACCACCGGTAGGGTGTTTTGTGTTTTCTGCAACCATCTGGTCTTTGGCTGCCAACCCCAGACCCTGCTGACAAGCAAAGAAGTAGGGATGTTGGAAGGGGCTCAGGAGGTTAGGACCAGGGACTCAGGGACTCGAGAGTCCAAGTCACTCTGAATGGCTCAGTGAGACCCCACTGCCTCCCCTGCTGGCTGCCACTGCCATTAGTAAGCCCAGGTCTGCCAAGCCCTGCTAACAGGCCCATCCCTGTGCCAGATGCTGGGTTGGGGAGATGGTGTCCCTAGCTACCTTTGACCATTGTCAGGGTTCCCCAAAATAGAAAGGGGGCCTAGTTTCAGAAAAGTGATACATGCCCCCCAAACACATCCTGGGGCTGGTCACCTAGTTTCCCTGGACCTCAGATCCCTTGCATCAAACAGAAGAGGTGAGGAATCAATAGTTGCAACGCACAGTCAGTAAAGTAAAGGCTGGTTTAAAGATACAAATGGGAATTGAGGAAAGATGTTTGAATGTTCTTTTGTATGGCAACAAACACAGCACACAAAGCTTTTACCACCTCAGTGATTAGTTTAAGGACAGGCCCATGACCCAGCTGAAGTCACATGGGGACAGTGAGACTTGATTCTGGGGCTTGCTTTGAGATCTCAGGGGCATACTCTCTCCTATGGATTGGAGGTGGCCACAAGGTGAGGCTAGAGTTGTGGGAGACCTCCCTGTCAACTTGAGAATGAACCAGCAGGGTGGAAGATAGAAGTAAGTGATGGAGAAAAGCCAAGTCCAAGAAGATTAAGAGTTCCCTGCTTTTCCTCCTCCTCCCTCCTTGTACAAAGTCTACAATCATAGGGTCACCTCACCGTCCAAAATGGCTGCTCCAGCTCCACCCATCTCATCTGCTTATAGCCAGCAGAAGAGAGGAACTGACAGAGGTTGAAAGGCAGCTGACTTCTAAGAAAGGCATCTGAAGCTGCCGTATGAGACACTTTGACTTATGTCCCACTGACTTGAATTTAGTTCTGTGACCACACCTGGTTATAAAGCAGTCTCAGAAGCATCATCTTTACACCTGGTGCCCTTCTCAAATCAGACTACAATGTGGGCCCTCGATTGTGGAAGAATGCAGATGAGGAGCGACCTGCCTCTGGCCCTATCATCAAGCCGGCCAGGGGGCCCAGGAGGGGCCTCCTCTGGGCCTGAGGCCCACCAGGTGTGCACTCGCCCTGGACTGGGAGACCCACCCCCAATAGGTGCTTTCAGAAAACCTGTGTCTCATGCTTCCCCAGAGCTGAAGTCAGTCTGCGACTTGTCTCCTTGGGATCCTGGAGATAAGATACTTACAGGTAGAGGGCTGCTTCCAGCCACTCGGGTTCATGCCTCAGTCTGCAAGGCTGACTGCTGGGCCAGTCACTGAAATTTATCCTTGGCCGCAGGCACCGTGACCCCCAGTCAGATAGACTGAATCCAAATGCCTGCACCCAGGCTACAGAACCCCAAACAGCCCCTCGAGCCACCATCACTGGGAGAAGGTAGAACCCACAGTATTTGGCAGCACTAGCCAAAACAATGGCTCAGTTATCCAGATTCCAGAGGAAATTTTCATCTGGATTTTTGTCTTTTGCTATTGAGAGTAAGTAGCAAAGCCAGGTGGCAGGGTGCTCAGCAGGAGGGGTATCTGGCCTCTCCTCTGCCCACAGCTGGGACAGCTTGATCCCATGCAGACTGAGTTCCTCTGGGCTCTGGAGCCCATCAGAAAGAATGGGATATAAGGGTTCTTGCCCAAAATGTAGCGAGCCGGGTCGCTGTCCAGGGAGTCACGTGATGTAGAATAGGGTTTTCAATGTGGAGACTCCAGGAATCCAGGCTCAGGGATGACAAAATCCCAGGGCACGGGGGCCCTGGCCTCCCAGCACCCGCTGCAGCCAAGCTCTGCGTGGACTGTGTCATCTGTGCATTCTGCCAGCTTTTATGGTGTCAAGGAGATGGCATCAGCTAGACCTGAGTCCAAACCCGATTCTTTTGCTCGTCTGCCAAGGGCCCCTGCACAAGTCCTTCTCCCCCTGAGCCCCAGGGCTGGTGTAAGGGTCACACACAGGCAGGGATGCATCAGCGGTAGGAAAGTCACAGGCCATGTCCTTGTGGCTCTGACAACTGGCTTCGGTGTCATTGCCAGTGCTGGCGCCTCTCAGTGCCTGCCTCCCTGTGACCTATCCCCCCAACTGCCATGGTTCCTGATGACCTCCCAGGAAAGAAGATGAATAAGTGGGTGCCCTGGGCCTGCTGATGGCCATCCCTAGTGTTACCTGATGGCCTGAAGTCTTGGTGGTCTCCAGCCCCAGGACCACCCATTTCCATTCAAGGTTTACCTCCTGTGGGGAGACCTCCTGCCCCTTTGTGCAGATCCCCCAGAACAGTCACTCTGAGAGTTCCCCCTCACCCCACCTGGACTCTCCTCCATCAGACCAGCCTACCTGACCCTGGTGCTGGAGGCGGCTCCCATGCTGCCAAGTAGCCCCATCCAGAGAAGTGGAAGCCCCGAGGAGCAGAGAATCACAGGGACCACCCTGAAAGCCACAGATGGTAGGTGGCAGGAGCCCCCCACCAGCAGGCACAAGCTTCCCCCTTCTCGCTCAGCAATGTGTGTCAGCATGAATAGCTCCCAGCAAGATTCCAGGAAGCCTGCATTTGCACTGTACTTCTTGTTAAACCTGCAAGAGAGGCCCCTTATCTCCAAGTCAGTCTCTCAACCTCTGAGTAATGACTCCAGGCTGGATCCAGTGCAGCAGAGAGAATGGAACCAAGCCAGGAGTGCAATAGCAATCAGCAAATAGCAGGCAGTCCCGTTTCCTATCTGCCTCTGCCTTCCCTTCTTTCTCTCTTCCCAAAGGCAAAAATATTTCCCAAGTCCCTCCTTGGAGAACTTCTTAACATAAAATTAGCAAAGTCTTAAGGGGTTGTTTATGGAATTTTTGTTTGGAGACCTAATGTTTCCACCTAAGTCACTGCATTTCCCACAGATGGGAAATTCAAATCAATTACCTTGAATAGAAATTCTAATTACCAGGACTATATGCACTTAGAAGACTATATGCACTTAGAAGATGCATATTTCAGGATGCACTTACTCCACCCAGGAACCGCAGGCTGCACGGCTGGCTGTTCTGTGTAATACACAGCATGTCCACTGTGGCTCTTCTGCTTTCCTCTCCAATTATGTACCCCCTCTTCCCTCTCCCAGCATCTGGTGCATGTGAGTGAGAATGGCATTAGACATCCCTGTTAATTTCATCTGGGAGGTCAGATAAGCAATCCCACCCACCCAGAACACAGCAGAATGTAAGGATGTCTTTCTTCCTGGCACCCAGTGAAATGGCAGGGTTGTCAGTGTAGAAGCCAGAACTCTGAAACAGTGGAAAATGCAGGCCGGGCTCATGAGCTGGGTCCAGCAAAGCATGAGGAATGCCAGGCCCCTCCGCAAGCACCTGCCCTGACAGACACTCCCCGCACCACCAAGCTGGCCACATGTGGGAAGTGACATGATGTGGCATCTGGAGCTGTTTTGGAGCTGCAGTTTCTTGGTAACGATCGGGGGTCCCCTCTTGCCTCTGGGACCCAGGACACTCAATCATCTGATTAAGCCCAGCCCTCTGGGAGCTCAAGCTGTGAGCCCCATCTCCGCCACAGGCTTCCCTCTCACTGTTAGGTTCAGCTTCACAACCACATCCAGGGGGCTATAGATTCTCTGCTGCACTGAAGAAGTAACTAAAGCCCAGAGAGGTTCTGTGCCAGGGCGCCTGTCATGAGCACTGCAGGGCCGATCTGCAATGCCTGCCTCCCCTGCACAGCTACTGCCGGATTCCAGGCGGCAGCTCCATGCTGAAGCTCTCTGGCAGCAAGGAGCCAGTGGTCCTAACCAGAATGTTCCAGAATGGGCACCATCAGAGCCTCAGACTCCTGTGGTTGTGAGGACAGAGGTTCAAGATGAGGCTCCTTAGGTGAGGGCAGAGCAGCACCTGAGCCCCTCCCCAGATTTCCTCTTCCTTCAGGGGTTTTGCTCCACTTTCCTCTACTGCTGCCGGACCTGCCTCCAGGGGAGCAGGTCTGCAAAGAACCTGACAGGCAGGCCCCACGGCCTCCCCTGGCCAGAGCCCTGGCACCAGGCAACATGGTCAGGCCCCACCACTGGCTGGGTGGCCGCCCCCACCCCAGCATGGTAGAGCTCAGTCCCCTTGAGCAGGGACTGAGGGTGGTCACTTTGGGCCATGGCTGGGGCTTTGGCCAGCACGTGCTGGGGACTGGGGTGCCAGTACCAGTGGGAAATAAGGGGAACCTCTGCTGGGAGGCCCTGACTGAGAAGGCAACAGGGAGCCATTGAGGGCTTCTGAGCAGAGTGGCTCCACACCCCACGCAGAGTTTGGCCAAGACAGATCTGCTGGCAGTGCACGGGGATGCCAGAGGAGAGAGATGGGGCTGGGAAACCTGTTGGAGGGCCACGATCCTAGCACGGGCCAGAGACCAGCAGGACGACGAGTAGGGTGTGGTGCTGAATAGCTAGGGAAGTGCAAGCCGAGGTGCTCTGAGGGGCAGTTGGTGGCCTGTGGGCGACGGGAGGCAGACTGAGAGTTGGTCCCCGGCCCTGCATTGCTCAGACTAGGAAGCAGGAGGGAGAATGTGACCCTTTTCCCAGGCACAGATAGGGAAGCTGGGCAAATCCCCCTCGTTGTAGGAACGGTGAGTTTAAGGCAGACGTTGGGCCTTCCCAGTGGATACTTTGAGCAGCGGGTGGAGATGTGGAGTCGGGTGGCTTCGTTCGGTCAGCTTCCCGCAGGGCCTCCTCGGCCGAGTCACATTTTTATTCTGCACCCTTCACTTCTATTGAGGGTTTAAGCAACAAAATGCCACGGGACTTTCTTTGTGCCTCAGCAGCAAGCCCTCCGGGGCAGCTAAGTCCGCAAGGCTGCCCGCATCCCCGGCACAGGCCCTTGGGTGAATCCGCCAGCACTTCCCCTCCCTCAAGGGCTACCCCACGGGCACCCTCCAGGAGGATGCGTGTGGGGAGACGTGCTGGGACTGGGGCGTTGCCCTCACACTAGGATGCCCATGGGAGGAATCAACATCTCCCACCATGACCACCCAGAGCCCGGCCTTGGCGGTAATTCCTTCCCCTTCCTTCTCCATGGTAGACAAGGTTCTTCCATTTCCACACGGATGGTGTAACTGTGTCTCAGGTCTTTTGGAAGCGGGCTGAGCATCCATGGCAGATTCTCTGGTTCCTTGTTTCTTGAGTGAGGAGGCTGCAATCCCAGCCCAGCGGGGCCCTGGCTGTGCTGCTCAACTTCATACCCACTGACTCTGGGAAACGTGGCCACGGTGAAGGGCGGGGCATCAGGGAACCCCGATTTAGGAAAGTGCATTTACAAAACAGGTTGTCTCTTGGAAGAACACATATTCTTTTTAGAAATTTTCTGGTGTCCTTTCGTGTTTAATGTTGGTGTATTCCAGTGCTGTGGAGGATAAGGGTAATTCATTTCTGTGGGGTACCTGACGGCTTCCCTAGCAGGTTTCCTTCTCAGTTGACCACCTCGACATCTCTCTGAAGCAGCCTCTGCAGGTGTCATTTCCCCATTTTATAGGCACGGAGGAGTAAAGTGGCCTAGCTGCAGTCATGGGTAAAAGGCAACCGACCTCGACCCTAAATCTCTAAGCAGCTGCACTGCCTCTCCGACTCCCTTTGGCTTCATGTGCTTTGTTTCCACAATTTTGGAAGTATTAGCAAAGGGGTGAAGAAAACAGGATTTGGGGCACAGGAGCCTCCTTCATGTCTCAATTCTGCAGTGGATGATGTGTGTGACCATGAGCAAGCTAATTAACCTCTCCGAGCCTGGGTGTACTAATCAGTAAAACAGAAATGAAGGTGTTCCTCGCAGGATAATTCCGGGGCAGTGCCCATGCCTTCACATAGGAAATGATGGCTTCCTGCAAGGAGAAGGGAGAACGGCCCTGGCAGGGTGAGCAGGAGCAACTCCTCCAGATCTGCAGATCTCGGCACTTGCACACCCAGGCTGCTCCAAGCCCAGGAGCAGAGGGGACACTCGGGGCTACAGTGAGGCAAGTCCTGTCCCCAGGATTGTAAGGATGTGGTTTTCAGTCTGTCTTGCATTCGCTTTCACTAGGTAAGATGCTGAGAGCCAGGAGGAGGCTGCCAGAGGTGCAGGAAGGGAAAGCAGAGTCGGCAGGAAGGAGCCCTGGCTGGCCAGGATGGAGCTGGAGGCTGGAGGCAGCAGCAGCCCTACCTGGGCACTCGAAAGCTGGCCCTGCTCCTAGGACCAGACAGTGCCCCTCAGGGCAGGGGAAGGGCGAGGTGAAGCAAGGAGGGGATGGGATTTTGCCGGAAATGTTTCAAAACTTCTCTGTAGGACCTAGATTACGGTCTCCAGGTCTGATGTGTGTGTGCATATGTATGTGTGTGCGCGTGTGTGTGTGTGTGTGTGTGTCTGTTGGTGTCTCTGTGTTTGTGTGTTTCTCTGTGCCTGTGTGTGTCTCTGTGTGTGTCCATGTGTACCTGTGTGTGTTCACAGTAACACCCCTTGACCTCATTAGCTCTCCTTGAAGGTCCACATCTGTGTCTTTATCTATGTCTCCATCTACATATCTGATCCAACTACACCACACACATATAATGCAGAATGGATCTAAAGTGTGCTGCAATTCTTCAAGGCAAAGAAAAGCAACCTTTGGGTGGCCTGCCAAGAGAAGGAGCCTGAAAGCATCTGATGTGAAATGTTCAGACCAGGCACGTGTTGCAGGCGGGAAGCGCTCTCTGCCACCACACCTCGCCCGCCCCCCAGCCACTCCTCCTTCATCCCACAAAGACATGATAGTAGTAGTAATAATAATAATAATAGCAACAGACGCTGATGCGGTGCTTGCTGTGAGCCTGGCACTGTTGGAAGCACTTAGTGCACACTAGAAAGTACACAATGCAACCAAATAGGTGTGCACCCTGCTGAGGGCTCACAGACGTGTGGGCAGGACGGCACCGACCTTCAGCAGCAGGTCAGTGATGTCGTCATCCCTGATGACAGATGAGGAGGGCCAAGGACACAGACAACCAGAGGACATGCTGTGTTGAGAGAAGAAAGGGCAGGTGCCAAGGCCCTGAGGCGGGAGCCAGGTGGCTGTTCAAAAACGCGAAGATGCTCTGTGGCTGGGGGCCTGGGGGGAGGACACGCACTCCTAATTCATCAAGAAAAGGCTCATTTCGGCTTTTTTCTCCAAGTGGTTTTGAGTGATTTCTAAAGGGAGAAAGGAGAAATGCCTCCTATATGTCCCCAGAAATGCAAGGAATTGGAATGCACAGTGTCCACGATGTGCCAGAGAGAGCCCAGTACTTTTCCTGTAATAACTCACTAAATTTATGCTTCAGTTCTGTGAGGATCCGTTATCCTAATTTCACACAAGAGGCAATGGGGCTGGAGCCAGGTGCTTCAGCAAGTTCACAAAGCCAGGGGAGGACCCCAAGGATCCGCACTGTGCTGTGCTGCTGAGTGAGTGGTGACTGTGCAAACTGGGAGGACCCCAAGGATCTGCACTGTGCTGTGCTGCTGAGTGAGTGGGTGACTGTGCAAACTGGGAGGACTCCAAGGATCTGCACTGCGCTGTGCTGCTGAGTGAGTGGTGATGTGCAAACTGGGAGGACCCAAGGATCCTCACTGCATTGTGCTGCTGAGTGAGTGGTGACTGTGCAAACTGGGAGAACCCCAAGGATCCACACTGCGCTGTGCTGCTGAGTGAGTGGTGACTATGCAAACTGGGAGGCCCCAAAGGATCCGCACTGCACTGTGCTGCTGAGTGAGTGGTGACTGTGCAAACTGGGAGGACACCAAGGATCCGCACTGCGCTGTGTTGCTGAGTGAGTGGGTGACTGCAAACTGGGAGGACACCAAGGATCCGCACTGCGCTGTGTTGCTGAGTGAGTGGGTGACTGCAAACTGGGAGGACCCCAAGGATCCGCACTGCGCTGTGCTGCTGAGTGAGTGGGTGACTGTGCAACACCCAGGTTGCTTTTTCTATGAAATTGCTTGGACAGGCTTTCTCTAACGACTTGGAAAAGTTTCAGAATTCCTACCCAGGAAAATCCCAATCAGGTTCTCTCCAAGGCAATCCCCCAACCACAGACGTTGTATTGCTTGGAGGAAAGTTGTTTCCACCCCTTCCAGGAGCATCTTCTAACCCTGGTGCAGTTAAGAGGCCCGACCTGTGGCTCAGTTGGGACCACCAGCCCAATTCCAGCGATCACCACAGAAACCATTCTCCAGGTGACCCTGGAGGGGTAGCCCTGGTGGTTCTGGGCTCAATTCTGGTTCAGAACCAAAAGTAGAAATAACTTCATAATGTGTGCAAAACGCCACAGTCCAGCTTTGAGCACCTCCTTGAATATGAGCTTGTGTTTTCCATCCAGATGTAAGAAAGATGGGGAAAGGCTCACAGATTTGTAATTCTCTTCAACCCCACCAGCTTAGAGTATGAAAACCCTTTTTTAAAAATGAGTCACAAGTATCTGCTGGTGAAACATGACTCACCTCTTCAAAAGAGAGAATAAACCTTGAATCAGCTTTTTAAGGGGCTTTCAGACACCACATCCCCCTTGGACAGCTAGACCACAATCTGTCTCAGGCAAATGCCTAGAAACAGATGGGTTACATTTTGCTGAAATGCAGACACTCAGCATCCCCTGGTCTCATAACTGGGGCCGAGTCTGACATGACACCGTGGTGTTCATTATAAACCTGTGCCGACCAGCTTGAGGGGTCAGTAGCAGACAGGGGTCACCTTGTTACCTGTCAAGAACCTGCAGATCCATCTTGGGAGGCACTGAAGCCCCAAACCCTGCATAGTGTTGGTGACCAGTAGCTCTGGCCAGGGTCCCAGATTGAGCCAGAGTCACTGGGAATGTTCACCGATCTTCAGCATCTCCAGCCTTATGATGATCACATTTGCAGCTTCCTCCAGCAGGCTGCTTCTGGGTCCACTCCTAGCTCCAATTGTCTCCCTGGCAGCATCAATTGGGAAATAACAGCATCATTCTCTCTTGCAATCATTAAGGAGAGAAACATCAAGAAGCTGCATTCATTATTTAACAAAGATGACAAACTTTGGAGAATGTAAAGAAGATGAGGCCATTGAAGTCAATATTTCACCCAGAGGGAGCTGCACAGTTGGGCAGGGAGATGAATGGCATTTCTGAAGCACCATGGTATGAATAAAGGTCATGAGTTTTGATGAGCAGGAGATGGGGACACGGCACAGTGCATGCTTTGGGGGAAGGGGGCAGAAGTGGAAAGGATGAGAAGAAGAAAACAACAAAGAAAAAATGCTAGCATGTGAAAAAGCCATATTCACTGACTTTTTAAAAAAGGGAGCCACTACACTTGAAAAAAATATTTACCCAGAAGACTCATCCTGTGTGGTGGAGGTCAAATGCCATCCTGAAGAAGTTCAGTATAGGGTGAGGCGTGGGGTGCAGGCTCCTGACAGAGCCTCTGAGCATGGGGTGGTGCCTGCAGTCACCCATCCTCCAAGGAGTCAAGCAGGACAGGGATAAGAATGGCAGGGGTGGAGGGTTTTGATATTTTTATTAAGATGGTCGAGGGAGCTTCAGTAAAAAGACACGCTTTAAGCCAAACCAGAAGGGGTAAAGAAGTGAGAACTCCTCATAGGTATTCGAGGAAAAAGCATAACAGACCCTGTAGGGAAATGGGGGGATATCTGAGAAGCACCAAGGAAGCCAGTCTATAAAACCATTCAGATGTTTATTCAAACAGATAGGTTGAGAAATAGGAAATAGAAAAACATGCAATTAATCTCTGCCATAAAATTGAGATATGAGTTAGAAATGCCACTTGGGGATTTTCATAGTCCACAGTGGAGAGGTTGAAAGAATACAGTCTTTGGTGTTAGAGAAATCTGAGTTCAAAAACTGTCTTTGCCATTTTTTCCCAAAAAGGGAAAGAATGGAGGAGGAAGGAACAAAACTAATAAAAGATGTAAAATACGATTTGGGGGCAAAAACACATCAATAGTCACAGGTAAATGGATTAAAGGTAAATGGATTAAAAACTCTTTCATGAAGATACAAATATGGTCAGTCTGGATTAGAAACAAAATATCATTATATGCGTTTTAAAGAGAAACGTCTAAAACTTTAAAATATATACAGCATAAAGAAAATAACAGTAAAAAGATACACCAGGCAATTATTAATCACAAAAACTACTGCAGCTATATATAGACTTTAGGACAAAAAACATCATATGGGAGAAAAAGATCACTACACAGGAAGATACAGTGTTTCTAAACTTGTGTACAACTAATAACTTCCAAATATGTAAAGCAAAGATTGGCAGGATTGCAATAAGAGGTTGATAAAGCCACTGTCACCGATAGGTCAAGCAGACAAAAATGGTTACCAAGGACACAAATGACACAACTAACAAACATGATCTGACAGGTATGTGCAGAACATGCACCCATTAATTGGTGGGATTTATTTCTTATAAGATCACAGACAACATTTACAAATATTGCTTATGCATTGGACTAAATAACAAGTCTCAAAAGATCGCAAAACTTAGATCTGTACACCATATTTTCTAAACGCAATACAATTAAGTGAAAAATCGATGATAAAAAGATTTTTAAAATATATTTGGAAAAGAGAGTGCCCATATACAAAATCACCAATTAACATCAGACTTTGATAAGTGAGGAATGCAGTCTGTAAATGTTAGCCTCTGTCAAAGAATACAGAGGCATAACCTCTAAAACAGGAAAAAGGAGGTAACAATGAATCACCATGTATTTCTAAATAATTTATAAGTAACAGTACCTAATATTGAATAATCATTAAGAGTACCTGTCAAAACCTGCAGAGTACACTGCAGAGTACAACAAAAAGGTTCTAAGAGTGGTTACATGATACTAGGGCTGTTTTAGAAAAGCAGGAAGTCTGAGGATGAATGAACTTAAGAAAACCTATTTTTTCAAACAGAATAAACCTTAGGAAAACAGAATATACAAGATAATAAGGACAGAAGCAGAAATACATGAAATGGACAAAGCTGTGCTGGATGTCTGCTGAAGAATGCTGCCATTTGTCAGTTTCATTTGAACTGAGAAGCTGCAACAAACCCAAATGCACACATCATGCTCCACCTGAGCCAAAGCAGGGCAGACTGCTGAGTGCTCAGGATGTTGGGGAGCAAAACTGGCAATGACTCACAAGCAACAACAGAATAGGAGTAAACAGCTTGCATGTTACACGACTGTAAGTATGGGAAGGAAAGAAAGCAGTCAGACACGTGGGTCCTGAGTGTGGGCTGGAGAGGGAGAGACTCTGTGGTGTTAAATAAGGTAGTTGGGTGTGCCAAAGAGAAGGTGCCAAGGACATTGGCCAAGCAGATGTCTGGGTAAAGAGTGCTCCAGGCAAACCACACAGCCAAAGGCCCTGAGGCCTGGCTGTGACTGGGTGCTGGAGGGACAGCGAGGTCAGGCTGGACGGGCAAGAGGAAAGCAGAGAGTGGACAGAAGTGAGACTGGAAGGTCGAGGCAGGTCCTGCTGGGTCTTGGCGCCCTTGGGGGCCACTGCAGGGATGGTGGATCCCACTGCAGGCTCTGAGCAAGAGCGTACCAGGACTCACTGTGGGAAAAGAGTGTGAGGGCAAAGGGGAGAACCAGGACATCCTGTCAGGACACACAGCACAGCCCCCAGAGAAAGGAGCAAGTGCTCCTTACTCTCCCAGACTCTGTCCCCAGCCTGGAGGGTGTCACCTCGGCCAAGGGAGGATGCTGCCTTCGCACCCATCTGCCCTGGGAACATTTTCTGACAAACACTCCAAGCACAAAGAAACTGCACAATCATGTGGCACAATGATGGCACAGCCCACAGGCAAAGGAGTCACGGGACCTGACTATGGGGCTGGAAGGTGATGCACCTGCCTCCTACCTCAGAGGCTCTGAGGGGCTGGTCACATGTGCTCCTGAGTGAGTAGTACTGGATGCCCAGGTCCCATTGTGCTTCCGTTCTTGGATTCAGAAGATGAAACTGCACCTGGTCAATACAACATGAGAAGTAACGTTAAAATACAAAAGAATGTGACATGTTAGAGGCAAGCATAGAAGCAACATTGTTTCCATGGAATCATGTTTCTACAGAATCATGTCTTTAAGCTCCTTAAGCCCCATACATACAGGGTCTTTAAATAGCTTGTCCTTAGTGTGGCACAGAAATTAACAGTCCTGCAGTGATTAAGCAAAATGTTTGAGCTCCCACTATGTGCTAAATTTCCAAGAGACCAGACATAAAAATAGGCTACATGGAGAACTGTGACTATCTGACTCAGGTTTCTGAGAGAATTGGTGCATAAAGGGATTTCAGCGCTGAATTTCCAAGAGGTTTGTTGTTCTAATATAAGGCCTTGTAGCTGATTGAATTTTGAAGAGTTGGCGAGACGCACCACCTGATGTAGAACTGAATTCCAAAAAAGCGCTGCACATGCAGAGGGAATTGGATGGTTCTCTGCCGCCTGTCCTCCTGGAGAAAATGGAAGCTTTCAGACACAGCCACGGGGTAGGTGCAAAGGAGGCAGTGTGCATCTGTTCTTGTGGGATTCCACCCCCTCCCCAAGCCTAAAACTATCTCCAGAAGCAGAGAGGAAAGACGCCCATGAGTCATCATTCAAACGTGGAAGATGCCACGGAGACAGCCCGAGGACTCAGGAGAGGAGGGGAACCTTCTGGCAAATGCAAAGACGACGATGAATGCCTGCCTGCCATGAGCTAGGATCTGCCCACCCCGCACCCCAGACCCCAGGAGACCCCTGTCAACACAGGCAAAGTTCCCAGCCCCTTCCTCAAGCAAACATAGAAGAGGGGCCCCTTCAGACAAATTGAGGGACTCAGGGGAACCCTCTGTAGGTTCTCTTCCAGCTTTACATGTCACTGGCTGCCTGGCTTCCCCTCACATTAAGCAACCATTCCTTCTTTCCTCTGTGCATTCCATCCATCTGTGCGTGCAAGGCTGTGGGGCAGGGGAACAAAGACAGGGCAGGTCAGATGCTGCCTGGGGCATGGCCTAGAGATCAGGACAGAGGGAGAGGAGAGAGAGAGCTGGGAACTGAAGCTCCTTGGAGCCAGGGCACAAATTCGCTGAATTCCCAGGACTAGAGCCGCCTTCCTCCTGGGGGCTCAGCATGCTGGGTGCCTCATCACTGCTTCCCACACACTGCCAGGCCAAGGCAGGACGCCGGCGCAGGGCACAGGAAGCCTGCCAGGCAGAGGCAGCATCCACATCAGCCTTCCCATTGGGCCGGTGAGGTTTGAGGCCAGGTTTTCCTCTCCATGCATCCACCTTTCAGAAAGGCTCCCGGGCTCCTAGATTGTCCTCCAGGGTCAGGGTAGGAAGGCCTGCTGACAGCAGGTGCATGAGGACGCCCCAGATGAAGACAGCTGTGCTGCCCTGACCACAGTGGCTGCCGCCTGCCAGCTTCTGTGAATCAGCAGAGCACCTGGGGACTGGGGCCAGCCAAAAACACCTGTGCACCAGAACCAAGGGAAGGAAAAGCGGGACTAGACTGCCAATGACAGAGCTGGACTGGGGCTGAAAGTCCAAGCTCAGCTCCAGAAGGCAGGATCTAACCACCCCTTCATGCCACACCCAGGAGCCTTTCCTCAGGTCCACAGCACCTCCTGCTTCCAGCGTCCTACCCAGACAGACCTTCATCTGATTATTTCTGTAGGTGTGGGATTAATCACAGGCCCTAACTGTGCATCTACTTACCGTTTTCTCAGTTGGGAACACACCTGTTACTCCGGCCTTGGCTGGGATGCAGCTGTTTCCTCTGAACACAATGCTCAGTGCCCAGGGCTCTGCTCGCTGTGCCTCCTGCACCTCATAAGGGCCTCTAGCTCCAGGGCCACCTCTCCTGGCATTTCCTCTGTGGAAGCATAACCATCCTAAGTACTGCAGCCCCCGAGGTTCCTTGCTCTTTGGCCCTTCCCTCTCCTGTCTTTGGATGAGAGCCCAGTGAGGGGTGGATGTCTGGGCCCAACAAGACACCGAGGTGCAAACGATGGCAGAAAGCCAAGAGGGCTGGGCCAGGCAAGCCTGCTTTCCAGCATGAGACCCACAGCTTCCATTCCATACCTTCACGGGAGAAAAAGCAACAGCTCTATCTTAATAAATAAGTGCACAAGTATGAGCTGCATGTGATTCCTAATCAAGCAAAGTGCAGGACGGAAGAGGTGCTGGACCTTTCCTGGAGGGAATGATGCATGTCCACCTTGCAGGCACCAGAAAGAAACTAGATATGGGAAAGTGGGGTCTGCAGAGCCAGAACAAATCAGAAGGAACAGGATGGTCCCATGGAATCACAGAGTGGCTAAATTTGGCAGTACACACACAAAGCCATCCTGGGATCTGAGTGGACCCCAGAGATAGGCACGAGGCACCAAGTCACCCCATGAGGAGGACCCCTGTTCCTCCCCTTCCTCGGAATCTTCCTTGGAGTCCTGAATGACATCCCCTGGGAGGACTGGAGAGCTAGCTTCGGGGTTTACTTTGGGTGTTTGGAGTTTCAAACCTATGCGTGATTTGAGCTGCCACCAGTGCTGCAGCACAGGCTGAGGAAGGAAGCACCTGGGCCCCCACCTGAGCTGGACCCCATGGCATGACCTCTAGTGGCATTCAGCATGGCTGTGTGTCATGAGACATCAGGGCATCCTAGCAAGAGGGAGAATAGGTGAGCATGGAGAGCCCTATGTCCCCAGGGAAACCTGTCTGGTCTTCATACTCTGCAGGGTTCCTGAGGCCCCTCTCTAAGACCCCCTGCCTCTAGGGCTTCCTGGCCCTGACACAGCTGCTGCCTGGCCTTCTGCACATCATGGTCATGTGCTGACTTCTCTGCCCCAGAAGTTCAAGCTCGCTGCAGCTCCCAGTTCTTTCTGGCAAGGCTTTTACCTGCCATATCTAATTTGACCTAGTTTTCTACTGGCTATGTCTTCTTAAAGGACATTTTCAATTATTCTGGTATCCTGTCAAACCCTAAATTCATGTTCTACTTTTATTAGACCTGTTATGAATCAAAATGAGCTCTTCCCAGCTCCTGGCCCTCCTCGGCTATGTCTACTGTGTCTCCCTAAGCAAGTCTTGAACCTGGCTTCTGTCAGAGGCCCTATGAGAATGAAAGGCTCTAGAAATCCTGGCTGTGCATCCATGCAGCCTCCAGCATAAGCCCAGGCTCCAGCTTAAGCCCAGCCTCTGCCCTAATCGGGTGCTTAGGCCCAAGCTTCTCCTTCCCAGGATGTGCACTGCACATCACCTAAGGCAGGACAATTTAATCCATCAACAAGAACCCACCCCATCTCCTCCCAGGCAAGGCAGGTGGGCCCCACCCGTGCTGGGGGAAGAACTTGCTGTTTCCTTAGCCCTGGGCAAACCACTGCAGCAGATGTTCTCCACTGGTGAGGATGACAACTGCCAGGGCTGGCCCAGGAAGAGGGGCCACAGGCAGAGGCAAAAGGAGATTTGTGGCTCTCCACGGTACTGGCTCCCAGCTCACTCCCCAAACAGCACTGCCCCCAGAGGGCAAGAAAGGAGACCCTGCATCTCCACAGTGGGGGTTGCCAAGTCCACCTGTCCTTCCCTCCAAGGTCTCTCTAAGGTCAAGCTTCAACCATCCCACAACTCTGCTTAGTTATTTAGGGGTGGACTCCATCAGTAGCTGTGTAACCCAACAAGCACTCCCTGAATAGTCAGCGTGTGGATGCACTGGTGAGTTACCTGATTCTGTCTCCCTGCCTTCACTCCTCCTCCCTCACCTAGCCCCCTGGCTTGCAGACTCACTGTACACCGGAAACCAGTGAATGAACGAATGGATGAGTGAAGTATAGGAAAGAAGACTCCATGGGACGCGTGTGGAGGGGGCTGCCTTGGAGCCACTTCACACCCTCCTTCTCCCACAAAGTCCCGAGAGGGAGTGAGTGGGAAGAAAGCTCTGAGAACAGCCCTGGCTCCTGAGCCTAGGCAGCAGCAGGGCTCTCTGCCTTGCTTTGCCAAACTCTGACATTGGGTGCCCAAGGGCACTGTTCTTTGCCATAATTACAGATAATTTCCACTATAATAAACTAAATGGTTCGAGGAGGTTGTGCAGACAAGCCGCTGTTAAAGGGACTCCGGGTGCCCTCTACTGGGTAGCAGTGGATGAGCCCTGTGGGGAGGGTGGCTGAGAGGGCAGGACTGGGGGCTGTGCAGAGTCCAGGTGAGACCTGCCTGGCAAGGGCAAGGGGAGTGGGAGGCCCCCAGACCGCTCAGGTGCTGGCCGGGTTCTGAGACAGCCGCCCTGGTTGACTTGCCCACCAGCTGTTTCCATAGAAATAAATAGAAAGCATGTTGTCATGGCTGTCTGATCCTTTCCAAAGCACTATTCACATTTCTTGTGATTTTGCCTCAAACTAAGACTCTGTGAGCTAAAGAGAATCCACCCTCATCACACCAGTGAGGAAAGAGAGCTTGAGACTTGGAGCGACCGTGTCCAACTGAAAGTCCTAATTACTCGCAAATGTGGAGGAAAATGGGTTCTGATGCCCTGGACCATGGCTACATCCTCTCTCAACAAAAGGGTAAGAGTGAATTGAAATGCATCGGCTATCTCCATCTAGTAGGAAGAAAGCTCCCGACATCCCCACCCCACTCTCAGCCTTTCCTTTCCTTACCCCTCCCACATCCCAGCACACCTTCTTTCTCCATCTTAAAAAAAACAAAACATTAACATGGCTTCTGAGCCACACCAGACTGCACAGCAAAATGGTCATTCTTCCAAAAGCCAGGTGTCCTGCCAAACCAGTGAGGAGGAGGCCAAGAGAATCTTCAAGAAAAAGACAAATTCACCGTTAAGCAATGCCTGAAATATAAAATTAATAAAAGAGAAGGAAAGTCGAAAGGAGCAGGCATCGCTGTGCAGCACTGCCAACGTCAGCAGCATGGTGCGCTTCTTTCCACCAAGCCCTAGTCTGGTCCCTTTCCCAGGTGGCCGTCTCTCCTCCTGCAGCCTCTGTAAATGCTGTGTGTGACTCAGGGCAGCCTCTAACAGAGTCTGCCTCATCCTGTTGCCAGGCCCATCGGTCTCGCTCTTTTGGTCGCTTGGTGCAACCTAATCAAAGGCTCACTGCTGGCTCAGACACATGAGCATCTATTTTTTTGTTCACGTTTGTTTATTTTCCCAGAAACGTTTTGCTCTGCTTCACATCAGGAAGCTGGGCCACTCATGCTCCATCACTTGGCAAAGTCAAAGGAAAAAACTCCATCTCCTCTTGGCTTTAATGGATTGAAATGAAGTTCACCTATAATCGCAGCTCCGTTTTAGTGTCCTGAAAGGACTCCCCTCCCCTGCCTCACAGCCCATCTCACACTTGATTCTGGGCTAGCCTTTCTAGGAGACGCCAGGGCTCCTGGAGAAGAGGCTGGCCTGGGCTGTAACAGGGCATGGGGCAGTGTCCCCTCGTGGCCACAGGGCCTCCCCAAGGACCAGGGACAGTCCTGGAGACAGTGACTGGACCCCATCACCCCCTGGTGGGTGCTCCAGCCCCGACGCTTGACTCACACTGGGTGGGGCCTCCCTAGGCTGTGGAGGTCAGGGTGAGACCAGGGCCAGGCTGTGAGCTCAGCAGGGCTCCCTCCTCATGCAGCTGGGACACTCTTTTTCCTCTACCCTGGGCATCCTGCTCCCTCTTAAAGGCCACGGCACATCACATAGTCCTACATGGTTCGGAGTGGCCCTTGGGGAGCCCTCCCTCCTTCCCCCTGCCCAGGTGGAGAGCTCCTTCCTCCTCTGCCCACCACTCGGGCCTCCCTCCCCCTGTGTACCATGGTTGCTGGTTCTTGCATCTGTCTCAGCTACTGAGGTCCAAGCCATGGGCATGAAGACCTGCATTTTACTTGCTGTTGCCCATGCTGTCTCCTGGTACTGAGTGGTTTCTCTAAAACTGTCTAGTGAATTACTCCAAATTCTACCATGTCTGACTAGTGATGGGGGACACTTAAGACAGAGAAAATCTTAAGAGCCCAAGAATGGATTGTGGATAATGAAATCTCTGGTGCCATGAGAAACAGAGTGAAATGCACTTAAGGCATACGGCCAACTCCAGCCCCAGCAGCTGACGTCCTGCCATCCACACAGGCCACCTCTGGCAGAAGGACCAGCCAGAACAAAATCCCACCACTGGGCCTCATTCCCCCACCCCTCCAATTCTCTCAACCTCACACCTCCTTTCCCAGGGAGTTCAAAAATGCTAAGGACTGCCAGGATTCTTCATGTACCTGTTCATTGACCCCTTGCACTCCCTTTAATTGAACACCATCTTAGTTATCTATAGCAGTACAAGTCACCACAAGCTTAGCAGCTGAGAACAACACACATGGTCACCACACAATTTCTGCACATCAGGAGTCTGGCCCAGGCTGACCTGCACCCTCTGCTCAGGGTCTCACCAGGCAGCAGCCCAGCTGTGGCCAGGGTTGTGGTCTCATCGGAGGCTGGACTGGGGAAGGATCCACTTCCAAGCTCCCTCGGGGTGTCAGCAGAATGCATTTCCTTGCATCTGTAAGACTGAAGGGCTTCATGCTGTCAGCTGGAGGCCACTGTCAGGCCCTAGAGGCTGTCTGCAGTTTCCTGCCAGGTAGCCCTCTCTACAGGCCTTCTCACCTCGTGGCAGGTTGCTTCCCCAAATCCAGCAACTGAGAAAGAGAGCAAGTCTGCTAGCAAGACAGTCTTAAATAAATAATGTAATATAATCACAGGAGTGACATGCCATCACTTTTGTGTATCTAGTTAGAAGCAAGGCACAGGTCCCATCTGCTTTCAGGGAAGAGAACGACACACAGATGTGACCACCAGGAGGAGGTCATGAGCCACCTTAACGTCTGTTCAGCACACACCTACCTTGCCAGGCCCTCTGAAAGCCACCTGTGCCTCCTGCTCCAGTGCTCCACAAACCAGCTCTGCCTCTTCCGCTTTGCCTCCCTCAGATTGGGGCAGTAGTGCCTTCTCTTTAAGGCTGTGGATGGAAATACAGGAGTGCAATACTGGGCACAGAGTCAGTGCTTAATAAACAGCAGCTGTTAACACCAGGATTGGGTTGAACTCAAGTGGAAGACCACTCCCAGCTAATCTAACAAGACAGCAGATGCTCAGCTGACACCCTGACTGTCTAGTTGTGCCTTAAGTCAGTGAAATAAGAACAGTGACTGGGTTTGCTGGAGGTCTCAGAATACACACAGCCTGAAATGCCCGGCTGGGCACTACATGCTCTTCCTGGTGCCAACATCTGCTTGATCTTATTTTAGAGTCTTTGTATTAGAATGGTGTGTTTGAGTTCTGGTTTCCTGACTAGCCTTCACACATCCGGTATTTTGTATCAGGAGTGGGTTTCTAACCCACACAGATGTGGTCTGCAGAATCATGTGATGGCCGCTTCTCTCACCTGTCACACTTTGCAACAATTTTTTTTTTTTTCTTCCCATTGACACAGCTTTAAGCTCAGCTGTTTTGGAGGACTTAGCTCCCCAGGGAAGAATGCTCCACCAAGAGACCCAACAACGGTTTCACTCTATTGGATGTTGAAACTGTTGAGACTGCCACCTAGTAACCTGTGCTCCTTGCACACTGACCCAAGAGTTTCATGTAAGAATAACAGACAGAAATTCCAATGTGGCTGAAGAGAGAGAAGGACAGATGTGGACACAGAGAGGTCAAGACATGGGCAACCTCAAGGGAAAAGGAGATCTAAAGACTGGGGGGGTCAAGTGCTCAGACATGATGGTGCCAGTAACAGGTGGGGCGTTACTGAGCAGACTCCTCCAGTCACCCCAGTACAAGTACAAGAAATGGCTCTGGTAGTGACTGCTGGGGAAGTGGGGAAGGCTGGGACCTGAGACCGGGCCCTCTGTTCTGCCACATCCACTCCCTCATCTCAGGGCTATGTCCTAGTGAAGCTTGGCATCTCACTCATGACCCTGACCTCATGTCACAGGGATGTGGGGCATGTCCCCCAGTACCCACTGCCCCCCAGGCCACCCCCTCACACCACAGCCAGCCTCGGCTTAGAGCTGTGGAGAGAACAGCACCAGCGTCCAACACAGCAAACAACTCCCAAATTGCTTCTCTCTGGGTTTGTGACGTCTGTCTCATTTGGGCTAATGTGAAAATTAATCTGCACTTCCTGGGTATTTACCATCTGCTGCTGGGAGGCACATGGAGTTGCAAGCAGGTTGGCCAGGGCTTGGGACCAGCATTCCACACACATTCCTTCTCAATTCCCCACAAGAAGGAGAGGACGGGCGCTGGAATCACCAGAACGCCTAAGGGACCATCCCACGTGGAGTCCTCATCAGACTGGTACACTCACCCAAGGGCACAGGGATCAGTGGAGGGGATGGACCCAGGCTCTGACACGTCTTTCTCCTTCCAAACCTGGCCTCCACCTGCCATCAGCCAGAGGCAGCTGATAGCACAAAAGCACTTCTAGGAAATCCTCTTCCCTTCTCATTTTAAAAGCAGAGGCGGACAGCTTCTGCAGTCACTCCTTGCTCTTCCTCACTTATGGAGGGTCCAGAAATTGATTGCAGGACAACTGGCTCTTCAGTTCCAGCCCAGAGGAGACAGGAGCAACCCAAGATTGGCACCTGTGGAGCACCCATGCCCTGGGTGCTGTCTGGTGTCGTCCTCTCAGCAGCCTGGTGAGGGGAGCAGTTATCAGAGGTGACGTGGCTGCCCACACCACAGAGCTAGCAAGAGACAGGAGGGGGACGGTGCACTCCCCTGCCCTCCAGGGAGAAGAACCACAGAAGCAGAGGAGGGAAAGTGAGCCATGGGCTTGATGGGGCTGCCCCAAGTACCAGATGCTGGTGGGCACCGAGCTGCCAGCATCTCCTCTCTCTGCCCAGGGGCTTTCTCTGGAACCTGGGACCCTGCTCTGCCCACAGACAAGGCAGTGATAAACATCCCTGGGAGTGGGCCTGACCCAGGGCAGACAGGCGTAGGGCTCCCTCATGCCTCCCCCTGGGCCTCCCCATCCCCTGAGGTCCCAGCAGGATTCAGTCCCAGTGGCCACAGAGCTAGGTGGCTGACTCCCACCCTCATGCGCCATCGCCACCCCTTCCTCCCTCACTGCCCCCTTCTCCAGCTGCTTCCTGAGACCCCTCCCAGACCAATACTTCATCTCAAAGCTTGTCTTGGGG
Organism: Macaca thibetana thibetana; assembly: GCF_024542745.1. Classification (NCBI taxonomy): domain Eukaryota; kingdom Metazoa; phylum Chordata; class Mammalia; order Primates; family Cercopithecidae; genus Macaca; species Macaca thibetana. The sequence continues at coordinate 93,397,673 of NC_065587.1, forward strand.
TCTGCCCTGGGCAAATGCAGCCTGAGACACCCCCTTTCTGGCGGGCTGGCCCTACCGTCTACCTTCACTGTGGGCTCACAGCCCGCTCACAGGACAGCCCCGGGCCCCCCGTCCTCCCACATCTCCATGCAAAGCAGGTCTCCTCCAGGCCCCTGACTGACCCCACAGAGCTGCTCAGAGAGCACTCAGGGCATGAGAGCCTGACAGCGGCATGCTCAGGACCCAGCGGCTGCTGTGTGCTCCATGCCTTTTCCCAGGAGTCCCCTGCAGGAACCTCACCCTGTATGGACTGTCCCCAAAGCCTTGCACCAGGGCCTGCTTCTGGGGAACACGGTTGTGTTAGGGTGGAGGGTCCCCTGGCACTGGCTGTGAAGTCTCTGCGGTTCAAGCTGGAACTGAATATCAAAACCCCCAGGAGTGAGGTGCTGCTGCCGGCCGTGTAAGCCTGCTCGTCCTTCTGCTTCCATGATCAAGTCAAGGCTGATACCCTCTCACGCCTCCACAGGAGCCCCAGAGCAGGGAGTGCTGCCCCAGGCCACCACCCAGTGCCCCTCTCAGGGACATCGCCACCGGGCTGGTGGATGGAGGCCAGGAAGGCTCTTGATAAAGCCCTTGCTTAGTGGGCTGTCTCGAGGCGCCGACTTACCCTGGGAGAGCAGCAGCCCCCAGAACAGTGGGCCCACACCCCACGACATCCAGCGTCCTTCTTTGCACATGTGACCCACACATTCCTCCGCACTTTTCTCCCACCTCCAGCCCCTCTTCCCCTCCCTGACACAGGCATCACCTTTAAAGTCCTTCCTGTGTCTCTTTCTCTCCCGTGCAGGAGGACTCCCTCCCTCCATTTCTCCGTTTCAAAAGGAAACAGATGCTATTTCTAGAGTTAAGCCTGTGGGCACCAGGCTCCGAGATCCTGTTTCAATGGCCCTGGGTAATGGGTACTTGTGTTGCCTTATTTCAGAGCTGTAGTAACTGAGGCTTGAGAAGTTTCTGCACCTCACACCAGGGCACATGGCTGGACTTAAGCGCAGGTCAGCCTGACCCCTGAACCCAGAGCGTTCAGTAGGACACCATGTCACGTGGTGCCAGTTACGTGCAGCACAGACGCTATGGGAGTCTGGGCCCCAAAGGGAGTGATGCCTGATGGAGAGCTAGTTCCATTCATGGCCAGGGAGAACCTTCACCTTTTTGTGCCAGAGACTCCTCTGTGGATCAGGTGAAGCCTACCGAGCCCTTCTCAGAAGGATGCTCCTAACACATTACCCAACATGCATCGCCTTACAATGTCAACCAACTATACTGAAACAGTTATCAAAACAGTTTTAGACTTTTTTTATTTTAATAGCTTTTGGGGTGCAGGTGGTTTTGGTTACAATGCATGAATTGTATAGTGGTGAAGTCAGATTTCAGTGCACCTGTCACCTGAGTAGTGAACATTGTACCCAATATGTAGTTTTTCATTCCTCATCCCTCTCCCAGCCTCCCCGTTCTGAGTCTCCAATGTTCATTATATCACTCTGTGTCGTTTGCATACCCATAGCTTAGCTCCCACTTGTAAGTGACAACATGCGGTATTTGATTTTCCATTCCCGAGTTACTTTACTTAGAATAATGGCCTCCAGCTTCATCCAAGTTGCTACAAAAGACATTATTCCACTGTTATGAATGGCCTAGTAGTATTCCATGGTACATGCATCCCACATTTCCTTTATCCACTCATTGTCTCATGGGCATTTAGGTGGGTTCCATATCTTTGCAAATGTGAATTGTGCTGCAATCAATATCCTCATGCAGATGTCTTTGTGATGTAAGACTTCTTTTCCTTTGGGTGGATACCCAGTAGTGGGATTGAAAGAATTCATGACTAAGACTCTAAAAGCAAATGCAAATAAAACAGAAATAAATAAATGGGACCTAATTAAACCTTCTGTACAGCAAAAAAATAATAATAATCAGAGCAAACAGACAACCTACAGAATGGGAGAAGATATTTGCAAGTTATCAACTTTTTGTGTTTTGTTTTGTTTTTGAAACCAGACTGGAGTGCAGTGGCACAATCTCAGCCCACTACAAGCTTCACCTCCCAGGTTCAAGCAATTCTCCTGCCTCAGCCTCCCGAGTAGCTGGGACTACAGGCATGCACTAAACCACACCAGGCTAACTTTTGCATTTTTTGTAGAGATGGGGTATCACCATGTTGGCCAGGCTGGTCTTGAACTCCTGACCTCAAGTGATCCACCTGCCTCGGCCTCCGAAAATACTGGGATTACAGGCATGAGCCACTGCGCCCAGCCACTCAAAATGTTTTTAAATACATGTGTGATGTGTTAATATATGTGCTTCTTTACTAACATCTTAAACAGCAAGTTCACTAGAGGATCTAAGAATTACTAAAATTTCAAAGTCCCAAGATGCCTGCAACCACATCCACGATAAAAACCCTCTGCAATGTCCATGGGAAAAGTCACGTTGGTGGAACTCAATTCAGAATCAAAAGTAATGCAAAATCTGAGTTTGAAGCTAGTAGAAATAAAGATGAAATTTGTTTTCCTTTCAAGTTCACGGTCATCTGAATTTTATGCCCAGCCCCTCAGGAATCCATGAACCCCTGGTTAACATTTCCCCAGACATGGGACCCCAGCCCAGCTCCTGCCCAGGGTTTAAGTCGTCCCTTCCCACGACCAACATGCTTAGATTTCCTCTTTCCAATTGTGCAGAAAACAGCATAGCCATGGGGGTCTATTGCAATCCTCTGAATCCCTGGAAGTCTCCCCACACCCCTTGCCCTCTGCTTCAGCTCCTTCTTGTGCCTTGCAAAAGAATTCTGGGCACAGCCAGGCAGGGCACAGAGGGAGAGCCTGTGCATTTAAAACGTAGGTTTGCAGAACAGCAACTTCACCTGGAGGTCTGTGTGAGGCCCAGGAATCTGCATTTAAACAAGCCCACAGGTGAGTGCATTGCATAGCCTAGGGGCCGTACCTTGGGCAACACTGCTCAAATTCAGTGAATTCCTTCCAGTCCCCAGCCCTCTCCTCCAAAGTCACACCCTAACCCCTTCAGGCAGGAGACTCCCTGCCACCCCCAAGAGCCTCAGCCCCAGAAATTCTGCAGTTTCTCAGTTTTCCACAGTTACCAATCTCCACACCATGATATGCCTCGACTGTGCCCCTCACAAGCAGTCCCAGAGCCCTCCCTGCAAGAGGAGATCAAGGCAGTGACTTGGATGGCAGAGGATGGCTGGCTGTTTCCTCTAGAGATGAGGCTAAGCCCAGGAGAGCACTGCCCAACAGCACAGGCTCAGACTGCATTCCCCCTGCAGGGAGGCTGAGCTTGGGCGAGGGAGAGGGCATTGGAGCCGGGCAGGAAGCCACAGGTTGGAGCCATCTGGGTGGGGACAAGCAGGTGACCCAGGGGCCTGCCAGGGAGGCTGACAGAGCTCCGTGGAAGATGTAGAGACTTTCTTCCTTGTTAAGCCAAGCCTGGAGGTGGAGTACTGAGGGGTGGGAGAGGAGGAGTGAGGGGAGGAGGGGAGGAGTCAGGGGAAGCAGTGTCCTCCCAGCAGCTACCATTTTCTGAGCCTCCCACCCGCTGACTGTGCACCTACTGCAGCACTTTATATACATTTTCCTCACTTCACCCTCAAAACACACATTTTACAGAAACCTACGGAACCAAAGGGTTAATCCTTGGCCCAAGGCCCACAGTGCCTCGGGGCAGAGCCAGACACTGAGCTCAGGACTGTGGCTCCACTTGTGCGGGAAGCATAGAGGCTTAGCGGGAATTTGGGATGAATGCAAAGGGAACTTTAGATCCCCAAGTCCCAGGCAGAGCGACACTGGATCATTGTGAACCCCCAGAACCCTCTGAGAACCGTCCTGCCTGAGCCCTGCAGGGAGCTCAGATCCCGGAGTGCCAGGCAGAGCGACACTGGATCATTGTGAGTCCTCAGAACCCCTCTGAGAACTGTCCTGCCCGAGCCCTGCAGGGAGCTCAGATCCCCGAGTCCCAGGCAGAATGACACTGGATCATCGTGAACCCGCAGAATCCCTGTGAGAACCATTCTGCCTGAGCCCTGCAGGGAGTTTATATCCCTGAGTCCCAGGCAGAGCGACACTGGATCGTTGTGAGCTCCCAGAACCCCTCTGAGAGCTGTTCTGCCTGAGCCCTGCGCGCAGGTGCCACCTTGCCCTGCTCTGAACAGCAGCAAGCAAGGGCCCCGAAAGGGAAGCCACAGTCGGTCTGAAGCTGCCCCTCCATGCCCAGTGGACTCAGCTGATCAGCGCTGAGTTCTAGTGCAGAACTCACAGTGCTTTCCTGCTGTGGGATCTGGAGCACTCGTCTTACAGCCTCTGAACCACCTCTCAGAGATGATGAGGCTTCTTGCGGGGCTGTAGGCTGTAGGCCACTCCTCCGCCCAGCTCTGGCCCAGCATCACAGAGAGAGAAGGTTGCAGCCGAGGGGACCCAGAGGCCAACGTGGCTCCCTTTCCACTCCATCTCCCAGTTAGAAAGTTTTTTAAAGAATCAATTCAAAGTTTTGTTTTGTTTTCCTTGTTGTTATCCTGACAGAATTCTCATGGACTCTTTTGATCCACATAAAGGAATTTGAAAATCAAATGACCTAGTTTGGCCTCATATTTATGAAAGGAGGAAACAGCCAGCTTTCTCTAAAGCCTGCACTTGACCTGATATAAAGGAATAAGAAAAAAATAAAGGAGGGAATGAAGGGAGAGAGGGAGGTGCATGCTTTGAAGTTGAGAGGCCAAAAGGGATGTGTGATTAGCTGGGCCCTGAGCGCACAAAAGAAAATTAGTTGTACAGTCTATATTTAAGGCTGGATCATAATTTTCCTCTTCCACAATGAACAGAGCTCACACTCTTTAAGCTGTTGGACCAAATTACTCAGAGACCAAGACCTGGAAACACCTCTCCAGCTCATCACAGAGCCAGAGCCAGAGACCCCTGCTCCAGCCACAGACGGTCAGTTTGATAACCACCCAGGATTCTAAGAAGGGGAAACGATCATGCCCATCTGGAAAGTAATTGCCAGAGAGCGTCCCCTGAGAGTCCTGTCCTCCTCCTGCCCCCACCACTAGGCAGGCAGATTCTGGGGGAAAGTGAGAGAAGCAGCATACAGCAGTACAAAGAAAACAGAGAAGGACATTCCTGCCCCGAAAGAAGAGAGGTGGGTTTCTGGAAAGCATCGTAAGAGTGGAAAGCAGCAGCATCCTGGTTGTGCATGCCGGCCGTGAGAAATGGTGTGCACATGCGTGTCATGGATTTGCGTGCCTAAAAATGTGTCACGGAACAACCATTTCTTCTCAAAGTGTTGTCTCCATTGGTACAGCAAGGCTGCCTCATGCCACCTAGCTGCACTTAAGCTGCTGGGATGGGAGGAGAGGCATCGCACCCACAATTTCCATTGACACCAGTGCCCCAGACCTTGCGCGCCTGCTCACATCCCATTGGTCAGAAGCAAGTCACAGGGCCACAGCCAAGTGGAAGGGAGGCTGGAAAATGCGGTCTCTAGATGTTGGCCACACCCTGGGCAAAATTTTTTTTTTTTATCAGGAGACACCAGGGTCACTTTTTAAAGCTAAAATCATCTCGGTAGCTGGCATTAATGGGAGCTGCTCCTTTCGCAGGGAGAGAAGACTCAAGAGCCTAGACTGTGGACATGGTCATGTCACAGCTTTGAACAGCCAGTGACTCAGCATCCACAAATCCTCCCCTCCCATCTAAACCAAAGCAGGTCGTCAAACCAGGATGGTGGGTGACATGCGGGAAGATGAGAAACCCATGTCTTCAGGTGGCGAGCCGACCTTGGGACTGACCTCTGCAAAAAGAAAGCCACCGCCCACCCTCGCTGCCACCACTCCCGGCAGCCTACAGAGGAACCTTCCTGAAGCCAGAGGGGCTGTGGAAGCTGCAGGGTCTGGATGTGATCCACAAGTGTCCAAAAACCTCTGTAGACAATTGTGTACATTTAAAAAGGAAAGAAAACCTTTCTTCTGTGAAAACCTTGATTTGTATGCCAGGCGAGTATGAGGACCTCTATTTAGAGCCATGTATCTCCTCTGGGGACACAAAGCCCTGGCTGCAAACCAGGGCTTCCCTGGAGCCAGCCGGGAGCCAGGGGTGACCGTGGGCAGTTCCTTGGGTAGCACTGCAGGAGAGACCACCGAGGGCCACAAGAACTGGCGAGGGAGCGAACACTAACCACCAGCTCTGGGTAGGGCAGCTGGGCACAGATGTTCCCATCACAGAGATGGAGACCCAGGACACAGCTTGAGGTTTGCAGCTGCTTTGTCAGGGAAGGAGATGATGTTCACACAGGGAGACTCGGGTCCCAGGCAAGCAGGGCATTGAAAAGAAAAGGCTGGCATCTGCCATGTTGTGGGAAGTGATGGAAGCGTCGCTGCAGGGAGTCAAGCCTGAGCCCCACCCCTGTCATGCAGTTGAATATTGAGTGTGGGAGGTGGCAGCAGTAGCTGCGTCTGGAAGGGTCTAACAGGCCATGAGACCCAGGGCATCGGAGCAGAATCTGGCCAGGATTGTCCCAACTTCGGGGAGGATTGAAGCCATGTTGGAGTCAGCAGCCTCATCCAGCAGGAAGAGAGGAAGGCAGGGGTGGGAGCTGCCTGCAGCCCACCCACTCCACCCCGCAGCAGCCTGCATTTCCACCGACCACCGTGAACATCTCCCTAAGTCCTCCAAGGCACCCTCTTCTGGTCTCAGGAGCACCACACCCTGCAGAAAAGGTTGCTAGCCTTAGAAAGGCTGTCAGCAAGGTGAGCCCTTGGCTGGCGTCTGTGCACTTGGATTTTCTGATCATTCCCAGGATAGATACGAGTGGATCCCTGTGTCTTCACTGTCTGTACAGCAGTGAGGTCGATGCTGAACCTCTGCTCTCCTCTGGGAGTCTGGAATTTCGGCATGTGTCAGGCAGAGGCTGCCTTCATGACCAGCCTCCAGTAAAAAGTCTGAGTTCTAGGTCTTAATGAACATCCCTGACAGACGACACTTCACACGTGTTGTCACAGCTTGCTGCTGGGGAACTAAGTGCGTCTTATGCGATGCACCAGGAGAAGATTCTGGAAGCTCCACTCACAACTCCCTGCTGGCGAACTAAGCACAGCCTGTATGATGCACCAGGAGAAGATTCTGGGAGCTCCCACTGGGTTTGCTCCAGACTTCGCCATGTACCTTGTGCTTTTGCTGGCTTTGCCCTGTGTCCTTTGTCACAAGCCATAGCTGTGAGAGCCACTGTATGCCGAGTCCTGTGAGTTCTCCTAGCGAATCATCAAACCAGGCAGTGATTGTTTAGACCCCCAATATAACACCCCAGCCCTCGTGGTCCAAAGAGAGTCTGTGCACTCCCTCCCCTACCCCCTTCCTGCCCCCTCCCTGCCCCCTGCCTCCTGGTCAAAGGAGAGTCTGTGCCCCTCCTCCTCCTGGCCCAAGGAGTGTGGGCTCTGAGGCCACCAAAGGCTATTTCCTTTGGAAGCCCATGCTTGGGCTCTGGCCTCTCAGGTCCCCACCTGACCCCTTCAGCAAGTTGCCCCATGAGGGACCCACTCTCCTGAGACCACAGGAGCCCTCTCAGCTGGGACAGATCCTGGAGCTTGCTAGCAGGGTCTGGAGAGGTCGGCTATGAAACTTCAGCCTAAAGGTAAGCACCAACCTCCTCCCCCAGCACTGCTCCCAAAATGTGGCCCAGAAGCCTCTGCACAGAGATCCCTGCCCAGCTCCAGCCTTGAGTGAAGGAAGTGACACAGTGAGGGGCCTCAGCCCTTCCCAAGCCACAGCCTCACAATAGACATGCTAGTACAATAACCCAGAATATTCACCCAGAGAATATTTGACAGGGGAATCACCTCAGGAGTTTCTGGCAGAGATTCTGGAGAGAGCCTGGGAACCTCTCAATCCCATCAGAGTGTGGATGAGACCCGGTGTCCCACCCACCAGGCGCCCCCGGGAGTGAGGAGTGGACGCCATTGCAAGTCCCAGACCAGGCACGGCCATGCTGCTGGGTTGATGGTGGGGAGAAAAATAATAGTAAAGTAAAAGGGATCGCATTGCACTTCTCCTACACTTTATGGAGACCAGGGCTTCCAGCCCCAGCTAATGGACCAGACACTGGAGGCAGCTATGCTCCCCACAAAAGGAAGACACTTTGGGAATACTATTGTCCTAACAGGGCCAACCTCCTGCTCACCCCAAGCCCCTTCAAATAGCGAAACTCCTTTTTCCTAAAGGATTCACCAAGGCCCAAAATCACCCTTGCCCTTAGTTACAAATCACAGCAATTGCCCATCACAGAGTGCAGTCTCAGGTCAGCATGGCTGGCCGAGCTGTCAGCAAGACCCAGAGTGTCCTGTCAGAAAGACCTGAGGAATCTGGTCATCCCTGGGGTACCCAGACTGCTGGATAAATATTCCGGAATCCTGGGGACTTCCAAGGGATGTGTATAAATTAAAGGGGAAAGAAATTATCCATTATCTGGAAGCCTCACAAAATCCTCTTCTTGGCCCCTGGAAAGATCTTGAGCCACCCCTGCATCTTCCATGTCAGAGTGGGTGCTGGTCGGGTCCTGCAGTGGAAGCTCTGCAGCTCCCCCTGCTCCCTTTCGGGAACAGCCATGTCCAGGGCATGGCCAGTCACAGCCAACTTCCCCTGCACCGTGTGCAAGTTGGGAAAGGAAATGACCTCACTGAAAGCTGTGGTTTCTACAAGAATGACTGGAAAGAGAGGGAGGTTGGTGGTCAGACACAGGTGGGGTAAACTTTGCGGCTGGCCACCCCCGCTGTGAAATCTGAGCAAAGGACTTCACCTCATCTGCCTCAGTCTCCACATCTCTAAACAGGAAAACCCCCTCCCCGCCCCCGATGATGAAGGAGACGAAATGAAGCTCGGCAGATGACTGCATGTCCAGGTCACGCCCGATGCGTCACGCCCACATTTCCAAGCAACTCCCAAGAACGCCGGTTCCACCCAATAAGGGGTCTGAGTTTTAGAGTGGGGAAGGGAGGGAAGAAGGAGAAGAGGATCTTAGTCATATAAATTTGTTAAACTCGAGGCTAAACTGTGCTAAAGAGACTCCTTCAAAGCTGCAGTTCTCTGGGCCTTGAATTCAGGAATGTTAGTTTTGAGTCTACAGGAAGGAGGGTAGAGTAGAGAGCATTCCCTAAATATATTTAACGTGGAACCCTCTCTTATGGGTGGTGCTTATTAAAATCTTGCCAAAGCACAAAACTCATCTGGAAAATTAAGCCATTTGTTGAATAATTCAGGACTGGCTTTGCACTGTGATATGTAACGTTATTAATTATTAAATAAGGTTTAATTACCAAGTAGTATAGATTCCTTTCTTTTGTCTAAACATATGGCTGCCATGGGCCCATGCCGGCTCTGTCAGCTATGTCCCTCCCTTTGCTGAGGGGCTTCCAATGACAGCCACATGCACACGAATGGGCAAGTGACCCAGGCTGGGACCCCGGTGACTCACTGCCCCCTGCACAGTGCTTGATCCAGAGGTGGCTCTGCTCCCATGCAGGACCAGTCACCTTCCACAGCATAGCTACGTGGCCGGTGGGGAAAGCCTCTTTCCATCAGGACAGTGGCCTGGAAAAAGACATCAACAGCAGGGTGAAGAAACGACTAGACCCAGAGGGAAGCTGAGGGTAGTGAGGGTACAGGGGACCCTGACATCTTTGCACCCCTAAATGTTGCCACCTCTAGATCCAGCCCTGAGTTCTCAGTTACGAGAGTCAGGACATCCCTTTTTATGCCTGCGTTGGTTCAAGTGGAGTAAGTCACGTAGCATGTAAATGTTGAACTGACATGAGCAATCTGGGTAACCAGCTCATCATGCACTGATATTCTCAGTCTGTGACTCCTTGATTCTGTTGCCTGAAACCTTCTGAGAACAGGACAGGAAACACATAGTCTTAATAGTAGTGTCAAAGTCAAATAAAATTATAGAGATAAATTTTTAAATCTAATGTTTTATTTGAGAAGGAAGAATTGCAATTTGGGGCACACACGCAGACCAGGTGGTATTTGTCATGCACAAAGTACAAAGAGGACGTTGGAGGTTTTATAAAAAGGAGAAATGTCATGTACTGGTCTTTGAGGAAATTTATTGGCACTAGCAAAGCTTTGGGGAGTTGGCAAGCTCTGATTGGTGAGTTGAAAGGACACAAAGATAGATGTGTACCCGCCCCCCACCCGCTACACCCTTGTTCTGCTCTCTAATCTTTGCACATACCAGAGATTTCGTAAGTTCTGTGAGTACCTGGTTTTCTGCACGTACCAGAGATTTTATTTTGCACATACCAGAGATTTTGTAAGTTCTGAGGCAAGGTCACAAGACGTGTTTAAGTAAGATAAACTCTTGCTGCCATAAACCTGCTCTCCCGCCTCAAAGTTTGAACCAAAATATCAGAAATGGTGAGAACCAATCATAGTTAGCCAAATCGCCTTGTTCAAACACTAGCCAATCATATATCTGATTTGTATAATAACTCTATGCCCACTTTTCTTAGACTATATAACACTGCTCGGAGCTCAGTGGGGGAGCTCTCCTGCCCGTCTCGTTTCACGAGCGAGGGAGAGTTCCAGGTTCGAACCTGTAATAAAGATCCTTGCTGCTTAGCTTTGACTCTGGACTCTGGTGATCTTCTTCGGGGAATAAACGGTCTGGGCATAACAAATGGGGGCTCGTCCGGGATTTCCCCCAAGCCCACCAGACCCCCAAGTCAATGGATCTTAATCTGTAGGTAAGCTGGCTTTGTCACTGTCTCTGTCTTTGTCTCTGTCTGTCTCCCTGAAATTTCGCGAAATCCGTAATCTGTAATCTGTATTGGTCTGTTTTATAAGTGGCATGGTCTTGGCGGACGCGCTAAAAGACAGCCACTTGGGACTGGTGGGAGACGTCCCCCAGTGCCCATCTGGGGGCCTCCATCCTTGGTTGCCCCGTCTGACTCAGGTCAGAAGTCCGACACGCGCTCGCGAAGGCTTATCGTTTCTCACTGTCTGTCCGTTATTGTTAAGTGTTAAGTGTAAGTCCAAAACGAAACATAAAACCTTTTCTTCCCCTTCCAGGACCGGACCTGTCGGATACTCCCCTCTGCTTCACACTCATTTTCGTCCCTCCTTCTCTTTGTAGGAGCAGTCCAAAGATGGGCAACAACCAGAGCACGCCGCTCTCACTCCTTGTTACCAATTTTAAGGATGTGAAGGCTCGGGGGCGTAACTTAAGCGTAGAACTAAAGAAGGGAAAGCTAGTTACTTTCTGCCATTCGGAGTGGCCCTCTTTCGGCGTAGGGTGGCCCTCCGAAGGAATTTTCTGTCTCTCTATTATTACTAAGGTAAAAACTAAGATTTTCCTGCCAGGGCAGTCAGGACATCCTGATCAAATTCCTTATATTCTAGTGTGGCAAAATCTTGTGGAAGAACCACCGCCCTGGATAACTCCATTCATCCTTAAGCCTTGCAAGGTCCTAGTAATGCGACCTACAAGACAAAGGACTCCCTCTGCTCCCTCGGCCCCTGTGCTGCCAGACAGCCAGGACCCCCTAACGTTAGAACCCACACTTCCCCCACCATATCTGCACCTTATCCCGCAGGACCCAGTCCCCCAGGGTGGTGCTTCCGTAGAAGGAAACCGAGAAGCGGAAGCAGCCGAGAGCGAAAGTAACCCAGGGGGGCCGGCCGGCCGAACGCGAGGCCGCGTACTGCAGGACCAAGCTTCCCGACTCCCTGACTCCACCGTAGCCCTGCCTCTCAGAGAAATAGGATCGCTCGATGATACCGGGCTCTCCCGTCTCATGTATTGGCCTTTTTCCACTAGTGATTTATACAATTGGAAGTCCCAAAATGCTCGGTTCTCCGATAATCCCAAAGATCTAACCTCGTTGTTAGACAGTGTCATGTTTACTCACCAGCCAACCTGGGATGACTGTCAACAGCTCCTCCGAATCCTGTTCACAACGGAGGAGCGGGAAAGAATCCAAGTTGAGGCCAGAAAGCTGGTTCCAGGAGATGACGGCCAGCCAACTGCAAATCCTGACCTCATTAACGTGGCTTTTCCTTTGACCCGGCCCAGATGGGACTACAACACGGCAGAAGGTAGGGGACGACTGCTCATTTATCGCCAGACTCTAATGGCGGGTCTCCGGGCTGCAGCTCGCAAGCCCACCAATTTGGCTAAAGTATATTCTGTGTTACAAGGTAAGACAGAAAGCCCCGCTGTGTATTTAGAGAGATTAATGGAAGCTTTCAGACAGTATACCCCTATGGATCCGGAAGCACCGGAAAATCAGGCTGCAGTAGTAATGTCCTTTGTAAACCAGGCAGCATCAGATATTAGAAGAAAACTCCAGAAATTAGAAGGTTTAGAGGGAAAGCAGATTCAGGACCTCCTTCAGATGGCCCAGCGAGTTTATAATAATAGGGATACTCCAGAAGAAAAACAGTTCAAGGCAACCAAAGAAATGACCAAAGTTTTAGTAGCAGCTTTCCCCCAGGCAGGGAATGGCCAAAGCAGAAAGCAGACAAAGCAAGGCTCTAGGCAAGGATTAGAAAAGGATCAGTGTGCTTATTGCAAGGAACGTAGTCACTGGATTAAAGACTGCCCAAAGAAACGGAGACCAGCTAACCCTACCCCCGTACTCGTTACCCAGGACTCTGACTAGGGAAGACGGGGTTCGGACCCCCTCCCCGAACCCAGGGTAACTTTGCAAGTGGAGGGGTCCCCAGTTCGCTTCTTGGTCGATACTGGGGCACAACGCTCAGTCCTAACCAAACCAATTGGAAAAATGTCTAAGAAAACATCCTAGGTGCACGGGGCCACAGGCATCAAAAAATACCCCTAGACAACCCAGAGGACTGTAGACTTAGGAACGGGAAAAGTCTCCCATTCCTTCCTAGTCATCCCAGAGAGCCCCTGCCCTCTACTAGGGAGGGACTTGCTGACAAAAATGGGGGCCCAAATCCACTTTGAGCCAGAAGGGCCCAAGATAACTGATTCCCAAAACAGGCCAATATCTATCCTGACTGTCACCTTAGAAGATGAGTACAGACTCCATCAAGAGCAAAAGCCCCCCGATCAGGAAGTTGACTCTTGGCTCCAGCGTTTCCCTGAAGCATGGGCAGAAACTGGGGGCTTAGGGCTAGCTAAACATCGACCTGCCATATTTATGGAAGTTAAGCCAGGGACGGACCCGGTTCGGGTTCGGCAATATCCTATGCCCCTGGAGGCAAGAGAAGGAATTACGCCCCATATCCGCCAACTCCTAGACCAGGGAGTCCTACGGGCTTGCCACTCATCCTGGAATACTCCACTGTTACCTGTTCGTAAACCCAACAGTACGGACTACAGGCCAGTACAGGATTTAAGAGAAGTTAATAAAAAGGTCATGGACATACATCCCACTGTGCCCAATCCATACACCCTTCTGAGTGCTTTACATCCCGAAAAACAGTGGTATACCATTCTTCATCTAAAAGATGCTTTCTTCAGCCTTCCTCTGGCTCCCAAAAGTCAAGGACTCTTTGCATTTCAATGGACGGATCCTGAGAGGGGCATCAACGGTCAGCTAACATGGACCAGACTGCCACAAGGGTTCAAGAACTCGCCAACCCTATTCGATGAAGCCCTTCATGAAGATCTAGGTGAGTACCAGCGGCAACACCCTGAAATAACTCTTTTGCAATATGTTGATGATCTCTTAATAGCAGCCAGATCCCCGGAAACTTGTGTTCAAGGGACTGAGGACCTCTTGAAGACTCTGGGGGAGCTAGGCTACCGAGCCTCAGCAACAAAGGCTCAGATCTGCAAGTCGGAGGTAACTTATCTAGGGTACCTATTAAAAGGGGGGCAACGCTGGCTAACCAAAGCCGGAAAGGAAACAGTCCTACGCATCCCTAGACCCCAGTCGACATGGCAAGTGAGAGAATTCCTGGGGTCGGCAGGGTTCTGTAGGTTATAAATACCCAGATTTGCTGAGTTAGCCAAGCCCCTATACCAGGCAACAAAGGAACGGCAGCCCTTCAATTGGACGGAAGAGGCTGAGCTGGCCTTTCAACAAATCAAAACTGCCTTGTTATCAGCCCCTGCGCTGGGGCTCCCTGATGTCTCCAAGCCCTTCCACTTATACGTAGATGAAAGTAAAGGTGTTGCAAAAGCCATGTTAACACAGTACCTAGGCCCCTGGCAGAGGCCAGTTGCCTATTTGTCAAAAAAATTAGATTCAGTGGCTGCTGGCTGGCCACCCTGCCTGCGGATAATCGCGGTGACCGCCCTAATGGTCCGAGACGCTGATAAACTTATCATGGAGCAAGAGTTGCGCGTTATAACCCCACATGCCATTGAAGGCGTACTCCGGCAGCCGCCAGACCGATGGATGAGTAACGCCCGGCTCACCCACTATCAAGGACTGCTGTTAAACCCCCTCAGAATAACTTTTCTGCCCCCAACCTCTTTAAACCCTGCTTCACTGCTGCCAAATCCAGACTTGGACGCCCCGTTCCATGAGTGCACTGAGATACTGGCTCAGGTGCATGGGGTGCAGGAGGACCTGCAAGATCGTCCGCTCCCCGACACAGAACTCACCTGGTTCACTGATGGCAGCAGCTACATCCACCAAGGCCAGCGGTATGCTGGAGCGGCTGTAACGTCAGAGACTGAGGTAATCTGGGTGGAACCCTTGCCTCCAGGGACATCGGCCCAAAGAGCCGAACTGATAGCCCTCACACAGGCCCTCACCCTAGGGGCAGAGAAAAAACTAACAGTATACACGGATAGCCGCTATGCTTTCGCTACTGCGCACATACATGGGGCCATCTACAGAGAAAGGGGACTATTAACAGCCGAAGGCAAAGAAATAAAAAACAAGCAAGAGATCCTAGCTCTATTAACTGCTTTGTGGAAACCAAAGAAATTGGCTATCGTACATTGCCCTGGGCATCAGAAACCAACTACGCCAATTGCTCGAGGCAACTTCTTAGCCTACCAAACCGCAAGGAGCATAGCAAAAGCTCCCAGTCAGCTCCTCGCGCTCCAGCTCCCCGATCCTGGCCCGCGAAATTTGCCATGTTTTCCTGACTATACCGAACAGGATCACGAATGGATGAACACGCTTCCCCTAAAACAGGTTAAAAATAGGTGGTGGACTGATATAAATGACCAAACCATCCTACCAGAAAAATTAGGACGGCAGGTGTTGGAACACATCCACCAGACAACCCACCTGGGTGCCCGGCGAATGATAGACTTAATCAGGCACGCCAAGTTTAGAATCAGGCGCATAGCTGAACTGGCCAGCAATGTCGCAACAAATTGCAAAGCCTGCCAACTAAACAACGCTTGCCCCCAAACCCAGACCACCGCAGGAATTAGGTGTAGAGGAACTAGGCCTGGTATCTATTAGGAAATAGACTTTACTGAGATAAAGCCTGGAAAATATAAGTATCAGTACTTACTTGTCTTTGTAGATACTTTTTCAGGATGGACAAAAGCGTTCCCAACTAAGAGAAAAACTGCTCAGGTTGTAGCAAAGAAAATTTTAGAAGAAATCCTCCCCAGGTATGGCTTTCCCATCCAAATAAGGTCAGACAATGGACCAGCCTTCGTTGCTAAGGTAAGTCAGGATTTGGCTTCCATTCTTGGGGCAAATTAGAAATTACATTGTGCTTATAGGCCCCAAAGCTCAGGACAGGTAGAAAGGATGAATCGGACTCTGAAGGAGACCTTAACTAAATTGACCATGGAGACTGGCGCTAATTAGGTAGTACTTCTCCCCTACGCTCTGTTCCGGGCCCGAAATACCCCTTACAGACTAGGCCTCACACCATATAAAATCATGTATGGCAGACCCCCACCCCTGGTCCCCAGTCTAAAAGATGACTTACTCAAACCTGAAACTGAAAATGTCTCTGAGCTCCTGTTCTCCTTACAAGCCTTACAGAAAATTCACCAGGAAATTTGGCCCAGACTACGAGAACTGTACGAGGCAGGACCTCCGCCGACGCCTCATCCGTTCCAGCCGGGAGACTAGGTCCTAGTCAAGCGCCACCGGCAAGAAACTCTTCAACCCAGGTGGAAAGGACCACTGCAAGTACTCCTGACTACTCCCACCGCTCTCAAAGTAGAAGGCATCGCTTCGTGGATCCACTACACACACGTCAAACCAGTGGACCCAACATCCGACCTTCTCGAGCCGTCTGGAGCACCGGTTACATGGACTGTAGACAAAGCTAAGAACAATCCCTTAAAGCTAACCCTGCGCCGTCACCCACATAGCCGTAACCATGTCTAGCTTGCCTATGCTTTTATGCCTTATACATCTGACTCTCCTAACTGCTGCGCCGTCTAATCCCTATGTCTGGAGGTTCTGGCTCTATGAGAACAAAACTCACCCCGGGGAAACCCCCCAAGCGGGTAAACTGCTAGCTAGTGCAGACTGCCCCCCCTCCGGGTGCAATACTCCAATTTACCTCAATTTCACTAATTTCCAAATTGCCCAACCGGGGATACCCATGATTTGTTTTGAATATGATCAGACTGAATATAATTGTAAGAATTATTGGTGGCACCAGAATGCAGGTTGCCCATACCACTATTGTAAAATGCACTCAGCCAGGGTATAGGACGAATACCCGAGAAAGTCTAACCTCCTCAGGACTCGCTACCCGACAGGGACTCCCAACATATTCACTTGGATAATAACAGATCCAAGGCACTCCCGGTGGACATCGCCCCAACATGGGGCAGTCTACTACGATGCCAGTAGTAGCTGGCCTAGTAGCCACCTGTACTTGTGGCGGAATCTAGTCCAGATTCGACCCTTAATCCATACACAAATCCACAGACAGGAAACCAAGCTATCACAAGACTTGCAGCCCTTCTCCTGGCTAACCCTATTACAAGAAGGGCTAGCATTCGCCAACCTCACCGGTTTAGGTGACCTGTCCTCTTGCTTTATGTGTGCAACCTTAGGAAGACCACCATTAACCGCTGTTCCCCTTTCCTCCCCACCCACAAACTATATGCCAGATTCTAATTCATCAACAGTTGCAATACCTGATGTAGCCCTGTACCGTGACCCATACCAAGAGAAATACCCCTACTGTTATTCAGCATTTAGTAGCAGCCTCTGCAACCAGACGGCTACATACCCTAATAGCCCCATACGTGCTCCCCCTGGTGTATTCTTCTGGTGTAATATGACTCTGTTAAAAACTCTGTCCAAAAGCATCTCTGACGGACAGTTGTGCATCCCTGTTACACTAGTTCCCCGACTGACCCTGCTGACCCCGGCAGAGTTCATAGGCTGGGCAGGGACTGCCCCAACTGAAACTGCGAGACATAGACGAGCAGTTTTTCTACCACTAATTGCCGGAATATCCTTAACCACCTCTGTCATCGCAGCGGGGTTAGCAGGAGGGGCCCTACAACACTCCATGATAGAAAACGACAAGCTGTTACAACAGTTCTCTGTCACTATGGAAGACTCCGCCTATTCCCTAGCCTCCCTTCAGCAGCAGCTCACCTCCCTAGCACAGGTCACCCTTCAAAACCGCAGAGCCTTAGACTTACTCACGGCTGAGAAAGGAGGTACCTGTATGTTCCTCAAAGAAGAATGCTGTTTCTATATAAATAAGTCAGGGTTAGTTGAGGAAAAAGTCCAACGCCTACACGAACTAAGCTTAGAAATGAAAAAGCAACAATTCACTACAGCCGCTAACAATTAGTGGAGCTCTTCAATGTTTTCCCTTCTGGCACCCCTTTTAGGCCCCCTAATGTCTTTACTACTTCTATTCACTATAGGCCCCTGTGTGGTAAATAAAATTTTACAATTTGTCAGAAAAAGGTTTGATACCATCCAACTAATAGTCCTCCGTAGCCATCACCAGCCTCTCCTGCACCCAGAAAGTGAGGCTATATTATAAGACTCTGGAAATCCAAGATTGGACATCCAGTTACTTATGAGAAGGGGGAAATGAAAGGACACAAAGATAGATGTGTACCCGCCCCCCACCCGCTACACCCTTGTTCTGCTCTCTAATCTTTGCACATACCAGAGATTTCGTAAGTTCTGTGAGTACCTGGTTTTCTGCACGTACCAGAGATTTTATTTTGCACATACCAGAGATTTTGTAAGTTCTGAGGCAAGGTCACAAGACGTGTTTAAGTAAGATAAACTCTTGCTGCCATAAACCTGCTCTCCTGCCTCAAAGTTTGAACCAAAATATCAGAAATGGCGAGAACCAATCATAGTTAGCCAAATTGCCTTGTTCAAACACTAGCCAATCATATATCTGATTTGTATAATAACTCTATGCCCACTTTTCTTAGACTATATAACACTGCTCGGAGCTCAGTGGGGGAGCTCTCCTGCCCGTCTCGTTTCACGAGCGAGGGAGAGTTCCAGGTTCGAACCTGTAATAAAGATCCTTGCTGCTTAGCTTTGACTCTGGACTCTGGTGATCTTCTTCGGGGAATAAACGGTCTGGGCATAACAGAGTGACAGAGGGTAAAATTAGTTGTAGAGTTGCAGCAGGTCCTTTCAGTAACCATTAGATAAAACTGATTTCAGGTCACCACAGGCAGTTTCACCAGCCAGGCTTGCAGGGAATTACATTTCAGAGCAATGTTATGTGACCTGAGTGCTTTTTGCCTCTGGCTCCTTGACTCTGTTTTAGTTGGGTGTGACAAGAATGACCCATTTCGAACAATCAACTTTCACAGTAGCAGCTAAGTGATAAGATTCATGTTTTGCTTCCTTGCATATTTTATAGTGCCTGACCCATTGCCTTGCATGGACTCAGGGTTCATTAAATATTCATGGATTACCAGAACAAATGCCATTTCTGAGCAGTAAGGAACCCTGAAGGTGAATGTTCTCACCATTATCTGCCCCCCGGGCACTCCAGGCTGGGCTGTGCTACCCTGCAAACCCCCAAATCATCCTTCAGGATGCAGGAAGAACATGCTAGAACTTCTATTTATAGCTATTTTAAGCTGGAAACACATCTATTAGGCTTCACTAAGATTTAATATGTGATTAACAATTACACACATGTATAACTCATGAAATGCATATATCTGGGGTATAGTTAGGAGTTTTTTTGGTTTTGTTTTTGTTTGGTTTTTTAATTGATGAGGCACAGTAAAAATGCAGGGAGTGTACCCTTCTAGTAACTAGAGCCTCCAAAGTCCAGAGGCCCAGTTGGCATAGGATGCTCCCTGGATAGCCCTAATTCTCAAAGTGGGGTCCCTGGACCAGTACATCAGCATCTCCTAGAACCTCCTCAGAAATGCAAATTCTTGAGCTCCACCCCAGACTCACTGAATCAGGAACTCTGGAGGTGGGACTCGGGAGTCTGTGTGGACGAGCCCTCCAGGGGCTGCTAATCAGCTGAGATTGACAACCTCTAGATAGCCAAGGCCAAATTCAGGTCCATGCACATACTGCCCAACACCATGTCAAAGGCACCCCAGTGACCTATGTGATCAAACGAGGTTGGTTCATATCACTGTTCTTGCAGCCCATGACTAAGCTCGCGGGGAGGAATGCGGTGTGTAGTGCAGCCTCACTACAGCCCTGTGGCAGCTTCAACACAGGGATCCCAGCTTCTTCGACACTCCCTCCCACATGAGATGGGGTCTGCCTCCCTCTGCTTGGATCTAGAGGGCTGTGGCTGTTTCGACTGGCAGAGCATGGCAGAAGTGATGCTTGGTGACTTCTGAGGCTGAGTCAGAAGAGGCCACACAGCTTCCACCCGGATCTCCTGGGACACCTACTTGTGAGACACTCCCTCTTAAAGACCATCACCACCCTGGTTTCAAGGCCCAGCCCGTCGAGCGGCCATGGGAAGTGCTCCACCCGCAAGCTAAGCCCAGGCCAGGAGCCAAGTGTGGGAGGGAAGACGCTCCCTCAGAAAAGCCCTCAGTCCTGGATCACTCCACCCCACTCGGTCTTCTCAACTGAGGACCCAGAATCACCGAGCAGAGACAAAGCCACCCCTGGCCCTCAGCATCCATGCCCATAATACGATGAGTGCAGGTTGCTTTCCAGCCCTAAGTTTGGGGGATTTTGTGTCCCAGCAATAGATAACTGGAACCCGCAATCTCCAACACACAGCCTGAGAGTGAGGGCTTCCCCTAAACGCTCCACAAAGTGTGCAGCGAAGGTGGGTGTCGGGGTGGGTGCAGAGCTTCGTCTTCCAGCCCCAGTGTTTGGGACCTTCACAATGTATCTAGTCCATCCCCTCCCTTTACGGAGAGCTGTGAAACACAGAGACCCGTGGTGACTTGGTTAAGCTCCCAGGATGAGCCAGCAGCAGAGCTAAATGAGACCCCAACACAAGACAGCTCCAGGAAGGGTCACAGACTGGAGTGGGACCAGCCCGGGTTTGGATTCCAGCTCTGCAGCTATGAGCAATTTTCCAAGCACCATCTCCATTACGGCACCAACAAGGAGATCCAATTAAGTGAGATAAAGATCACTGTGCAAAAGGCAGGCCCTGGCTGGTACCGTGGCTGCTGTCACTGTTCCCGCTGCTGTTCCCCCACCTGGTCGGGGTGGGGGGAGTCATTCCAGGACTTTTTGTGGATGTGGGTTTAACTGAAGAGCCCAATGCCGTATGGGTTCTCTGGGCTGCTGTGAAATTGCCCAGCCCACCAGGGAGCTGACCCGATGAGTGCTGGTCCTCAAGTGTGTCCTGACCACTTACGCCCTGACCCAGCACCACTGTTATTTGGGGCATGGACAGGAGTTAACCAACTGCTAAGACAGGATGGAAATCCTGGAGAAGGAAAACAAGGAAACGTAGAGATGGCTTCCCTCCTGCCTCTGCGGCCCTCTCATGCTCCAAGCAGAACTGTGTGCCTCAGCCACCCTCAGCCAGCATGGGACCCGTGCTGGCCCCAGGCAGGGGAACACGGCGACAGAGAGTAAACTGCACCATGCATGGCACACCACACTGCCACCAAGCCCACTCGAACCACGTGGCCCAGTCCCAGAGGTGGACTTTTCCTTGTGCCTTTGGAGGAGCCTTTGCCTTCTTATGCCTTTGCAGACCAGGGTCTTGCCTCTTTCTGCAGCTCGGTATTTCCCAGAGCAAGAACATTCTCCTGCAGTGCCTGATGCTGCCCCCAGATCCTTGCTGCCCAGCCTTGGATTTCACTGACGGCAGTTATCAGCTTACATTGCTAGATTTAGGTTCAAGTGGCACAAATAGCAGTGGCTTAAACAAGATTGGCATGCATCCCTTGCATAAAGGAGGAACAAAGATAGGCGTCCCTTGGCTGATGAGTCCAAAGTGTCAGGGACTTGCCTGTCTTGCTGCCCCACATATTGGGCCAGAATAGCTGCTTAAGCTCCAGCCATCGCATCTACATTCCAGGCATCAATAAGGAGGCAGTTTTCTGGAAGTACCATAAAACACTTCTCCTTACATCTCATTGGCCAGAACTGAGTGTTGTGGCCACACCCAGCTGTAGAGGACACAGAAAATATGAGAAGGTTAAGAGTGGATGGCAGGGGGCATCACCATCTCACAGTGGAAACCCAGGCCTCTTATTTGGTGTTGTGCTGTCTCCTGTTCCTAGATCACCCCCATGCCAACCGCCCATGTCAACCTCTCCTGGTGGAGCTACTGGGACCTCCCCTGAGCCCAGGACCAGTCCCTGAGGGTCTTATTGTGCTCAGGTCCAAGACTTCTCCAAGCCAACTCACGCTGGTAAGGAAGGGGCCAGTTCAGAGCCGTGGAGTCAGGTGAGGGAACAAGAAGCCCTTTCTCAGCCTTTGAGGGTGGGGTCTGCACTCCGTCTTGGCTCCCTGAGACCCAGGTGACCCCGGCTTGCCCACCAGGCAGCAGCCACACACCTCCTGTTCCATCCTCCACCCACACCTGCTTGGGAGCAGAAGCAGACCGAAGTCAGCCCCACCCCTGCCCTGCAGACCCATGCCAGTGGACCGATGGTGTCACCTTAGCAACTTGCCATGCAAACATCTGACGAACGCCAGCTCCCCTCCATCCTACCAGCTACCACTTTCCACATGCATGCCACTTGCCCAGAGTTGGCCACATTTCCCATTGGTGTTAAGGAAGCAAGTCCCTGGACCCTGAACCCATATCTAGGGTAGGGCCCAAGAATTAGCAGTGTAAGAAGCACCCTCAGACCTCATTGTCATAAAACAAGATATCTGTGCAATTACCTTCGCACATGACTCTGAGACTCTCCCAGCCCTTTTTGACAGGTCAGTACTGCCTGGCATCCTGCCTGGAGTCATAAAAATCCCCCAAGTGCCCATTCTCTAACTGTGAGCTGCTGTCAGCCTCTTCTCGGTGAGGAACTGACTTGACCCTCATTAGCCACTGCCAACTTAATAAAGCCCACAAGACTATTTAATGCCCTCCACTACCAATTAGTTGTGAAGTGCCCTGAGATGTTCGCACAATGCCCATGCCTTGCATGGGTGCCCCTGGCGTATGTCAATATATGGGTCAAAGAGCCTTGATAATTGCCCAGGATACCCCAAAGTTCACTTCATTAGCAAGCCTCATGCAAAGTAAGTCAGCAGCAGTAGCAGAGTAATTAGCAGCTCTAATTGAAAGACTAGCTCCCTAATAATCCTGCAGAGCCTGGCATCTGGGTCTTGTTGCTCCTAGAAGGTGTCACCCCACACATGGGCTGCCCCGTGCTCCAGCACCACCGCTCAGAGCCAGGTAGGGTCGCATGTGTAAAATCTGTAACTCTCCCGTTTACTGCCTGTTTGTCCAGAGGCCCTCGGGAAGGTCCTGATTATAGAAGAGCTTTGATTTTTTTCCCACCTCATGCTGTTTGACATATTTAACTTTGCAAGTATAACATACATAGAAAACACAAGGCAGAAAATAGCTGATGTGGACTGCCCCGCTATCTCCGTCAGTGAAACTTTTAAGGAAAACTTCCCCCAGATCAGCCCTGAAGGGGCAGCACAAATCCTCTGGATTCTCCCCACCAACCTTTCTACATTTAGACGCAGCGACAAGAGAACTCGCTCCAGGAACCCGGCTGAGCAGCTGCACCAGCCCTTGGTGCTGTCAGCATCATCTGAGGCTGAAAGTCCTCCTGGCTCCTTTCTATTTTAACTCCCAGAATGTGCCCAAGATGAATCACTCCTGTGTCTCCACCCTGCTTTGGGGGTCTCTGGTCCCATTTCTTGTTGGGTCAAGGTTTTTCTTGCTTGGCAGGGTTGGGTTTTAGACACAGGAAGAAAAGTGAGCAGGTAGGTCAGCCTCTGAAGCCTCAGCCTGGCTCTCCTTATTACTTTGGCCCCAGACATTTGAAATCACAGTGTCATAAAAATGGACTGTTGCTGTCTACTCGGGAAGCAAGCTGTGGCCCTGCCACCCTGCACTCCTAGTGCCTGCTGCCACCTCAGAACATAATGAAGTTTCTAACAGCGAGTTCTCTCCTGCCCTCCAGCTATGCCTGCCACATGTCAGGGTCCCTGCAGGACACAGTGGCCACAGAGGACAGGGAAGGCCAGTGGGCCTTGGAGAAGGTGCTCAGGGGACCAGTTAGCCACCTGGCACTCAGCAGCACTGTCTCCCTGTCCCTGGAGCCTTCCCTGACCACCGAGGCCTCCTTGACAACCCTGGAACCTCCCTCCAAAGCCTTGGAACCCCCGCCTGCACATCACATCACCCTTCTCAGATCTGCGAGTCCCTACCCTGTCCCTTGCTGCACCCCTACACCCCACACAGTGCTGCTGCAGGGCAGAGGAATGGGGAGCACCTGCCCTTGTGAAGTACTCCCTGAGTCCTTTAGCCACCATCAAGATCTGTTTAAGGGAAGCAGAAAAACCCGAGAATAAATACTACAGATGAAGAAGTTATTTGTATTAAAATAAACATATTCAACTCTGCATATCCAACACACCCTCTTTCCTACTTATCCCAACACTAAGTCTGTGCATATGAACCAGCTGATGTCAACCCTGCCGATTTGCAAGCAATCTCACGGGCTGGGTCTTAGGCGTCCACACCTCAGCCATCTGACCTGCAGTTGAGGGGCTATCACCAGACACCTCCCTCCCAGGGCTGAGACTATGCCATTGTTATCTGCGGTCAAAGCAGGTGGAGCCCAGTGTGGGGAGGGTAGGGCTGAGGGACAGGCTGGGAGAATGGGACCCTGAACCTTGAGGAGCCAGAAACCTGGGCCCCTGGGCCATACTCCTGGCCCTCATCCCCTTAAAATGCCACACACTGAGTGGACAAGTCTGCCAAATGACCCCAGGACACATCCCAGGGGCATCAGTAACAGCCTCTACTGCCCCTATCAGCTCCAGCTGCTCACTCCCACCTGACCCCACCCGGCCCTGGTCCTCCAAGAACAAGAAGGATGCTGGGGGCTGGGCCCACACCATTCCCTGGTTCCCAGGCTGAAGAGGTGAGAAGGGGAGAAGGAAGGCGCAGCAGTCCCTCCAGGTAACCAAAACGATGCTTCTGTTCTCACTCCACCTGTCCTGTGGGGGAATGGGGAGGGGTTAGAGGGCTCAAGGGAACAGCCCAGCCCCAGGATGCTTACGCTCCTTTCCACCTTCCTGTGTATTTGATAATTTTACAATAAAGTGTTGGGATAGAGGGGAAGTATGAGGAATAAAGGCTGGCCCTGAAGAATGAATATCTGTCCTTTCTGTCTTAGCCTTCAACTGAGTGACAAACCGTCCCACGGCCATGGCGAGGAGGCCTGGCCCTTCAGTGAGTGCACCTGGCTTGCCAGCCAGAAGGGAATCCTGAGGCAGTAAGATCTGCCAGCCAAACACTGCACGACAGAGGTGTTTTGTCTCATCCGCGCTCAGGCAAGGTTGTTGGACAGGAAGCGTGACCACGGGGATGCTGGGATGTCCAAGTGTTTTCTTAGTGTGGCGAGTGGCTTTCCAATAGAACTTTTTCTTCTCGTGAACTCCCACACAGGCGTCTGCTACAGAAACTGGTGAAAGGCGTCCCAGGTTGCTACAAGGAAGAGCCTGGAATTCTCCGCCTGCCCTCCCTGCAGGAGGCCTCCAGCAACACCAGTGAGAGCCACTGGCCTGCAGAGGCCTCTGCCCTGCGACACAGGGGTGTGCGGCTCGGCTGCCTCTCAGGCTCACCTGGCACCAGGGCTGGAGGTATAGCTGCCTGGGCCCAGGGCCAACCCCACCTGTATTTCATAGCCGTTGGGGGGCAGGCATTGTGTGGTGTCCACATGGACTCCAGGGATCCCGCCAGGAAAGATCCAGTCCCTTGAACCTGCCAAAAGACACAGCCAAGCAGAGGTTCTGCTGAGCAGAGGCCCTGTCCATCCTTCTCAGGGCTTCCTGTGAGCCCTGAATCCCCAGGGCCCTGGACTTCCACACAGGTGCCTCTCAGCCCCACTCCGCCATCCCATAGGTGTTTGCAACAGGAATTTTTTTTTTTTTTTTTTTTTTTTTTTTTGGCAGAGTTTAGCTCTTGTCACCCAGGCTGGAGTGCAGTGACATAATCTCGGCTCACTGCAACCTCTGTCTCCCAGGCTCCAGTGATTCTCCTGCTTCAGCCTCCTGAGTAGCTGGGATTACAGGTGCTCGCCACCACACTCAACTAATTTTTTTGTGCTTTTAGTAGAGACGGGATTTCACCATGTTGGCCAGGCTGGTCTCGACCTCCTGACCTCAGCTGATCCACCCACCTCAGCCTCCCAAAGTGCTGGGATTACAGGCATGAGCCACCTCACCTGGCCCGGAAATTGCTTTTTATGTGACACCAGGACCGAAATGCATCTTCCTTCAGTGCTTCAGTACACTAGTCAAAATAAACAGTTAACTGACATATCCATTGTTCGTGAGAAAGCCTACCTCTGGAATGCAGGCTCTTGGTTTAGGGTTTTGGTTTTGAGCCAGCTATCAGGGAATTCAATCAACCCTAAGTCTACAGGCTCAGAGCCCTGGAGACTCAGTGGACCAGGGATGTAGGGAGGGTTTTTCTCTTCCCAAGATGGAAAACTGCTGGTCTGTGCATGTTTTCTGAAAGATGCAGTTCCACTGACACCTTCTCCAGCTTGTGAACACACACCCAGCAAAGAAAGACCCGCTTTCTGAGCTGTATTCAGGTGATTCATGCACTCAGCGTGGGGAAGCCAGAGTCTGTGTCTGTGATGAGTGCAGGCCTGTAACCACAGCAGCATCAAGACCAGGAGGCTCAGTGCCTCTGGGCCCACCCTGGCCCATGGCAGCACTGCTGGAGGGAGACCCGAGGGAGGCCATGGTCTGGCACACCTGCCAGACCTGTACGGAGAGCCCAACACAGGCAGAGCAGCCCCAGCTCCGTCACGGACCTGTCTGAAGCCCCAGCAAGGAGGAGGAGCTGGTGAACAGAACACTGAGGCCTGGATCAGGATTCTTCTCCTCATTGTGTTCATCTGCAAGATGGGGCTAAGAGAGGCGGCCGCGCATTCTTTGTTTGTGGAGCACCTGCCGTGTGCGCTGCTCCTGCAGCTGAGAAATCTGCTGTAAAGACCACAGGTTCACTTCCACCTCCCAATACCCGTCCCCCAGAGACTCTCGGCTTGCGCCGCTCTTTTGAAAGTTCTTCTGTCGTGACCCACGGGTGGAGAACAGTGAACGCTCCATCATTACGGTTCAGACCAGAACACTTTCAGGAGCGGAAACACTGCCATTAGTCCCAGCGCTGGGGCAGCAGGCACCAGCAAGGACTATCCTGAGAGGCTGGTGTCGTCCGAGCCTGGGGCTTTGGAAAAGCCCTCCACAGCCCCGAAAGTGCTCCCCTCCTTTCCTGTAGGGCCTTTGTCATGGTGCAGAGGTGTTAATCCCATAATCAGAAACGAGGCTCACAACACAAATACACCTGGGAGAGGTCAGGAGCTGATCTGAGTTCCTGCCCACACTCGGGCTTTGATTGGCAGGGTCAGAGGCACATAGTGGGAAAGGGGCAGGGTCGACCCAAAGGGAGAAATGCTGCGGAAACACAAACCTGAGTCTGAAGACAGACCCCAGCCCCCTCCAGCCCCAAGTGCATTTACCTCTCAAAGCGTTTAGAGCCTCCTGGCCCATCAACAGGAGCATTTGAAATCAGTGAGAAGGTTCTGTCTGTCCGTCCACACATGCTGGCATCTGAGCCCAGAAGGCAGGCCCTCACCCCTTCGCTCCATGCGGCCTGAGGCTCCTGGCAGGCTCTCAGTTCTCAGGGGGACCTCTGGCCTCAAGGCCCAGCAGGAGAAGCAGAGAGGCCACTTGCAACAGGTTGCTGCTGCCCCACGCATAGGTCTTCACCTCTGTAGGCTTTGAAAATGACACACACATGTGAAGACATAAGTTTCATTTAGTCGTGAGCAGGTAACTGTGCCCTGTCTGTATTGGTGGAGGACAAGCAGGGCTTAGCAACAACGCTTTTTTGGGCTAACACTTGCCAGGCCACCCCCACTCTTTGTTGGCTAAACTGTGGATGTCCTAAAGAAAACGGAGGACAAGGCATTGAAATAAAATAAATGAGGAGCAGTTAGAGTGGCCTACAGAACCACCAGCCCAGAAGAGGAACTCTTGTCATTCTTAGGCCTCCTCCATGTGCCGCACCCGAGGTCACAGCCTGCCTGGGACGTCACACACCCAGTGGTTCATTCAGGTGGAATACAAACGCCTGGCCATGTAGACCCAACTCAAGGCAACTCCCAGGAGTCATTCCGGCTCCAGAGCTCCATCACTAGGCCCCTGTGGCAGCTCTGCACATGGCTCCCCACAATCCTGAGAGCCCTGCTTAGGAAACGCCTGCATGCAACCTCCATCTCCGAGTCCACTTCCGGGGAACTTAACCTGCCACAGTAGGCACTCAAAGATGTGCTGACGGATGATGCACTCAAGATGTTGTGTGTGGGCTGGGTACGGTGGCTCACGCCTGTAATCCCAGCACTTTGGGAGGCCAAGGCAGGTGGATCATGAGGTCAGGAGATTGAGACCATCCTGGCTAACATGGTGAAACCCCGTCTCTACTAAAAAATACAAAAAAATTAGCCGGGTGTGGTGGCAGGTGCCTGTAGTCCCAGCTACTTGGGAGGCTGAGGCAGGAGAATGGTGTGAACCCGGGAGGTGGAGCTTGCAGTGAGCCAAGATCGCGCCACTGCACTCCAGCCTGGGTGACAAGGCAAGACTCCATCTCAAAAGATGTTCTGCGTGTGCATGTGCATATGAATGCACGTGTCTGTGAGTGCAAGTGTGCATATTGCTACATTCACGTACAGGCACGTGTGTGTGCATTTGTGTGTATGTGTGTGTGCACGCTACCTAACGGGCCAGTCTGGCAAAGTCTGGATCCCCAAACAAAAGGAACTGGTAAACATCCCACAGCAGCAGCACTTCCCTATGTCATTTTTCCTGGCAATCCTGTGGCTTTAAAGATTTCAAATATGAAGAAAGTCCCAACCTCCTAAGGTTTACCATCAGTCATGGTAAACCTTCAACGTCTTGCATCTTGTTTAAACACGGCTAATTCCGGCTGCAGCTGGCCTCACCTGTGCAGGGGCAATCTCATAGCACCAGCTTGAAATTGATGTGAAGATTAATCAAGGGATATCATTTATCCAACTAAGTTTTGTGGAAATGAAAGGGGCCTGTCAGAGCCCAACTTACTACAAATTCTCCATACAGACAAGAGGTGGCAGATTCATATTGGTGCTCAGGCAGACACTCGGCAAAAAAGTTTCCATCAGTCACTTCTTCCTAGGGCACATGAATCCACGCGTCCTCCATGGGAAGCAGGAAGGAGCCACAGGAGAGGTGATAACCTCAGAAAGAGATGGCAGTGTTGCTGTCACACGAACTCAGGACAGCACAGTGCAGGGAGTAGCTCCCTCCCTTCCCAGATGCAGCAGCTCCTGCCGATTGTCTCTGGAGTCCCAGCATGGGCAACCCTGGGCCCCCCCACGCAGGCAGAGCCATCCTGAAGGCCACACCCATTGCCCCAATCGACCAACACCATCAGTGTGGCCAACGAACGACGCCCAGGCCCCATGGCCCTGCCCCAAGCATTAGTCTGCTTGTGTCCTCAGGAAGCTCTGAGTCCAGCAAGGGATCCCAGTGAGTCGGGAAGGGGACACTGGGGGCTTCTCAAGCTCAGTAAAAAAAAAGGCAACCAAGTGGCTTGGGAGCTTCAGGGTTTCCTGGGAGAGGGGACATCTCACGGTACGTGGCTCCCATATGGGGTAGAAGCAATAGTGCAAAGACAGAGGATGGGACACGTTTGGGCACTCCCTGGACAGGCATCCCGGAAGCTGGTATGCTTGGAGCGTAGAAGTCCAGGAGGCGTAGCTGAGGAATCAGCTGGCAGAGGTGCCAGGCAGCTGAGGGTGGGCGCCTGGGGCAGGCTGGGGGATCTGCTACTCCATCCCACACCAGCTCACCCTTGCACAACTTAATACAGAGAGCAGCGCACACTCCCCGTCCTGCCGCTGCTGAGCGCTGGCCTGCTGGCCTCAGCACGCTCTCAACTGCAGGCTGACCTTACTCCATGTGGCCTCTTCCTGCCATTAACATTCTGTCATTCTGTTTCCAGAGGAAACACTTTTTTTTTTAGACAGAGTCTCATTCTGTCGTCCAGGCTGGAGTGCAGTGGGGCCATCTCAGCTCACTATAACCTCCGCCTCCCGAGTTCAAGCAATTCTTGTGCCTCAACCTCCAGAGTAACTGGGATTATAGGCACGTGCCACCACACCCAGCTAATTTTTGTACTTTTTGTAGAGACAGGGTTTCACCATGTTGGCCAGGCTGGTCTCGAACTTTTGACCTCAGGTGATCTATTCACCCTGGCCTCCCAAAATGCAGAGATTACAGGTGTGAGCCACTGGCCCTGGCCTCCAGGGGAAGGACTTTATTGCAGCAAATTGCACAATAGCTTTCCAAAAAATACACAAACATAGGATACTTTAATGTGTATGTACACTCTGGTTTTAAAATGCACGTTTTATCATGAGTTGAAGGTAGATTAGCCCTTGTGGTTTCTTCTGCTGTGTAACAAACCTTGTAAATCTTAGGAGCTTGAAACAAAAACACTTATTATCCTTCTCACAAACTTCCAGTTTGGACAGGGCGTGGCCGCTCTGTGTTCCTTAAAATACCAGTCCAGTGAGTTTGGAGACCGTGAACAATTAATTCTGAGGCTGGTTGGTCTCAGTGGGTAGTGTGCTGGTTGTGGGGGCTGCAGGCTGTGAGATCGCCTGGGAGCCGCGGGCTATGTGATCCTATGAGGGCTGTGGGCTGTGAGATCATGTGGGGGCCGCGGGATGTGAGATCACGTGGGGGCCTCGGGCTGTGAGATCGCGTGGGGGCCGCGGGCTGTGTGATTGTATGAGGGCTGTGGGCTGTGAGATCACATGGAGGCTGCGGGCTGTGAGATCGCGTGCCGGCTGCGGGCTGTGAGATCGTGTGGGGGCTGCGGGCTATGAGATCGTGTGGGGGCTGCGGGCTGTGAGATCGTGTGGGGGCTGTGGGCTGTGAGATCCTGTGGGGGCTGCAGGCTGTGAGATCGCGTGGGGGCTGCGGGTTGTGAGATCACATGGGGGCTGCGGGTTGTGAGATCACATGGGGGCTGTGGGCTGTGAGATCCTGTGGGGGCTGTGGGCTATGTGATTGTGTGGGGGCTGCGGGTTGTGAGATCCTGTGGGGGCTGCGGGTTGTGAGATCCTGTGGGGGCTGCGGGTTGTGAGATCCTGTGGGGGCTGTGGGCTGTGTGATCCTGTGGGGGCTGCTGGCTGTGAGATCACATGGGGGCTGTGGGCTGTGAGATCCTGTGGGGGCTGTGGGCTATGTGATCGTGTGGGGGCTGCGGGTTGTGAGATCCTGTGGGGGCTGCTGGCTGTGTGATCGTGTGGGGGCTGCTGGCTGTGTGATGGCGTGGGGGCTTCAGGCTGTGTGATCTCGTGGGGGCTGCAGGGCATAGTGCAAGGCAAGCTCCTCAGGAGGTCCAGGGCAGGGCTCTGGGGACAGGGTGGGGTGAGGGTCACTAAGGCTGAGGGAATACATTGATACACCTGGGTTGACATGGCTGTGACAGCCTTGCTGATGAGAGCTGAGAGGAGAATGGGAGGGGGAGAGTTCAGGTGCAGAGCTTTGCCATATTAGACAAGCCAGGCCTGCACACACTGTGTGGGGCCAGGAGGACGTGGCCCTACCTCTGATCTGCAGGGCTGCAGGGCAACGGGCCTCTGGGGGCAAAGCCAAGATTTGGGCATCACATAGAAGAGGCAAAAGCATCCTAGGAAACGTTGAGTGTGTCGGGGATCATGTTCACGGTGCCACAGGAACTACCCAGGACTCAGGACCCGTTAGGCTGGGCTACAGAAGGGCTTTCACCTGGGGCGGGCACTGAGGTCAGCAGAAACATGAGACGTCAGGGTGAACTTGCGCTGTGCTTCCGGCTGAGCCTCCTGTGCTGGGCCCTCTGATACCCAAACCCTCCCTGGAACAGCAGCCTGCAGCCTGGGGAGATGGGTGGTGCTGTTCCCATCTCACAGCAGAGAAATGGAGACCAGCCCAGGGGAGAACGCGTCCAGGGCTCCACAGCAGCAGATGCCCGAGTCCTAAGAGGACGTGCTGAGCAGTATCATGACTCTCTGGCCTCTCAGAGGTGATTCTCATCCCCGCCTCATTCCCAGAATTAGACTCCCTGGGGGCATGTCTCACTGGTGATGCTAAAATCCTAATTCCTCCCCGTCCCTGCACCCACGACCTTCAGCGTCAATGGGGCGAGATCAGCCACTTGCAAGGACACTGAGTGAACATGGTCTCACTCCTGTGATCTCGACCCAGGCTGCCTCGGTGGGCCCTGGTGCGAAGAGACATCACACAGAAGGTGACTGATCTGTGGGATCCTGAAGCAACAAGCTCACGAAGGTCGGGAAAGGCCAGAGAGTGGCTGCAGGTGGAAGGAGGCGTGAATGCAGTGTGGGACTCCAAACCTGGACCCTGGCCATGAGGGCACGACTGAGATGACTGGCCACACTCAAGGGGGCTGAGGATGGGCTGATTAAAGTGCTAAAAAGACCGGGCGTGGTGGCTCACGTCTATAATCCCAGCACTATGGGAGGCCGAGGCGGGCAGTTCACGAGATCAGGAGATCAAGACCATCCTGGCCAACGTGGTGGAACCCCGTCTCTACTGAAAATACAAAAATTAGCTGGGTGTGGTGGCGGGTGCCTGTAGTCCCAGCTACTCGGGAGGCTGAGGCACGAGAATTGCTTGAACCCAGAGGCGGAGGTTACAGAGAGCCAAGATCATGCCACTGCACTCCAGCCTGGGTGACAGAGCGAGACTCTGTCTCAAAAAAAAAAAAAAAAAAAAAAAGTGCTGAAAAACCGACCATTGGGTACTGTACCCAATGACTGGGTGACAAGATCATTCGCAGCCCTAACCCCAGCCCCACACGATATACCCATGGAACAAACCTGCACAGGTACCCCTGAGTCTAAAGTACAAGTTGAAATTTTTTAAAAAAGGAAAACAGTTTGTTAAGGGAAAAATAAATAAATAAATAAATAAATAAGTAAAGTCTGTGTGTTAGTTCCTCAATTTCGATAGCTGCATTTTGCTCCCAGAAGAGAGTGTTTTTCTGTAGGGATTGCATTAATCACACACTAAGGCATTGGGAGTGATGGAGCATTATGTCAGCTATTTAATTTTAAATGGTTCTGGGGAAAGTTCTCCATACTGTTCTAGTTCTCCATACTGTTCTTTTTAAGTGTGAGATTGTTTCAAAATTAAAAGCAAAAAAAAAAAAAAAAAAAAAAGTATTGCCCATGGAGAGAAAGCCAGCTTTCCCTAAAGTGTGAACATAGAGATGCCCCACCCTCTCCTACAACAACCAGGGCCACTGCCAGTAACCAAGCCGGCTGAGTTCCAGGTGCAGTGCAGGCACCTGCTCCAGGCACGCCTTGGTCATCCTGTGGGAGCTGGGGCAGGCGCCAGCTGCACGTGCCTGAACACAGGAAATGGACTGGGAAGTGCAGGCTGAGGGGTCTCCAAGCCCAGCTTCAGGAACCTGTCTCATTCCCACTGCTCTGGGCTGAGGCTTTCTGGAGACTGAATTTAGGCACACCCCATAGGTGGGCAAATGTGATGCCAAGGCCCCACTGTGGCTTGTGACCAGAGGAGCCTCTCTCCCAATATTACAGCAAGATTCTCAGGGACTCTGGATTGGACTACGGCAGAACCAATCATGTGGCTGGTAGAGCGGAGAGGCACTCTGCTTGGGCAGGCAGGGTCACATGCTTTGGGGAACATTCCTACCCAGCCCACATGGCTTGAACTCTGAACCTGGTGGGTTGGTTAAGCCAACAAGGGGAAGGAGTCAGTGGAAGTGGGGTTGGGGAAGGGGGCCTCCATGTGTCTGCACCTGCCTGACACTGCCTGCCCCATACCCCACCCTCCTGACACTGCCTGTGCCATACTCCACTCTCCTGACACTGCCTGCCCCATACCCCACCCTCCTGACACCACCTGCCCCACATCCCACTCTCCTGACACCGCCTGTGCCACATCCCACTCTCCTGACACCGCCTGCCCCATACCCCACCCTCCTGACACCGCCTGCCCCACACCCCACCCTCCTGACACCGCCTGCCCCACACCCCACCCTCCTGACACCGCCTGCCCCACACCCCACCCTCCTGACACTGTCTACCCCAATATCCCACCCTCCTGACAGGACCTACCCCATACCCCACCCTCCTGACACTGTCTACACAATACCCCACCCTCCTGACACTGTCTACACGATACGCCACTCTCCCGACACTGTCTACCCCACACCCCACCCTACTGACACTGTCTACCTAATACCTCACTCTCCTGACCCTGCCTACCCCATATCCCACCCTCCCGATACCGCCTACCCCATATCCCACCCTCCCGACACCGCCTACCCCATATCCCACCCTCCTGACACTGTCTATCCCGTACCCCACCCTCCTGACACTGTCTACCCCGTACCCCACCCTCCTGACACTGTCTACACAATACCCCACTCTCCTGACACTGTCTACCCCACACCCCACCCTACTGACACTGTCTACCTAATACCTCACTCTCCTGACCTTGTCTACACCATATCCCACCCTCCCGATACCGCCTACACCATACCCCACCCTCCTGACACTGTCTACCCCGTACCCCACCCTCCTGACACTACCTACCCAATACACCACCCTCCTGACACTGCCTACCCAATACACCACCCTCCTGACACTACCTACCCAATACACCACCCTCCTGACACTACCTACCCAATACACCACCCTCCTGACACTACCTACCCAATACACCACCCTCCTGACACTACCTACCCAATACACCACCCTCCTGACACTGCCTACCCAATACACCACCCTCCTGACACTACCTACCCAATACACCACCCTCCTGACACTACCTACCCAATACACCACCCTCCTGACACTACCTACCCAATACACCACCCTCCTGACACTGCCTCCCCAATACACCACCCTCCTGACACTGTCTACACGATACTCCACTCTCCCGACACTGTCTACCCCACACCCCACCCTACTGACACTGTCTACCTAACACCTCACTCTCCTGACCCTGCCTACCCCATATCCCACCCTCCCGACACCGCCTACCCCATATCCCACCCTCCTGACACTGTCTACCCCGTACCCCACCCTCCTGACACTGTCTACCCCGTACCCCACCCTCCTGACACTGTCTACACAATACCCCACTCTCCTGACACTGTCTACCCCACACCCCACCCTACTGACACTGTCTACCTAATACCTCACTCTCCTGACCTTGTCTACACCATATCCCACCCTCCCGATACCGCCTACACCATACCCCACCCTCCTGACACTGTCTACCCCGTACCCCACCCTCCTGACACTACCTACCCAATACACCACCCTCCTGACACTGCCTCCCCAATACACCACCCTCCTGACACTACCTACCCAATACACCACCCTCCTGACACTGCCTCCCCAATACACCACCCTCCTGACACTACCTACCCAATACACCACCCTCCTGACACTGCCTCCCCAATACACCACCCTCCTGACACTGCCTCCCCAATACACCACTGTCCTGACACTGTCTACCCCATACCCCTCCCTCCTGACACTGTCTACCTAATACCTCACTCTCCTGACCTTGCCTACACCATATCCCACCCTCCCGATACCGCCTACCCCATACCCCACCCTCCTGACACTGTCTACCCCGTACCCCACCCTCCTGACACTACCTACCCAATACCCCACCCTCCTGACACTACCTACCCAATACACCACCCTCCTGACACTACCTACCCAATACACCACCCTCCTGACACTACCTACCCAATACACCACTGTCCTGACACTGCCTCCCCAATACACCACCCTCCTGACACTGCCTCCCCAATACACCACCCTCCTGACACTGCCTCCCCAATACACCACCCTCCTGACACTACCTACCCAATACACCACCCTCCTGACACTACCTACCCAATACACCACTGTCCTGACACTGTCTACCCCATACCCCTCCCTCCTGACACTACCTACCCAATACACCACCCTCCTGACACTGCCTCCCCAATACACCACCCTCCTGACACTGCCTCCCCAATACACCACCCTCCTGACACTACCTCCCCAATACACCACCCTCCTGACACTGCCTCCCCAATACACCACCCTCCTGACACTGCCTCCCCAATACACCACCCTCCTGACACTGCCTCCCCAATACACCACCACCCTCCTGACACTGCCTCCCCAATACACCACCCTCCTGACACTGCCTCCCCAATACACCACTGTCCTGACACTGTCTACCCCATACCCCTCCCTCCTGACACTGTCTACCTAATACCTCACTCTCCTGACCTTGCCTACACCATATCCCACCCTCCCGATACCGCCTACCCCATACCCCACCCTCCTGACACTGTCTACCCCGTACCCCACCCTCCTGACACTACCTACCCAATACCCCACCCTCCTGACACTACCTACCCAATACACCACCCTCCTGACACTACCTACCCAATACACCACCCTCCTGACACTACCTACCCAATACACCACTGTCCTGACACTGCCTCCCCAATACACCACCCTCCTGACACTGCCTCCCCAATACACCACCCTCCTGACACTGCCTCCCCAATACACCACCCTCCTGACACTGCCTCCCCAATACACCACCCTCCTGACACTGCCTCCCCAATACACCACCCTCCTGACACTACCCTACCCAATACACCACCCTCCTGACACTACCTACCCAATACACCACTGTCCTGACACTGTCTACCCCATACCCCTCCCTCCTGACACTACCTACCCAATACACCACCCTCCTGACACTGCCTCCCCAATACACCACCCTCCTGACACTGCCTCCCCAATACACCACCCTCCTGACACTACCTCCCCAATACACCACCCTCCTGACACTGCCTCCCCCCAATACACCACCCTCCTGACACTGCCTCCCCAATACACCACCCTCCTGACACTGCCTCCCCAATACACCACCCTCCTGACACTGCCTCCCCAATACACCACCCTCCTGACACTACCTACCCAATACACCACCCTCCTGACACTACCTACCCAATACACCACTGTCCTGACACTGTCTACCCCATACCGCAGGCTGGGGTGCTCAAACCATCTCCTTCCCAGAACCCCCAGCGCACAAGGCTCGGGAGGTAGGTGGGGCGCTCTGCCTTTTGCCCCCAGGCTGATTTCTCAAGAAGGCTCATTAGAGGGTGGTCAGGAGGGATACTTAAGCCAGAGCTATTTGGGAGGGGTCCATGCCCTCTTAGGTGCCCACCTCCCCACCCAGCAGCTCCCATGCCACCCCACTCTCTTGCCTGGGTCACAGTGACCTTTGTCTGGGGCAGAGATCAGGCCTCCACCCTCTGCCACCGGGCAGAGCATCAGGGATGAGTGCCGCCCCAGCTAGCCCGGATCTCAGCTTTCCCAGGGAAGGACAGCTGTCAGCGAAGCTTCGTCCACTCCCCTCCCTGCTGCGATGAGTTTTGTTTTACAAAGTTTATGAACAAGTAACTCCTGTATTTGTTTGGTAGACTTAGGTTTTTGTGTTTGGATTTTGCTTAAAGCGAGACATGCCTATCATTCAGCATACTCAAACCACATAGTTGTAAGACAAGATTTACATTTGTTCCTTAAGTAGTCAGCTCCTGTCAGTGGATGTGGCACGAAAATGTGACAAGTCGTGGACTTCAACAGTCAGAAACATCTCTAAACTGTGTGTCCAGATATCATTGTAATATGTGGCCTGTCTACATCAGAACTACTGGCTTACTTACTAAAAATGCAAATTCTAGGCTTGCCGGTGGACTCAAAAGGTGTGTAACAGAATTCAAGAATCTCCTTTTAGAGGGGCAAGGGACTAGGGGGCAGGGACGTCTGACCAAGAATGAGAAACCATGATGAAGGCAGTAATGTTCACAGGAGGTGTGTGTGTGCGTGTGCGTGTGTGTGGGTGTGCGTGTGTGTGTGTGTGTGTGTGTGTGTGTGTGTAAGAGAGAGACAGAGATAGAGACTGAGGTGAGGTGGGTCCCTGAATATCTGATTTCAAAGAGGTCAGTGGGTGCTGGTGTTCTGGTGCCACACACTACACTTTTATCTCTTTGATCCATAACAACAAAGCAGAAATGAAAACTTCCTTCTCTTCTTTATTAAAATAAGCTTTCTTCTTAGCCCAACAGAAGAGACCCCAGCCATACCAGGGCTAGCCAGCCTTCCAGAGGAGCCTGTCCCCTGCTGTCCTGGGGACCCCAGCACCAGCCGAAGCCTCCGGAGTGGCTCG
The DNA here is from genome assembly GCF_024542745.1 of Macaca thibetana thibetana. Taxonomy (NCBI): domain Eukaryota; kingdom Metazoa; phylum Chordata; class Mammalia; order Primates; family Cercopithecidae; genus Macaca; species Macaca thibetana. The sequence goes on from NC_065587.1 coordinate 93,435,546, forward strand.
TGGCTCTCTGTCCATCACTGCAGCTGTGGAGGAGTAACCTCGGCACCCACGCCCTTCTATGGGACACCCGCAAATACTTTTCAATAAGCTTGAGTCCATTTCATCACCCACACAAACACAAACAGAAAGACCCTCCACTAGGTCTGTCACCAGCTTGACATAAATTTGTTTTTCATATTCCTCACGGAAAATAGAGCTACGCTCAATCAGAAAGGTGAAAATGGAATGGGTGAGGGTATTTTAATTCTCTCTTCTCTCTCTTCCCTCCTTGCTATGTGTACTTGGAATATGTGCACACACTCAGCTGTAAGAGCTGTTTGGGACTTGGGAACCAGCTTGCCTGGACATCAGAGGCCACAGGGTCTGTCCCTGTCTCTTTGCAGTCTGTGCAGTTGCCCCGGTTGGTGGAGCCATGGTGGCTGTGCCCTGTGGGCTGGGAATGATTGCAAGGGGACTGCAGGTCAACACATGCTGCATAAACCAAAGAGCAGTATGTCTCCCACTCATAAATAGGGCCGTTTTCCAAAAAGACGTGGATGGTGTGGTGGTCAGTAATCACAATCAGACTGAAAGGCACCTGCGTCCCTGGGAGCTTCAGGTTACAGTTCCCCAGAAACTCAAGACACTCATGTTGTATCTGTGACACTTTCTTAACATTTAAAATCAATCCTCCAGAGGTAATATGATAACGACTGAGAACAAACCAGGGGTTGCTGGTGAAAACCAGGGAAGGGGCCGGGCGCGGTGGCTCAAGCCTGTAATCCCAGCACTTTGGGAGGCCGAGACGGGAGGATCACGAGGTCAGGAGATCGAGACCATCCTGGCTAACACGATGAAACCCCGTCTCTACTAAAAAATACAAAAAAATAGCCGGGCGAGGTGGCAGGTGCCTATAGTCCCAGCTACTCAGGAGGCTGAGGCAGGAGAATGGCGTAAACCCAGGAGGTGGAGCTTGCAGTGAGCTGATATTCGGCCACTGCACTCCAGCCTGGGCAACAGAGAGAGACTCCGTCTCAAAAAAAAAAAAAAAAAAGAAAAAAAGAAAACCAGGGAAGGGCTGACAGCAAGAGGCATAGAGTTTAGACGTTCAGCCCTGGGAGGGAGGAAGAAGAGGCGTGGGGGGCTCGAGCCTAGGGCCTGCCTCCTCCTCTCCTCCTAGTGGAGTCCAGGCTGGCTGCTGAGCACCTCACACACGGGAAGATTATTGACTCTTTGTGTCCAGATTAACTGTCCCCAAAAGTGATCGGGTTCTCTGATTCACCCCTGCCACCTTCACCCTGGCAGAGGGGAGCCTGGGCCCCTTGGCCATGTGCACTGAGACCAGCTGACACCCTGCTTGACTCGAGCTCCTCAGCCCCAGTTCAGCCCACCCAAGACCCAGAGTCCTGCCTGTCTCTGCCCAGTGATGGTTTAACTCCTATCTAGACCATACCATGTTCCCAAAACGCTTCTCAGTGAGAAGGATACAAGTAGCTTTCTTTGGGCCTCCACGTGCTCCCAGCTGATGCCTCGTGATGCTCTCTCCTGGGTCCTCCTCTCCTTCTCCTTCCTCCACTCAGGCAGGTGGTTCTCCTGGTGCCTCCAGGAGGGAGCACACGGCACGGCAGAGAGCCAGCGTCACCATGGACACCTCTTGGCTCTTGTTTCCCAAAATCCCAAACCAAGAGAAGAGGGAAGAGGCAGAAAGTTCAGCAGGTGCAGAATGTGGGGGCTTCCTGCGGACTAGACAGATGACCTGGTGGGCCGGAAGGAGCTGGGAGGCTGCAGACCTCAAAGCTGAGAGACCTCAGGCTCTCCTGGGTCACTTGTCCTGGGAAGTGATTCCATGAGATTCTTGGTATCCTCAAAGCACAGCACAAAGGGACACCAGGTGGCCCAACCCAGTGGGGACCACCTGCGGCCAGAGGGCTTTTCTGTGCCTCCGCCTTGCCTGAGTCTTCGAAATAACCCTGGTGAGGTGGGGAGGAAGCGGCTGGGAATCAGAACTCGCCTTACAAACCGGAAGTGGGATTTTCCACAGAGGGGAGGCCAGGTGTAAAAGCGAATGAGGGTGATTTATGAAAAGCAACGAAATGCAAAGTCCCTGCAGACTGAGGTTCACAGCTTGCCCACGCTCCGCCTGCACCTCCGGCCATCCCGTGTTTCACACTGACAGCCTCGCCCCCTGGGCCTGCTCAGCGGAGGCTCCTGTCTGAGGGAAACCTACGTTCGGCCACCAGAGGAACCCGGCAAAGTGGGCAGGCACCTTCCCTTCTCCACCTGCCTCTGTTGTCAGGATGAATGGCCCAGACTCCCTGAGAAGCTCTCGTGCTCACCAGACACCTTTCCAGTTTCAAGACCTTTCCTCAGCCCCTGAAGTCCCACAGACCCCACAGAGCCCCTCCCGGCTCTTGCCTTGTTTCCTAGGAAGGTCACATGTTCTTTAGCGCAGTCATTACCCACACTCTCCCCAGGGTGGGAAGTTACCCAGTGCCTCCAAGGGAAAACAAGTTCCCTCCAACTTAAAGTGGCTAAAAGTGGCAGTGATTTCAATGCTTTCGTTCCCTCTGCCCAGGGAGGGGGCTGAGGAGAAATGGATTGAGACTGACTGAAGGTCGTCGGAACCTGCGTGGCCCCGTGCTGAGCGTCGTGTGGTCACCAACCTGTTCCACCCACATGTACGGCCTAGCGGCTTGGGAGGGACATGGAGACATGGAGCAGCAGGGAGGCTGCGTTGCCAGTACCCCAGCCATGCCTCCTGAAAAGCAGGAGCATGGACACGTCACCCCCCTGGGCCTCATCCCCTTGGTCCCCTCCTCCAGCAGGTGAATATGACACTGTGGGCAGATGCAGGGGCATTGCAGGGGGGCACTGGAGAATCCACGGGAACTGAGCGGCATCCATGATGGAGGCCTGGAAGCAGAGGCAGAATGTGGGTGGCCTGGAGCTTCTCCTAAGGGTGGCCAGAAGTAGGAAAATAATAATGGACATGTGGGCTCATTCCTCATCACACACAAAAAAAGTGCCAAGATGGAGCAGAGCACAGGACACTGCAAGGACAGTGATCTCAGCCCAGGACCAGGGCGGGCTCATGTCAGACCATCCCTGACAGCCAAGGTGCCCAATGCCACACTGACCTGGTGGTTTTCAGAGCTCTTCCTTGCATCACCCACAACTGCTCACGGTGACCCCGCATTAAAGGAAACTGCCAGTCCTTGGGTCTGCGATGCCCCTGCCTGGCCCCACACCATCCCGCCGTGTGCCCACACAGCCTCTGAGTAATGCAGTGGGTTCACTGCACATGGAAGCCAATATTATAGCTCCTACTTTTGAGAAAAGAAAAGGCTTTATTGCAAGGCCAACCAGCAAGGAGACAGGAGGCAGGGCTCAGATCTGAATCCCCAGTATTAGGTCAGGTGAGACTCTAACGGGCTGGGGAGGGCAGGTTGGTATGCAGACGCACTGGTGGGGCGGATTTCGATGGGACAGCTTTAAACGTGGTTATTTACGGTAAGGCGTGGAATGGTGGACTTCAGCACTGGCTCTTCCTGGATAACAGACCGCTCGTTTCTGAAAGGATTCCCGTGTTCAGCTTCCAGTGATGCCCAGGCTTTTTGATTCCTCAGGGAGGAAACGTTGGTTCTAAGTGTTACTGAGGTGACGGTTTCCTGCTCTCCACATGCCCAGGTCATATGACTGCAGCTTCGGCTCTGCTACTTCTGCAGAACAGCTTGACATCCTGTGATGCACATGATAGGGAGAGTTAGGACTGGTCCTGCAGTGACAGTCCTTCCCGAGTCTCCCAGGTGCTGACAGATAAAACAGTTTTAACTTGACCTAAAGTCTCAAACTAGGCTTGAGGACATTTAATACAAATGATTGGTGAAGTGGCGCCATCACATGCCATAATTAAACACATCCAAACAGCCTAATCTATGCACAGTTACATCTAAACAAAGTCACCCACTCACACCATGCTGGCATCTATTTTAGATAAATCATCCAATTTCTCGCCCACATACTCTTCCAAAAGGTCATGCCGCCCTGAGCAGCCAGGTCTGTGATGAGGGTTTGAACTCCGCACTGCTGCTCACTCCCCTCTCCAGAGCCCAGCATTAGCTTCCGCTGGACCACCCAGAGAACCCCACAGGTGCCCTGCTGGCTCCCCTCAGCCTCCAGCAGCTCCTGAGCCCCAGAGCCCAGGTTGCACCCCAGGTCCATTCAGCCCCACCTCTGGGAGGGAGGGCCTGGCCTTGGAGCTTCCTGAAGCTCCCGGATGACTCCAACCAGCAGCTAAGCCCAAGAGCCCCTAATTCAGGCAGTCAGCATGCGTGCATGAGTCATATTTTGTCATGTAAACCCCACATTCTCCAAGTAAAAATTGAGGCCGGCACTGGGTACTCAATAAGATCATTAAAGTCCTGTGATCATGACTAACGTTCAACCACAGAGGGCACGGAGGTACACTGACCACTGACGGCACAGTCAGGGAGGGCGGGGCCATAGGGACAGAATGACGGGGAATCACGTGAACCCACCAGTGACCACCACGCCCTCACCCAGCAGACTGCCAAAAGCTCCCCAAGAGCAGAGGGGTGGATCTGCTGGCCCCAAGCTGCCTGCTCCCCCCCGGTTCTCAAACCCAAGCACCTCCGCTCCCCGCTGAGTGCGGAGACCTGTGACTTCACACTCTGTGGCATCATTGTGCTCTGCTGGGGAACGCACAGTGCCCCCATGCAGTGCAGTGTGCATCGTGCAGAACCTACACCTGCCGTCACCCTGCACCCGGCCCCTCACTCGCTGTCCCCACCCACATTCCCACGTTGCTGTTCCCCCTTTAGAGGCCCTTGGGTTCAGAGGATGCCCTGAGCCGTGGGATTCCCGTGAGCATTTGAGTGCTTGCCCAGAGCCAGACTCCAAAGTGGACACAAAACAAGAGAGCTAGGCATGACCACACTAAGTGGAGCACGCCGTTACCACACTAAACATAAAATGTTTCTGCTTAAAATAAAATAAATCCAATAATTTCCAGGTCCCTGGAATTTATTCAGAACCCCTGTAAACTGCTAGATGGTTGCCCTCAAGTCATGGAAGCACAGAGGAACACCAATGAACGTCCAACGCTGTGCTTTCGCAAAACACACAATCCTGTCCTCTCCCCATTTCGGTCCCAAGAAAATCACACCAGTGGAGCAGCAAGAATGGGGGCTTGCTATGGACCATCACAGCCCCATAACTGAGGGACGGAGGTGGAGGCGACCCAGGAATAAACCGCAAAGTGCCTGGGCTCCAGGTGGCTCCATCAAGGGCCATGAGCCCCACTGGGGAGAGGTGACGCGCTTCTTTGCTTCTTTGTATTTAGAGCCCCTGCCCTCCAGAAAATATTTTTACTCAAAATTAAGTTGTCGTTGAGATATCATTTTATTTTTATTACGAATAGATTTCACCTAAACTGAAAGCTGAATGGATGTCTTTGAGATTTTTTAAGTGTATAAAAAGGAAGTAAATCCCACCCTGGTACATGACCCTACTATTCTCAGCACCGTGTTTCTGAAATCTTCCTGAAGTCGATCTTTTTACCCCTCCCTTCCTCCTCTCCATTCATTTTTGACCCAGACCCTCTTGTAGGCACTGAATAGCAGGGAAGGAGACAGGCCCAGATCTGGCTCTGGTGGGGTTCATATCCTGGTCTAACAGAAACAAAGAGGGGATGAAACATTTTCATTAGAGCTAGTGTCATGAACAAAAGGAAACAAGATGAGTAGAGGTCACCACAGCTCCTAGCAGGGGACAGGCAGAGACGGCTGCTCTGAGAGGGTGAATTTGTGAGACTTACAGAACAGGAGACAGACCCAGCGCAGACCGCCCAAGCAGAGGGAACGCAGTACTTGCCAAGTCCTGCAGGAAATGCCAGGCAGAGATGACCAAGAGAGAGCTTCCCTGAAGGAACCTGCACTTTAGTCTGGGAAAGAAAAGTCAAGGCCATTGATGGAGGACTCGCCTCACACCAGGCTCAGCTCTGAAGTGCTTGCCATGAACACAGGGCAGCAGCCAAGGTTCCTACTGCACACAGCAGTGTATTTCAGTCTGCGCCCGAGACCACACTCCTAACCACAACACTCCAGGACAGGTACACAGGAGGTTGTAACCAGGGGCAAAAACAGTAAGGGACCTTGAGGACCAGAGAAGGATCTGGCAGAAAGGAAGTCAGGACCTCGCCAGGTACAGATGATTCAATGTGGCAGAGACTGGGCCAGAAAAGGCGCTGTGGAATCCACCCTGTTGGCTGGAACACTTGTGCTGGGAGCCCTGAGCAAGCCCCCGTGGAAGGCGGCTCAGGATGCCATGCTGCAAGGAAGCCCAGCCACACAGAGGCCACGTGCGCCACAGACACAGGAGTGAGCAAACCTACTATCAACTCAAATCTTCCGAACTGACGCACCACACCCTGGGCTCCTTCCCAATTCCTTACCCACAGAATCCATGAACACAGCAAAATGGCTATTGTTGTACTAATTTTGGGGTGGCTCGCTGTGTACCCATAATAACTGAAAACCAAGGATGTGCAAAAGAAAGCAAGAGTGCTGATGCCACTGAAGCGCTACAGTGACCTCAACGAGAGGACCTGTGCTCTAGCCCCAGTCCCTGAGTCTGAGAGGTCAAAATGGGAACATTAGAAACTGATCCACCATCCTTTGAAAGGAAAGGCTCAGGGACGTGGCTATCTCAAAGGCAGATGTCCAGGGGGTCTGAACTGCAATGTGGACCTCCCCATCCCCTTCTCACCCTGGGGATGCTTTCTGCCATGCCATCGCCCCCACGTAAAAGCCCTATGAACAGAAAGCCAGTGCACTGTAAACACGGATGCCACATGGAGAAATCCTCTCAAAAAGGGGTGCACAGACCTAAGAGCTTCTGCACCACTGAGTAATACATTTAGCCTGTCGCATTAATATGTTAACGACGGTAAGCAGAAAACATTTAATTAGCCAGAGCTTTGCTTGTTTTCTTTGAATTTTAAAGGATTTCCAGGACATGCACTGGGATCTCTAAAATCTTGAGGGAAGGGTGAGCCAGCACCTTCTTGACCTGAGGTGGATCCCGTCAGCAGGCAGAGGTGCACGGAGCCCAGGCTGCAGCCTGGCCTCTGCGAGGCGATCTTCTCTGCTTTCCTCTTTCTTCTCCTCCTTTCCAATATCTTCAGACGGGGCTGAAAGTAAATGAACAAACACACTTACATAGACAGATTGATCACTTCTAATCTGAAAATCTGAAATCTGAAATGCTCCAAATTCCAAAATTTCGTTACTGTCAACATGACACTGAAAATTCCACACCTGACCTCATGTGATAGATTGCAGTCAAAATGTTGTTTCATGCACAAAATTATTTAAAACATTATATAAAATTACCTTCAGGCTGTTTTAAGGTATATCTGAAACATAAGTGAGTTTTGTGTTTAGGCGTGAGTGGGTCTCATCCCCTAAGACAGCTCATTACCTGTATGTGCATATTCCAAAATCCGAAAACACTGGAAATCCCGAACACTCCTGGTCCCAAGCATTTCAGATAAGGGACACTCAATCTGTGTGTACATACACATGCACATATGAATGTATTTGCGTGTGTGTGTGTATTTAGAGAGAGATTTGCAAAGGTTATTTGGTTGCTCCCTGATCATGGCACCATCTTGATTCTAGGATCTCTTGAAGTTCTGTTAAAGGAACCAACAAATGAGCAGGGAAGTGTGTTGAGAAATAAAAGTGACCGTGCATGAGACTCTGCTGGATAAGACAAGCAAAAAATTGGGGTCAAAGGCCTTGAACTGCTCAAATAAGCAAGAATGCAAGCTCCATGACTCTCTGGAACTGCAGACACCCCACAGGGAAGTGGGGATGCCACTGGAGGATCAGAGACTCTATGCTGCCTCTTGAAAAGCTGACAAATTCCATTATATATACATTTTATGCACCTAAACTCAACAATTTAACAATTCATGTTGGTCAACATTTTAAAGAGAAATGCCCAGAAAAAATAGCCATGAAAAAGGGCAGCCAGTGGTACCCAAAAACCCACCTAGTGGACTCATGTGCCCAGAGAGCTTGAGACACACACTCTGCGGTTCTCTGGGTCGCGCTCAGCGGCCCCGTGCTTTCCATGGACGTCGAGAGAAGGTTTTGCTGAGCCATGTCACTCATGTTTGCAGATTGGTAACCCATGGGCACCACGGCACTGGCATTAGGCAGGGCGTGGCACGGGGAACAAAGCAGGGAGCCCTGAACAGCAAGCCGTCGTGAGTGACTGGGGGCATCTGCGTGGGCTTCAGCCTCCACCCTGTAAGCCAACGGGAGGTCCCAGCTGTAATCCGGACCAACTGTGCTCTGCACATGCGCTTCCTCAGCATCGTTCACACAGCTCCTTGCTAAGATTCCAGCGCCACACTTGCTGTCTCTTCGTAGCCCTGGTTGCCCTTCTCAGGGAGAGAGCTTACACTGACCTGGGGGCAGTGGTCGAGAGATGATGTATCCACAGCTTGGGTGGGGCAGGGGACCGCCATCTTCCTCCAATTGCCACTCTTCCACCAATGCAGCTCACAATCACCTCAGCCCTAAACCAATCTTACTGAAAGCAAATGCCATCCATGCAAAAGATCAGATGTATACAGTACAAGGTGGCACAAAGCCGTGATTACTAAAACAGAGCATTATCAGGAAACGGGCCTGGCATCTTAATTCCTAAGTCGCTAATAGAGTTGATCTCATACCTCAAATACCTCTGGTCTCAAAGCTTTGATAAATCTGAGAACAGAGTTGGGCCTTCGGGAAATAGAGACAGCAGCAGGAAAATCCAGAAATAGCATCAGAGGATCCTTCGAAAAACATAGTAGAGAGAGAGACAGACCCCACCTGTACATGGAAGGCAGCTCAACCAAGACAAGACTCAGGAAGATTCCAGGCCGTGGAAGGTGCATATTGCAGTATCATGCCCCTTCAAGACCCTTTAAGCAATCCATTGTATTCAGCAGAAAACACCAGTCTCATCTGAGGAAAACAAATCCCAGGATAGCCAATCAGTGAATTACAGTCTTAGCAGACACTCACCAGAGGAGGCCGGGTCCAGTGAAACCCGAGAATCAGCCCACACCAAAATTCTGCAGGGAGTCAAAGAAAAACGTACACAAATGCTCACATCAGTGTTAGTCATAATGCCCAGAAAGCAGTCACTGGTGGGCGTATGGAGAAGCCAAATGTGGTCCATCCATAAGGTAATGTGGTCCATCCATACGGCGGAACACTGTGGAACCCTGAAAGGGAAGGAAGCTGTGATCCCTCCTGCTGCCACACAACAGACCTGAAAACACTGTGCTCGGTGAAAGAAGCCAGACACAAAAGACACACACTATTTGATATAGTTCTGTGAAATGCCCAGAATAGGCTGATCTGCAGAGACAGAAAGCAGATTCCTGATTGCCTGGTGGCAGGGGAGGCGGCACTGGGATGTCACCGCTAGTGGGGTGGGGATTCTTTCTGAAGTTAGACAGTGATGGTCACATAGCATTGTGGATGTACTAAAAGTCACTGTTTCCGACACTTCAAAATTGTTAAAATAGTGTTACATTATGTGAATTCTACCTCAACTTTATAAACTCTATTTGGTTAATCCATTTTTAAAAATTCTGCAGTGGCAGCATCTGGCCAGGGCTCCTTTGTCAGCATGCCTTGGGTGAGGTGAGGAAAGTGGCTGGGAGAGGAAAAATGGCCCATGAGGTGTCAGGAAGCCAGTGGGATCCAGCCAGAATTTACGGATAAACCATAACCTGGTTTTTTAAGTATTTCACACAAAGGATCTTAAATCCCAAGAAATAGAAACGTGCTGCCAGTTCCTTTCATGGATCCAACCAGAAAGAGGGCATGGAGAGGGCCTGAGATGGGCGAGGGCCTCTCTTGCTCTGTTTTCAGCCAACCTCAACCACGGTTGATGAGTCCTGTGGGGCTCCACGCCAGGGAACGGCCATTCCGATGGCCTTTGTTCTTGAGGCTCCCGTAGGAGAAAAAAAAAAAAAGAAAATCCCATTCAATCACCATAACCTGTCCCTGCAAGAGCATAAAAATAAGTGATTGCTTATTTGAAACACCTGAACTATCACTGCTGCAGCAACTCAGGAAATCTGATAAGGTGATAATGAAAACTGTGTCATGCATGAATATCCATTTTAAAAACACACTTATGTCAGTCTTTACGTAAAGGTCGAAATTAATGTCATGTTGAAAACATTTTTCAAACCACAATTATCTTGACTCATGAAGCGAACCGAATTCCTATTAGGTTTACAGTCTTGGGTTTAAGCCTCACACATTTCACCAGAAGGGCTTCACCAATCAAAGTAAAAGCTGAATTGAAGACAGATCACAAGGACTTTCAATCCCTGGAGCTGGCTGCCTTTGTTCAGCCTTCTGGGTCACATCTTGTCCTCCAGGGAGAAGTGGCTGATGAGTCAGAAGGCGCTTGTGAAGCCGTCCTTCTCCCAGTGCATCCCACGGACCCCCAGATGCTCTTTTGCACAGGTATGTCTCTTCCCACCAGGTGGCAACTGCGACCTGGAGCCCCTGGCCCAAGAGCCGCCAGTCAGTGCATCACTGGAGCAGCAAGGGACACCCCGTGTGCCCTGCCCACAGGTGGGGAGCAGCCACCAACAGGGCTCCAGATGCTCTTTCACCCAGGCATGTCTCTTCCCACTGGGTGGCATCTGCGACCTGGAGTCCCTGGCCCAAGAGCCGCCAGTCAGTGCATCACTGGAGCAGCAAGGGACACCCACTGTATCCCCTGCCCACAGGCAAGGAGCAGCCACCAATAGGCTCCAGAGGCTGATGGGGAGCCACTGTGTGGTGCATCCCCCCTGCCCAGCAGCCGTTTTGGTGTTTTGGTGGTGCCCGGAAGGTGTACAGTACCATGTGGAAGTGGCTCGATGTATTAGCCATCTGTAGCTGCATAACGCCACACACTTAACAGCTTTAAACAACACCCATTTGCCACCATGCGGCACGGCAGCTTGGAAGTCCTGACAGGCTTGGCTGGGCTCTCTGCCTTTGCTCTCACAAGCTGGAACCAGCGTCAGCTCTGCTGTACTGTAGGTGGAGGCTCCAGGGAAGATCAGCTTATGGTCTCATCCAGGTTGTGGCAAAATTCAGTTCCTTGTGGTTCCAGGACTGAAGTCCCTGTTTTCTCATGTCTATCAGCCAAGGACTAGTCTTGGTCCCTAAAGGCTGCTGTCAGGTCCTGACCCATGAGCCCCTCCACATCACCATCAGGAAAGGAGCAGCTCCCTGGACAGAGCAGCTCCCTGGACAGAGCAGCTCTGTCACCCATGGGTCCCTCTGACTTCCCCTTCCATCAGCAGTTCAAGAATATCCTCTGCTGTAAAGGGTGTGTGGTGAAGCTCAGCCCAGCTGGGTAATCTGCTATTTTAAAGTCAAAGGATTAGGAACTTTCTCCGTCCACCTGTGCTGCTGCAACACAATACCTGAGACTGGGGATTCGTAAAGAAGAGAAATTCCTTTCTCACAGTTCTGGAGGCTGGGAAGTCCAAGTCAAGGCACTAGCAGGTTTGGCATCTGAGGAAGGCCTAGTGTCTGCTTCCGAGATGACACCTGTTGCTGTGTCATCTAGGGGGAATGAATGCTGTGTCCTCACACGGCAGAAGACAAAGGGGTACGAGCCTACAGTGCTCCCCTCAGCCTCTTTTATAAGGACGGGAATCCTATTCATGGGGGTTCTATACTCGTGACTTCATTTCCCCACCTCTTAATACTCTCACTTGGGTGATTAAGTTTCGACATATGAATTTTGGTGGACACACTCAGACCATAGCAGTAACCCTAATTACACCTGCATCAGTGAATCCAACCTTCAAAGTCTTGGGGATTAGAGTAGGAAATCTTGAAGGCCATATTAGAATTTTGCCTCCCACACCTGGTGAGTAAGGAATACTTACCATAAGCTCAAAAGTCAAGCTCTGTTCAAGTATTCCCCACCCTCCATTTGCACACAATTTCCAGGCCTTCTGATTTTACCACTACTACTAATAATAGTGGTGGCTAGCCCTTGATGCCAGCCTCTCTGTTCCACACCTAAAAACTGGTCTCATTTAAAACACACAATCCTCTATGAAGCTAACTCTATTACTAGTTCCATTTTGCAGAGAAGAAGACTGAAGCTCAAAGAGGTGAGGCAATGTGCCCAGGTGACTCAACCAGTGTGTGTGTGGAGCTGTGAAAAGGCAGGACCCAAAGTGACAGCAGGGGCTCCTACCCTAGACCCGAGCAGTCACCGCTGGTTTCAGCCTCTGTGTGTACTGAGTGCCTGGGTGCAGGTACCCAGCTCTTGAGTCCACACTATGACCCACCATCTCTCCAGCTGTGGGCCCTAAGCCTCACCTATGTATCTTCTTCCCTGCTCTCCACTGGCCTATAAGCAACCATCACAGAGTTTTTAAATGTTCATCATTTGCTGTTGACTTGTTCCCCTGAGGGCTTGATAGAGCTGACTAGCACACATATGAAAAAGCGTTACTAAAAGATTAAAATGCAAGATCGTGGAAGATCCAGATCAGCATAGAAAATCCAGTCTAAGGGTAAGGCTGAAGGCCACACTTTCATGTCTCACCCAGTTCCTAAAGCTGAAACATAAATTTTACTCTGAGCTCCCTAGCAGAAAAAGCAAAAACAAAAACACAGAAAATTAATTGTGCAGAGGTGGAGGTTGCAGTGAGCTGAGATTGCAACACTGCACTCCAGCCTGGGCAACAGAGTAAGACTCTGTCTCAAAAAATTTTAAATAAATAAAAAAGAAAAGAAAATTAACTGTGCAAAAGTAGAATAATCCACCTCCTTTAAAAAAGCAAATTTTTTTCCTAACTCACAGAGCAAGAAAGCAGTTTGCCTTGTGAACCTTACATAAGGGGCACTGATTATCATGGCAGAAAACCCTTGGCAGCATTTCTAAAGCAAATGCAGGCCTGGGCAGTCTCATGGAATTTCTCTTATGGACCTTACGAGCAACCAGGGCCCGTCATGAGCACCAAGCACAATTCAGAGAGCATAGATTCACAGGTGTCTGGGAAGTGAGACAGATTCCAAATTCCAGAGACTCAGTCCAACACACCCCAAAGAAAGGAGGTTCTGCCTGCCCTCCAAAGACCCTGCACAAATGCCCTTCCTCTCAACAAGGGCAAACAATTGATTATTCAAGGTTCTCATCTCAGATTAGAACCTGGTGGGCAGATATTCCCTCTCTATTGTCAAAAATTAAATAATCTAATCAAACGAGCAAGGTTGAGTGGACAGATTTTTCATGAAGATTTATAAGACTAACCAAGGCCCTTAATAAGACAATCCAACACTGAAGAGAAGTTGGATGGAAGAACTTACATATGAGACAAAGTTTACACTCACACACATACACACAGACACAGACATATAATGCATGCATATATATGTGCATATATACATATCTATGCAAATGTACACACATATACACAAGCCCATATATGCACACACATACACATCAACATATACACATATGCACATATGCATACACATATGCACATATGCAATCATATACATGAACACACAAATACATACATGCATACACATATACACAGGCATATACACATAGGCACAAATATACACTCATATATGCACACATATACACACCTAATAAACACACACTCACCCACACATGACAATTCTGATTTCATCAAACACTCATGTTTATAATTCCTCCACTTTCTAACATAGCCAAAAAATTTTTAGTCCAGAATCTTTTCAAAGCAAATCGAACCACCACTAATCATGGTTATAGAAAACTCTCAATGATGAAGTAACACCGATATGTGGTTTAGAGCAACATAGTTTCAGTGACACTATCAGAATAAACTGCTGAAAAAAATTGGATGCTCTCCAAGGGGCCAGGTGAAGTGGCTCGAAACCTGTAATCCCAGCTACTTAGGAGGCTGAGGCAGGAGGATCTGGACACCAGGAATTTGAGGCCTGCCTAGACAGCATAGTGAGACCTGCATCTCAAAATAAAATAGAATAAAATAAAATATTTTTTTAAAAAAATTCAAGGATCCCAAAGAATTCTGGAGTCCAAGTGAACTGAAGAGGAAAGAGCAAGTCGTTCACCTGGGAGAGCTGGAAGGGTGCAGGATGACCTCAGGGCCGTCTTGAAGGCCTTGACCTTGTCTTTCTTTTCCTGTACCTCCACATTTTCTTCCCCTCTGTGGGGCCGGAGGAGCACCTTCATCACCTTCCCTCAAAGTGCCTTCGAGTGACCAAGCACCATGTCCCTCCACCTGCACCCTAGTAGCCAATGAGCTTTGCATCACACCTGCCTCGGGCCAGCCACACCTTGGATGATTTCGCTGACACTGTTGACTCTCTACTGATTCACCTAAGCATTCCCCAACACTAAAGACATTTAATTTGCTTTCACAGTGAAGAATCCACACTATTCCATACATTTATAACACTTTTCAGCTGCAACTCTAAACCGAATAATTAAACTGAAGCGACCTTTTCTGTAGACATGTGGTTTTACTTGGTTTTACTCACTTGACAAGTGCTTCTGTGTTCTAAGCATGTGCCTGCATTCACTCTGTTTAACCCCTTAACAACCTTATGAGGTAGACACAGTGATCATGCCTATTTTACCAGTGGGGAAACTGAGCCACAGAGCAGTTAAATAGCTTGTTTGCCCACACGGTCACAAAGCTAGAACATTTTCTCTACAGGGGACCAACAAAGTATTTTGAGGAACTGGTAAAATGTAGACTTAGATATACTATGGAAAGAATTGTGAAACCCAGATTCCACAGAAATGTTCTAAGAGAATTCAAAGAATGTTTAAGATCATCCTTTAAAACACTCCTCATGCCCAGAAAGCTACCTCTGAACTCCACAGCCTTTCTGGTTCTCACTGCTCTCTGCACCCCTACCCTGGCCGGCACAGAAAACATGCTCTTCTCTCTCCACAGCCATTTCCCTCTGGCCTTCACAGCCAGGTTTCAAATTGTGTGGAGGGAAAGAGCCCAGCACTGGGAACTGAAATGGGATGAATTAGAGGACACAGACTGGCCAAGTGGGCAGAACTCTAACGTGACCCCCGACCCAGTGAGCTTCCCCTGGAGATATGAGATGGAGCACCTGTGACCCTGTTAGGTTATATGACAAATGAGAGATTATCCCGCTGCACCTGACCTAGCCACGTGAACCCTTGACAAGCAGAGAATTTTCTCCAACTGGTGGAAGAAATGAAGTCAGCCAGATCCCACACCTTACGGTGCCAATATGGCCTCACCGGCTTTAAAGACAGCCTGGCTGAGAGCAGCCCCTGGCTAACACGGGGCCCCGAGTCACCAAGAACTGAGTCCTGCCCAGCACTTAAGCGTGTCTGGAAGGAGAGTCTCCCCCAGGACCCAACAAGAGCCCAGCCCAACTGACACCTTGACTTTCACCTTGTGAGATCAGAGAAGCCCACTGAAGCCACAGACTTCTGTCCTACAGAGCTGTGGGACAGTGAGCAGGTGCTGCTCCAAGCCGCTGTGTCTGTAGCCATTTGTCACGCAGCACAGATGACTGATGAATGCCTGAGGAGTGGGCGTGGGGCCCAGGCGACTTGGGGCCCCAGAGGGAGGAGCAGGGCAGCAGCCTGGCACAGCGAACCTACCTCTGGCAGACTAAGGGGCACGTGCTGTGGGGGTGGCTGGGAGGAGGGGCTGGAGCACGCAGTTGGGCACCGACGGTTAAAACAGACCACGCTGCACCCACTGAGTCCTGGCTTTACCCCTTGGAACCTGTGTAACCTTCGGGAGCTGACCTCCCTAAACCTCAGATCCATTATCAGTGACCTTCAACCTGGAGGTTGGAGTGTGCCCACCGCGCGGGGTTGCCGTAGGATTAAATCAAAGGCCCCACAGGGAGCCCTGGCCCAGTGCAGCGTCTGCACACATTGAACACAGGAAGGGATACAGCCTGCCAGTTGGTGGCAGACAAAACAGTGGCCCCCAAATATATCCACGTCCTAATCCCCAGAACCTGTGAGTATGTTGCCTTACATGGCAAAGAAGGCCTTGCAGATACTGTTAGGTTCAGGATTCTGAGATGGGGACATGATTCAGGTGGGCTCAAGGTCACCACAATGGTCTTCACGAAAGGCAGAGACAGAGGTGGCAGCCTGACCACAGAGGATGCAGAGGGTGCGGACCACACTGCCACGGCAAAGATGGAGGAAGGGGCCAGGAGCTCAGGCATGCAGGAGCCACAGGGGTGGGGACAGGCCAGGACACAGCTTCTCCCCAGAGCCTCCAAAAGGACCAGTCCTGCCAGCACCTTCAGCCCACTGAGGCTGATTTTGAACTTCTGCCCTCCAGAATCGTACAAAAATAAATGTGTTGTTTTAAGCCACTAAATTTGTGGTAATTTGTTACAGCAGCCCCAGGGAAGTAACATACCCTTCCTGAAACCACACCAGACTTAACCTGTGTGTAGGCCCAGGGCAGGGGCAGGGGACACTCGGAGGAACGAAACCTCCCAGCCAGCCTCCATCCTGCTTACTTGCAGGAGGTCACCCAGAGAACCATATTCCCTGCAGCTCCCATGAGGCATAGATTTATGCAAAAAATAAAATTATTAGAAGTAACAGGAGTGCAGTTCTTGGGAATTCCACTTTGAGCATTGCACACAGGAGACTGCCAAGCTTCAGGACCACAAACCAGTGCCAGACACATAAGTGGATATCACAAGTCAAAGACAGCACAGAACCAGAAAGGGGAGAAGAGAGGGAAGGGCCTAGACCACACAAAAACCTTAACCCTGCCCATCGGGATGACAGATGGAATCCTGACAAGCACTGCAAGACCCCCAGATGGTTACACTGGGGCGTGCTGCGTACTATGTGTGTAGGTGCATGCATGCACACAGGCACACAGCACAGATGTGCTTAACTGCCAATAAACCATGTAGAGCCTATGAAGTCATACAGGAGTGCTTGTTCCAGACAAGGCTTTTCGTTACAAGGTGACAGCTCAGAGAAGACTCTCCTGGTGTCCTGACTTCCAGCCTGTGAAGGGTTATCAGAGCCGGACTTCTTGTTTCCCTGAGGAAAGGAGAGGGGACAACACCAGCTTGACTTGTAAGGTCTCAGGGAACTTCATAACCTGTGAAAGACTGTGGAAGTAGATATTACGGTTTAACAAATCCTCATTTGGCACTTACTATTTATTCCAAGGTAGGGATTTTTTTATCATGCCCATTTTACAGATAGGAAAACTGAGGCCTAGGGAGATCAAGGAACTTGTCTAAGACCCCACTGTCTGCAAGGGGCAGAGGCAGGCTTGAACTCAGGCAGTCTAGACCCAGAGGATGTAGAAAATGCAACTGCATCTGCATCAGCATCATGACTACTATGAACAGAATGGAATGTTTGTGTCCCCCCAGAATTCCAATGTTGAAGTCCTAGCCCCTAATGTGATGGTACTGTAGATGGGGCCTTGAGAGGTAATGAGGGTTAGATGAGGTCATGAGGGTGGGGCCCTCGTGGTGGGATTAGTGCCCTCATAAGGAGAGACACCAGAGAGCTAACTCTCTCTCTCTCTCCCCTCTACCCTCATCAAGTTCATGTGCAGGTCATGTGAGCAAACTACAAACCAAAGTGAGAGGCAGCAGGGACCCCTCTTAGGGACCTGCCAGGCCTCCCGAGCATTGAAATAAAGGAAAATCTTGAGTTCCTTCAAGGAAAATTCCAGGCACCCAGCTAGCCCTGAGAAGTAAATGAGCAACCTGATAAACAAGAAGGTAACAGTGGCTTAAAACGGTGGCCAGGGAAGTCAGGAGATGTTCAGTTACCTAGAGAAGCTAAAGATAGTATCTTAACAAATGTCTCTCAGCTGTCTTTCAGAAACCCAGACCCCCACCAAGTGGATCTGCTGGTGCTCAGGCCTCAGACAAGGGGGATTTTGGACTGAACCTTGATCTCTGTTCTTTGTTCTAAATTTCTTCCTGAGCAACCTGGGCCCATGGGTCAGACTCCACATTTCTTTTCTTCTAATCCCAAATTTCCAGACAAAGCTTTGCCTCTTTAACCAATTGCAAATCAGAAAATTTTTTAATCCACCTATGACCTGTGGGCCCACTCTTGGAGATGTCCTGCCTCTTTGGGTCAAACCGAAGTACAGCCTCCATGCCTTGACATATAACTTCAGCCATCACCTCTGTGTCCCCTCCTTTCAAAACCCTTACCTTAGGGTAAGCCATGAGAGAAGTCAGGTCTTAAGCATGAGCTGCCCGATTCTCCTTGCTTGGGGCCCTGCAATAAATGCCTCACTTTCCCTCGCTGCAATAATAATGTCAGTGTTTGGCCACACCCCCAGTTCAGTTTGATAACAAGAGAAGAGCCCTCAGCATAAAACCTACCTTGCTGGCACCTTGATCTTGGACTTCTCAGTGTCTAAAACTGTGAGAAATAAACTTCTGTTGTTTAAGCCACACGGTCTTCTGTATTCTGTTATGGTGGCTTGAACTGACTAACAGGGATTTGGGGTTGCTGAAAACAGGGACCTGGTTTATAGAAGCGAATCTCCACACCGTGGTGCATTGTGACTTTCCAGTACACCCCTCTATGTTCAAAATCGCCGCCTGCAATGAGCAGCGAGGTTTCCGATGAGTTCTTACTGGGTCCTCCCACCTTCGCCACGGCAAGCTGGAGCCCTGGAGCCATGGCATCTGGTTCCTGCACATCAGCACCTGGGAAGCCGAGATGTTCCCGAAAGCTAGACACTGACCACCAGGATCTCCCCTTCTCCTGTCCTGCCCAGCATTCGGGGACAGTGCACCAGAGACAACCTGAACACCGATTGCAAGTAGAGCCTCCAAAATCCTCATCTTTGTTTAGATGAAGACAAAAGAGGCGAGGAAGAAGGACTTGCAGCACAGAGGACATCTGTCATCATCCACTTGCAATTCCCCATCATTCACACCCACTGCCTATTTGTACAGGTGTCAATGTTGCCCTCCGACATGGAATCTCAAGTCCTACACTTCCCAGTCTCCCTTGTTTATGGAGAGCAGACAGGCTGCTGTGGGCTCGGTCACCGGGATGCACCCCTGTGGGACTGTGGCTTGGGACTGCCATGTGGGAAGAGGTTGTCATGGTAACCAGGCACCCTCCCAATGCCTTGGGGACCACAGAAGGGAAGGAGTCTGGTCCAAGGCCTGAGGCTCAGGGAGGTGTCCAGGGATGACCTCTCTCCCCTGAACATGAGGCGAACATTTTGATGGCTCCAAGGATGGCCTTGAAAACAGGATGCCCATTTGTCCTTCGCATCCTCAGGGTATGCTGGAAACTCTCCTTCAAATCAGTGAGAATGGTATTGGAACAGGCTCTCCTAAAAGCACATGGCCCAGTCTCAAAAGACAAGTGTAATTTGGTCAAATGAGCCAAAGAACAATGAGAAAGCTACCCAGCACCTAAGATCTGGGAGCCTGAAGATGCAAATCCCAGCTCTGTCTCTGATGCCATGATGCTTACGGGCGGGCACTGAACATTGCTGAGTCTCAGCTTCTCCTCCTTATCTGGGGATCCGCCTACTTGCTGGGTGGTTTAGAGGTTTGAATGAAATCATTCAATTCACTTCAGCAAACACCTCTTGAGTACACTGGAGCTCACTGTCTGGACATGAGAAGAAAGCAGAAGAATTGTGGCCGAACGCTGTGGTCAGCATCACCAGCAGGCAGAGACGGGGTGCTCTGAGGGGCCCAGAGGGAGTGCTGGCCTCAGCTGGAGGAGGGTGGAGCATGAATTCATTGCCAAGCAGGAGAGACAGTGGGAGGACATTCTCAAACTATTGCCGAGTAAGTCTGATTCTAAGTTAAGGAAGCAGCAATGAAAAACAGAGAATAAACCCACCTAAGTGAACCAGGGAGAACTGGGAGACTGAAGAGCTCCTATGATCTTGGAGGCTGCTACGCTGATGGCCCCAGGGAGACAAGATTCACCTGGAGATGCCCCAAACCTCATGGGAGACACACATGTGGCCCGGTTCACTGTGGCCTACTGTCAGGGACATTTCTTCACCATCCACTCAAGGAAAAAAAAGGTAACTCAAAGAACCCAGTTACCTTGCAGCAAAAAGGTAAGTGAGCTCAGAAAGAATGAGCCAAGGTTGTTCCTAACGGTGACGGGTGACTACACAGAGGGGCAGCAAGGCAGAGTACGCAATAACATGTGACTGGGTCAGAGCCTGGCCTTCAATCAGGTCAGCGTGCAGGAAGCAGACAATGGTTCAAAATCCCTGCCTTCTGGCAGGCCTACCACATTTCTTCTGAATGCAGTGATCTAAGCTGTAAAAATGCATAGCGTCTGCTACTTCTGTTCTGTGGATGTGTCTGTTTGAGAATGTGTAAAGGGAAACGTAGCCCGATTGCTCCTGTCACCCTCAGCCCGTGGCCCTGGACTCCAATCTTCCTAACGCAACAAGGGCACTTGGCAGCTGCCCTCCCAGATTCTAAAGTCACCATTGCAGACAGTAACGTGGTTCAGTTTCACCGGGACCTGGATGGATGGGAAAGGTGCTCTCAGTCCACGTGAAGACCCCGCATGGGCACTGAACTGTGTCACAGTGTATTGGATCTGCAATGGTGGAGATGGTTAAGAAAAAAAAAAAATCTGCTAATTTCCAAAATTCAAGTACAATACAAAAGTAATGGTCCAAAAAACATTTTGGATGGTGAGATTCCCATCCTGAAAGAAAAGCAGCCAGACATAAATTAGGGAGGTGGAAGTGTAAGAGTCCAAATGTGCAGGCCTGGGGACCTTACAACAGAAGGCAAGTGGATTAGAAAAGATGACGCCCAGCACCCTTGGGAGTACTGAGCAATCCAGTTCCAGCTACTCCCCTCACAAGCTGTGTGTCCTTGGATGAGTCACTTAGCCTCTCTGTGTGCCAGTTTCCCCATCATGGGACTGTTGATAAGATTAGATGAGAACACCCAGGTAAATATTCAGTATAACACAAGCCACTTAAATGTTAGTGATGACTGTTCAGCAAAGCCCCACAGAGAGGCAGCGTTCTCACTTTTGAAGCAACATTGTGTACATCAATGGATTCAATAAATATTCCTGAAATGGTGAATACCTGGGTTATAGGAAACCATCACATTTTACTTCAGCTGTTTAATTAAGGTGATTGCGATGAGTCTCTTTTTGAAATCATGAGGTGGCCTTTTGGTATGTGTTTGAATTATAAAATGCATATTTGTACCAGCATTTTATATATACAAAAATGCACCAGATGCATTTGTGTGTCCTTCAGCATTTTCCCAGCTAACACATCTGTTCTGTAGTGAATGTATGGAATTTTCTTCTTTTTGCGATTTCACTAAAATTTACAGGCAGTTCCCCATCCTGTGTCCAGTGTTCTCATTGTTCAATTCCCACCTATGAGTGAGAACATGCGGTGTTTGGTTTTCTGTTCTTGTGATAGTTCGCTCCTAATGTAAATGACGAGTTAATGGGTTCAGCACACCAACATGGCACATGTATACATATGTAACAAACCTGCACGTTGTGCATATGTACCATAGAACTTAAAGTATAGTAACAAATAAAAATAAAAATAAAATAAAAAATGTACAGGCAGTTACATTCTCATGTAGATGAAAATGTTAACCTATGAGACGTCTCACGGTAGTTCTAGTTTTAGATGTGTTTCCAGGAGACTCTTTTAAGGTAGCTTTTCACTCAGTTTGTGTTTTGGTGGCACCTTCAGAAATCTATGACCAGTGAAGCTTGTCCTTAAGGAAAGAAGAAGATGGAAAATTCATTTACCCTTCTGTTCTTGTTTACCAGTCAGGATCAGATGCACCTGATCAGTATCAGAAACCTCACCAGTTCATTTGAGCAGAAAGGGTTTGATACAGGGAATTCAGCAATGGCCAAGTTTCTGGAAGGGCTGGAGGGACTGGCATAAGCTGGTCACTCCTCCCTCCAGGAACGGCCCAGGAAGATGCACAGAGCTTGCCCTGTGTGAACATCTGCCTCCGCCATGACCAAAGAGTCAAGGAATCCAGAGGCCACTGTCCAAACTGCTGGCTCCAGGACCTGCTCCTTCATCACAATCCAGTGAGACAGGAGAGAGGTTGTGAGGGTTGAACAGAGGTAGGAAAAGGGGCGGGCAGGGCAGGAGATGGGGTTAGGAAGCACTTTTTTGGAAGTGGTATTCCTCCTGGCTGGATTCATTGTAACACAAAACATTTTGAAATATTTAGCATTCATTTCCATTGGAGTTGTTCCTCTCTCTCCACTTCTTCACTAAATGTTAAGTTGAACCACGTAAAATTGCCACTTTTGTAAGTCTAAGATGGGATGGGACAATATTGATGATTTTGTGTGGCTCACCTGAAACTATGATCACCTCTAGGCTGGGCAGGGAGGCAGGTAATCATGGCCACACCCAGGCCTCTCCACCTGGGACCTCTGGCTGCTCCCTGAGCGAGATCATGACGTCTCCTAGCTCAGCAGACACATGTTCTCCAGCATTATTCTCCAGAAATGTCCACTGAGTTCCCCTCCAATTAATCTATTCTAAGTTGTTTTAAGATATGGACAAAATGTCCCCTGAGCAATTTTCCAGGATGATAAATGATTGCATTAACCTTTCCCTGACAGGTGGCTTTCTCTGTGATTGGCCATTTGTTTTCGTCCAGCTGGGCTCAAATGGCCAAGGGGTTAGAACAGGAGCATGTCTTGTCCAGCATAGTGCATGCCACATGCCTATATGCCATATGTCTACCCTCCACACCTACATACCACATACCTACTCACCATGTGCCTACACACCGTGTGTCTAACCTCCACATGCCTACCTTCCACATACCCACCCTCCACGTGCCTACCCCCTGCACACCCACCCTCCACGTGCCTATCCCCCGCACACCCACCCTCCACATGACTACCCACCACACACCCACCCTCCACGTGCCTAACCCCCGCAAACCCACCCTCCACGTGCCTACCCTCCACACACCCACCCTCCACGTGCCTACCCTCCACAACCCACCCTCCACGTGCCTACCCTCCGCATACCCACCCTCCAGGTGCCTACCCACCGCATACTCACCCCCCAGGTGCCTACCCTCCGCATACCCACCCCCCAGGTGCCTGCCCTCTGCATACCCACCCCCCACGTGCCTGCCCGCCGCATACCCACCCCCCACGTGCCTGCCCTCCACGCACCCACCCCCCCACGTGCCTACCCTCCACGCACCCACCCCCCACGTGCCTACCCACCACGCACCCACCCTCCACGTGCCTACCCACCACGCACCCACCCTCTACGTGCCTACCCTCCACGCACCCACCCCCCACGTGCCTACCCACCACTCACCCACCCTCCACGTGTCTACCCTCTGCATACCCACCCTCCACGTGCCTACCCACCACGCATACCCACCCTCCACGTGCCTACCCACCACATACTCACCTGTCACATGACTACCCACCGCATACCCACCCTCCACGTGCCTACCCACCACATACCCACTTGTCACATGACTACCCACCGCATACCCACCCTCCACATGCCTACCCACCACATACCCACCCTCCACGTGCCTACCCACCACATACCACCCTCCACGTGCCTACCCACCGCATACCCACCCTCCATGTGCCTACCCTCACCTGTCACATGACTACCCACCACATACCCACCCTCCACGTGCCTACCCACCGCATACCCACCCTCCACGTGCCTACCTACCACACACCCACCCTCCACGTGCCTACCCAACACATACCCACACTCCACGTGCCTACCCACCACATACCCACCCTCCACGTGCCTACCCACCGCATACCCACCCTCCACGTGCCTACCTACCACACACCCACCCTCCACGTGCCTACCCACCACATACCCACCCTCCACGTGCCTACCCACCACATACCCACCCTCCACGTGCCTACCCACCACATACCCACCTTCCACGTGCCTACCCACCACATACTCACCTGTCACATGACTACCCGCCGCATACCCACCCTCCACGTGCCTACCCACCATATACCCACCCGTCACATGTCTACCCGCCGCATACCCACCCTCCACGTGCCTACCCACCACATACCCACCCACCACGTGCCTACCCACCACACACCCACCCTCCACGTGCCTACCCACCACACACCCACCCTCCACGTGCCTACCCACCACACACCCACCCTCCACGTGCCTACCCACCGCATACCCACCTTCCACGTGCCTACCCACCACATACTCACCTGTCACATGACTACCCGCCGCATACCCACCCCACCACGTGCCTACCCACCACATACCCACCCTCCACGTGCCTACCCACCGCATACCCACCCTCCACGTGCCTACCCACCACATACCCACCTGTCACATGACTACCCGCCGCATACCCACCCTCCACGTGCCTACCCACCGCATACCCACCCTCCACGTGCCTACCCACCACATACCCACCCTCCACGTGCCTACCCACCACATACCCACCCTCCACGTGCCTACCCACCACATACCCACCTGTCACATGACTACTCGCTGCATACCCACCCTCCACGTGCCTACCCACCACATACCCACCTGTCACATGACTACCCGCCGCATACCCACCCTCCACGTGCCTACCCACCTCATACCCACCCACCACGTGCCTACCCACCACATACCCACCCACCACGTGCCTACCCACCATGTGTCTACCCTCCATGTGCCTAAAACCACCTGTCTAAAACCAGGTGCCTACACACCAGGAACCTATATACCACCCACCCATGCACCACATGCCAACTTCAGTACTGTAAACTGCAACAAGCACAGGGTACTCAGAATCCCTTAGCTCTGCAAGTGACCTTGGAAAGTCCACGCAGCAAAGGAAGCTTCTTCCTTGTTAATAGAGACATGATTTTATTTGGGTGCCCACTTCATCCTCAGCTGCAGGGGTAACTTCTGATGGACCACATGGATCTTGTGATCCCATTCCCCTCGATTTAGCCTGTTTCTAACTAATGAGACAGAAGAGAAAGTCTGCTGAGAGTCTGGGAAAGGTCTCTTGCTCCTAAAATGTTAACACTGGTATATTAATCCGTTCTCACATTGCTATAAAGAAATACCTGAGAGTGGGTAATTTATAAAGATTTAATTGGCTCACATTTCTGCAGGCTGTACAGGGGGCTTCTGGGAGGGCTCAGGAAACTTTCAATCATGTCACAAGGCAAAGGAGAAGCAAGCATGTCTTACATGACCAGAGCAGAATGTGGGGAGTGACGGGGTGCCACACACTTTAAACAACCAGATCTCACGAGCACTCACCATCACAAGAAGCAGCACAGAGAGGGAAATCTGCCCACGTGATCCAGTCACCTCCCACCAGACCCACCTCCAACACTGGGGATGACAATGTGACAGGAGATTTGTGTGGGGACACAGATTCAAGCCCTATCAACTGGGAATGAGCATTCCTTCTCTTTCTCTGGTGGTTGCCATGCACGGACATTGACATCTGCAGCCCAGGAAGGGTCTGCCTGGAGCCAAGGGCCCATCACTCAAGTGCAGGTCAGAGAGACTCCGGTCCTTGGCAGCACAGTCAAGCCCCAGGGCAAGGAGAGGTTAATGTAATCACTTCCCTTCCAGACAAAAGACAGAGTGGCTTTTCTTTTGTTAACCCGGTGAAACCCCGTCTCTACTAAAAAATACAAAAAACTAGCCGGGCGAGGCGGCGAGCGCCTGTAGTCCCAGCTACTCGGGAGGCTGAGGCAGGAGAATGGCGTGAACCCGGGAGGCGGAGCTTGCAGTGAGCTGAGATCCGGCCACTGCACTCCAACCTGGGCGACAGAGTGAGACTCCGTCTCAAAAAAAAAAAAAAAAAAAAAAAAAAAAAAAAAAGAAAAATAAGATAGTTTTAATTAGGACTAACTGGGAAAAGCAAGAGGAAAGTCAACAGTTTAATGACAATTTCTGGAATCTGGACTACTGGCTTCTTTTCATGTGAGACAATAAATTATGTTCCCATTTAAGCCAACTTGAATTAACATTTTTAGTTAATTTGCACCCAAGTCACTCTGATTGAGGGTCAACTAATCTACCTCCTATTGTTAGGCAGAAGTTCCTCATCTCATCCCAGACAATGGAGACCTGCCTTCCCTTTAGAAGTCACTTTAAGATGGAACTACTCAGTCGCTTTTTAAAAGTGATTTAAAACTGATTCCAGTATTTAGTAAAACAACAGAAAGGAACTCCTCTTCACACGTAGCCCATCTGCTGTTTAAAGCTCCCTTATTTCCTAATGTTAAGGTTCCCAGAGACAAGCGTGCGTTCCTTCTTCTGGCAGATTCTCCTACAGCTCGGAAGCCCATTTGGCTCAGCCATAAAACCCACCCTTGCTGCCAAGAGGATGAGACTTTCCTTTGCTTATCCATCAGGTTTGTGAAATTAAATAATTAAAACCTAAAGTTGTTGGAACTTTACATTATTCTGATCCCTGACAGGAATGTGGCTTTGTGGTCTGAGTCACGCAGCACGAAGCTGTGACTCTGGCTTTTTCCTGTAAGTGATTTGGAAAGACCTTGTAGCGCCAGGGCTAAGACTCCCTCAGATGGTCAACCCTGCTCATGGAATGTTAAAGCAATATTCCTTAGAATGTAGCAAGCTGCCACTGATCAAATCACTACAACACATGCACAGGCCTTGCATGGAAGATGCTGGAATCCCCTAAACTTCTCTGTCTCTGTCTATGTAAGTGAAGCCCTAACTCACAACTTGTGGAGCATTGACCCTGTTGCTTTGGAGTCTGTGTTTCCCAGGTGGCTAACCCTAAGCTTCCTGCTCAAATGAACTCAGCACTTAATCATGATTTCTGAATCTCATGATCTAAGGTTGACAGGTTGGTGCATTCTACCATTACATGCTGTCATTGTTTTCAAGGAAATCTGCCTCTGCAACTATCACGCTTCATTGAATTTAAGATACCGTTGATATAAGACCACTACTTTATATACTGCAAACAACAGAAATCCTCTGGCAGGAGAGCTGTGACATGCCATGAATTCTGCAATGTACTCCAATCTTGGAGAAGTTAAGATGTGTTTTTCTAAATGTGTATGTCTTAGAATCATTGAAAAAATGGTATTTTATTTTTGCACAGCAGTCGCAAAAATATCACAAAGGAAGAACATCAATGTTGGCAGCCTTTCCAATGGGCAAGGAAGTATCTATCTGTGCAGCATCCCAGGAAACACACAAACGTAGCTGAAGGAGATATCTCTGTGCTTGGAACCTCCTAGAATGTCTCCTCTCCTGGATTCCAGAAGGAGGTACAGGGTGATTCATACCACATGGACTCTGGTTGTCTTCCTGAAGAAGGCTGGCTCTGCACAAGGGCACTGCCTTGGGATACGCCCCATCTTTTCATCCACAGTCACATGGACTCCTGCCGTCTTCCTGAAGAAGCCTGGCTCTGCACAAGGGCACTGCCTTGGGTAATGCCCCATCTTTTCATCCATAGCCACTGCCCCATTGCCAACCATCTGCCTGAGGCCTGGTCAGGTGAATGGGCCCTACTGGGGACCTTTGGCTACTGAAGGCTTTAGAATGCCTCTTTGACATATTCTTCTCTGTGATTCTGTGTGTGAGGAGATCCAGGAGCCGAGGTGGAGAACCCTGGATGACCTTACAAGATGGCTATCTAGTTGTATGTTCCCCGCACTGGCCTCCCCTGAAACCTTCCCTGTACCACCAATCCGCCCCTCCATCCATGGTGTGTGCATGTGTGCACAGGCCCATGGTGGGCCAACAGCCCTGCCCCAGACATTGTCGGGTTCTTTGGGAGACCGAAGCCACAAGAGGTAACATGTGCAGCATTCAGTGGACAAGTTTCCTGCCACATGGAGAAAACTGGCTTCGGTGAGGCTGAAGCACAGAGCCAACATTAAAATAGAACGAGAAGACACACACAGAGAAAGAGAGCCAATGGCATTTCCGTTTCAGTTTCCAGTTTTGATTCATTTAGTTGAAAGCCTAGCCACATTCCCACACTTGGATTCTGTAATACATTCCAGGATTCTTATAATAAAACCTGTGTTTTATTTCACTGGCTTCAATTAGGATGCCATCTCCCACAGCAAAAACGTCTAACAAGTATATGGACCATATTCCTGACCTGAGCAATGTAGAGAGCACACTGATGATAACGATGCCAGCTTTAGGACTACGTGGAAAAAGCAGAGCAGGCATTTCAAGGGTTGGGGATAAATAAAGGCAAAAAGTTCCAAAAGAGAGATATAAAGCAGAATTTGATTTAGGGAAAGTTTAGCAAAAAGACAAAACTCTGTAGTCAGGAAGAGTCTTGAGAGACACAGCCCTGGGCCACGTAACATGGCTAAGCCCCAGGGCTTAGGAGCACCAGACTCAGCGCCCACCCAGGCCACTCTTGCAGGTCATCCTGCAGCCAGTACAGGGGTCTGACCTCCCCCTTCAAGGGAACTGACCATGTTTCAATCAAATAATTGGTTTAGTAGAGAAAAGCCAGGACTAGTGTTGATGAGGCCCAGGTTATCGACTCCCTGGAGAACCCACAGTGATCTGGCTGAGCCTCTTTCTGCCCCTGTTCCTGAGCTGTTAAATGAGAAGATTCAATGAGCTCTAAGATACTTAACAGAAAACTTTTCAGTCCAATCCAGCACATACAAATGTCAACATAGCTTATCTATTGTAATAGACCTAGAAATCATAAAACAGGAATATTTCCTGTGTAAACTGCCTGCAGTGAATGCTCTAGTTGGGACATGCTTGGGGCCCAGTGCAAACTCTCCCCAGACCCACCTCAACCCATCATCCTTGGCCTCTCCTTCGGCACTTCCGTAAAGTATTAGGATCCAGGGAACATGTAGAAATGCCTGAGCCAGATGATCTTCCCAGCAGTTTCTTTCTGCCACATAAACTCTGGGCATGTGGGACTCCATCCATAGCCTCCCCATCTATCATTCTATCCTCACCCCAGACACATTCCTCTTTTTCTTTGGAAACGTGTCTCTCACTGGCCTTGCTGGAATGAGATGACCTGAAACATGTGCAGAATCAAAAGTTAATAATAAAACCCTGCTTGTTAGGCACTCAGCCCTGGTTCCTGGGACCACAGAAACAATTGTTGATTCTTCCCTTTTGAAATCACACAGGAGGCCAAGGCGAGTCACTCGCCGACTCACAAGTGATCCCAATCATCTAATGCCGCCTGGCCCCAGAGCTTCCCGGAGTACATGGAGCTCTCTGCATTGTCATGATCTTGCATGAGTCTAGCAGAGAGAAGCAATAATGAGGCTCCGCTGGAGAAACTGTCCTGCTGGTTTTGTTTACGAGTAAGTGTGTTTGTTAGTTGGGGTTGGCTTAGTGGGGGATGGAGGATCTCCGGTTTTATTAATATGAAAGTTCCATCTACCTAAATTTTTGTGCCTATTGTTTATTTTCTCCAAGAATCAAAATATAAGAATGAATAAATTAAAATCACAGTGAGACGCCATCTCACACCAGTGAGAATGGCTATTATTAACAAGTCCAAAAACAAAAGATGCTGGTGAGGTTGTGGAGAAAAGGGAGTGCCTATATGCTGTTGGTGGGAATGTAAATTAGTTCAGCCCCTGTGAAGAGCAATTGGAGATTTCTTAAAGAACATGAAACCCAACTACTGTTCGACTCAGCAATCCCATTACTGAGTATATGTCCAAAAGAAAACAAATCACTCTACCAAAAAGACAAATGGATTCACCTGTTCATCCCACTATTCACAAAAGCAAAGACATGGAATCCACCCAGATAACCATCAATGGTGAACTGAATAAATAAAATGTGATACATATACACCATAGAATACTACACAGTCATAAAAAATGAACAAAATTTTGTCCTTTGCAGCAACAGGGATGCAGCTAGAGGCCATTATTCCAAGTGAATTAGTGCAAGAACAGAAAACAAATACCACATGTTCTCACTTATAAATGGGAGCTAAACATTGGGTACCCATGGACATAAAGATGGCAACAATAAACACTGGGGACTATAGAGGAGGGAGGGAATTAGGGGAGCAAGAATTGAAAAACTAGCTTTTGGGCACTATGCTCAGTACCTGGGTGACAGAATCAATCGTACCCCAAACCTCAGGATCATGCACCATTCCCAGTAACAAACCTGCCCACATACCACCTGAATTTAAAAGTTAAAATTATGGTTTTTAAATATATGTATATATATATTTATATATATAATATATATAAATGCTTATATAAATATGTATTAATCAACTTAGCCTTGGGAACCATTCTTGTGATTGGGCATTAACTTGTGTCAATTAACAAATGAGAAGGAAGGATGATCATTAGAAAAGAGATCATGGCAACCTCTCCTAGGAACCCTTCTCTTTATTCTCTTCCAAATAATCATAAACCTTTACTGTTAACTTACATGCTATGTTGTGACATATTTTACTTCCTCAACTTGATGCTGATGTACTTGACAAGTGACACATTTCTTTCAAATGTAAGTTTTCTACTATGCCGAAAGTAATACCTTGCATACTATAAATATTTTTAAATTTATAAATGAAAAGACTGTGTGTCTATGTAACCGTATTCTGTAAATTAACAGAATTATTACTGATATTGGCTAATTTTGAATAAATGAGTAGGGTTTATTTATTAAAAAAAGAAAGAAAAAAGATGCCCATCTGGGCATCTGATCTTGTGGCCCCCACCCAGGAACTGACTCAGCGCAAGACGACAGCTTCAGTTCCCTGTGATTTCATGTCCTACCTCACCAATCAGCACTCCTGGCCCACTGGCTTCCTCACACCCACCAAGGTGTCCTTAAAAACTCTGATCCCCAAATGCTCAGGGGGACTGATCTGAGTAATAATAAAACTCCTGTCTCCCACGTAGCCAGCTCTGTGTGAATTACTCTTTCTCTATTGCAATTCCCCTGTCTTGATAAATCGGCTCTGTCTAGGCAGCAGACAAGGTGAACCCACTGGGCAGTTACAGTGTAAAGTCAGGAGGGACAGAGCTGGGAATCCAGCCTCACCTTCCCTGGCTGCCTGGTGCGTGACAGGGCCTCTGCTCCTCCTTCCCATGCAGGGAGGGGTCCCTCCTTATTTCAATCACAGGCCTTCAATTTCTTCATCGTTTCCACATCTCCACAAGTTCACACGTGACTCTCTGAAGCACAGAAATGTGAAAAGCCTGTTTCTGCTGAGCAGCGAAGAAGACACAGCAGGAACAGACACTTTCGTGATAAGAAGAGGAGGTGGAAGGAGTCCCTGTGGCATTCCTGGCAGGGCAGGGCCCTGGGACACTAAGCCATTAAACCTGGCCGCAGAATGGAGACCTGTAACAGAGGCAGGGCCAGCTGACAGCTGCAGCACATTCTGAGACATGCGCAGCGTCAGTGGCCCTCCGCAGGAGTAGGAGCGGAAACCCAGGTGAGCACAGCCTGCCAGATATGCAGCGTCAGTGGCCTTCCGCAAGAGTAGGGGCGGAAACCCAGGTGAGCACAGCCTGAGAGATGCGCAGCGTCAGTGGCCCTCCGCCAGAGTAGGGGCGGAAATCCAGGTGAGCACAGCCTGAGAGATACGCAGCATCAGTGGCCCTCCGCCAGAGTGGGGGGGGGGGGGGAATCCAGGTGAGCACCGCCTGCCAGATACGCACCGTCAGTGGCCCTCCGCCAGAGTAGGGGCGGAAACCCAGGAGAGGTGAGGCACAGGGAGAAAACAGATTCATAGAGGGTGCTTCTCAGGTCATCCAGACAGTGTCACGTTTTCCTGCCACCATCCGCCCTGCAACTGGCACCTGAGGTGGGGGTGCCGTGGTGAAAACGAGCCCTTAACCTGGGGGATCTGCCCTGACTCGGGTTGGTTTCAGAAGCGAGTAAAATTGGAGAATACCAGCTGGTTTTGGAGAATTGGTCAAGAAAGCCCACACATCTGGTGTCAGAAGTGAAGAATCGAGAATAATAGTGGAGTACTGCAGAAAGTAGTGTGTTTTTCCTATTCGCTCCCTCATGAGAGAGTGGCAGAGACCACAGACACCATTTATGCTGAGTTTGCCAGACCTCATCACCACCAGCTAATAACAATGTAGCCAGTTCCTCTTTTTGGGACACTGCCCTTCTTTCAAGTGTTCTATAAACAAGGCTGCAAAGACAACTACAATAGTCGAGTCATTCTGCTCACCGTTAGGTATTTCCTGAAGGCATATTACTTGAAGTGGAAAACTTTCTCATGCAAGTTGCAAAATTGCCCCCAGGAGGGGTCTTTCAAGTTGTTACATCCAAGAGAGTAGGAAATGCTTCAAATCTGTACAACACTATGTGTGTCTGTGTATGTATGTGCATGTGTGTATATATGTGTGCCTGTATGTATATGTGCATGTGTGTATATGTGTCTGTGTATGCATGTATATGCGTATTATGTGTGTCTGTGTATGTGCATGTGTGTATGTATGTGTGCCTGTATGTGTATGTGCATGTGAGTATATGTGTCTGTGTGTGTATGCGTGTATATATGTATTATGTGTGTGTGTCTGTGTGTGCATGTGTTTGTGTATGTGTGTGTGTACTTGTTTATGGAGCTTTGCAATTGTTAATTTTAAAATACTACATTATTGTGGCCTCTACTTTTTTATCAACAATAAATATTTTTCGATATGAACTGACCCTTTGTTTGAATCTGTATGTATGCATTACCTGTGTGTGGCTTTATTGCATTTTCTATCCTGGTTCTCACCTGTTTTAGTTTCAATAGCCTCCTGCCACTCTATATACTACAGTTATTAACAATTTTTAGGATAATAGTGTAATTTATTGTCTAAATCAGGGCATTTGAGAGTAGAAGTGTTACAGTCAATAATTATGCACAAAAACAGGCATAAACCGGACTCTCCGGAGCAAATCAGAATCACAAGACATCTAATCATCGCCCCCCATTGCAAATGTTTTTTCTGAGTTGCCATTTGCCTTTCAATTTTTCTTAAGATTTGATGGGCAGAGATTTGAATGTTTGTAGAATCAAATCTTCTCTCTTAATAGCTTCTCCTTTTTATATTTTATTTATTTATTTATTTATTTATTTTACTTTAAGTTCTGGGATACATGTGCAGAACGTGCAGGTTTGTTACATAGGTATACACGTGTCATGGTGGTTTGCTGCACCTATCAACCTGTCATCTAGGTTTTAAGCCCTGCATGCATTAGGTATTTGTCCTAATGCTCTCCCTTCCCTTGCCCCCCACCCCGACAAGCTCTGGTGTGTGTTCTTCCCCTCCCTGTGTCCATGTGTTCTCACTGTTCAACTCCCACTTATGAGTGAGAACATGTGGTATTTGGTTTTCTGTTCCTGTGTGTGTTTGCTGAGGACCATGGCTTCCAGCTTCATCCATGTCCCCGCAAAGGACATATTCTCATTCTTTTTTTGTTTTGTTTTATTTTTTTGAGACAGAATCTCACTCTGTCACCCAGGCTGGTGTGCAGTGACGTGATCTCCACTCACACAAGCTTCACCTCCAGGGTTCATGCCATTCTCCTGCCTCAGCCTCCCAAGTAGCTGGGACTACAGGTGCCCCCCACCACGCCAGGCTAATTTTTTGTATTTTTAGTAGAGATGGGGTTTCACTGTGTTAGCCAGAATGGTCTTGATCTCCTGACCTCGTGAGCCGCCCGCCTTGGCCTCCCAAGATCTCATTCATTTTTGTTGGCTAGATAGTATTCCATGATGTATATGTACCACATTTTCTTTATCCAGTCAGTCATTAATGGGCACTTGTATTGGTTCCATGTCTTTGCTATTGTAAATAGTGCTGCAATAAACATATGTGTGCATATCTCTTTATAGTAGAATGATTTATATTGCTTTGGGTATAAACCCAGTAATGGGATTGCTGAGTCAAATGTTATTTCTGGTTCTAGATCCCTGAGGAATCGCCACACTGTTTTCCACAATGGCTGAACTAATTTACATTCCCACCAACAGTGTAAAAGCGTTCCTATTTCTCCATAGCCTCACCAGCATGTATTGTTTCTTGACTTTTTCATAATCACCATCCTGACTGGTGTGAGATGATAGATATCTCATTGTGGTTTTGATTTGCATTTCTCTGATGATTAGTGACATTGGAGATTCTTTTCATACGTTTTTTGGCTGCATAAAATGTCTTCTTTTGAGAGTGTCTGTTCATATCCATTGCCCATTTTTTGATGGGGTTGTTTGTTTTTTTCTTATAAATTTGTTTAAGCTCCTTGTAGATTCTGGATATTAGACCTTTGTCAGATGGGTAGATTGCAAAACTTTTCTCCCATTCTGTAGGCTGTCTGTTCATTTTGATGGCAGTTTCTTTTGCTATGCAGAAGCT
This sequence comes from Macaca thibetana thibetana, assembly GCF_024542745.1. NCBI lineage: Eukaryota > Metazoa > Chordata > Mammalia > Primates > Cercopithecidae > Macaca > Macaca thibetana. Next base: position 93,469,995 of record NC_065587.1, read on the forward strand.
CTTTAGTTTATTTAGATCCCATTTGTCAATTTTGGCTTTTGTTGCAGTTGCTTTTGGCATTTTTGTCATGAAGTCTTTGTCCATGCCTATGTCCTGAATAGTATTGCTCAGGTTTTATTCTAGGGTTTTTATGGTTTTGGGTTTTACAGTTAAGTCTTTAATCTATCTTGAGTTAATTTTTATATAAAGTATAACGAAGGAGTCCAGTTTCAGTTTTCTGCATATAACTAGCCAGTTTTCCCAGCATCATTTATTAAATACGGAATCCTTTTCCCCATTGCTTGTTTTCATCAGGTTTGTCAAAGATCAGATGGTTGTAGATGTGTGGTATTATTTCTGAGGTCTTCGTTCTGTTCTATTGGTATATATGTCTGTTTTGGTACCAGTAACACGCTGTTTTGGTTACTGTAGCCTTGTAGTATAGTTTGAAGTCAGGTACTGTGATGCCTCCAGCTTTGTTATTTTTGCTTAGGATTGTCTTGGTTATACAAGCTCTTTTTTTGGTTCCATATGAAATTTAAAGTAGTTTTTATCTAATTCTGCAAAGAATGTCAGTGGAAGTTTGATGGATTAGCATTGAATCTATAAATTACTTTGGGCAATATGACAATTTTCACAATGTTGATTCTTCCTATTCATGAGGATGGAATGCTTTTCCATTTGTTTGTGTCTTCTCTTATTTCCTTGAGCAGTGGTTTGTAGTTCTTGAAGAGATCCTTCATGTATCTTGTTAGCTGTATTCCCAGGCATTTTATTCTCTTCGTAGCAATTGTGAATGGAAGTTCATACATGATTTGGCTCTCTGCTTGTCAATTGTTGGTATATAGGAATGCTTGTGATTTTTGCACGTGTATTTTGTATCCTGAGACTTTGCTGAAGTTGCTTATCAGCTTAAAGAGTTTTGGGGCAGAGATGATAGGGTTTTCTAAATATAGAATCACATCATCTGCAAACAGAGACAGTTTGACTTCCTCTCTTCCTATTTGAATACCATTTATTTCTTCTCTTGCTTGATTGCCCTGGCCAGAACTTCCAATACTATATTAAATAGGAGTGGTGAGAGAAGGCATCCTTGCCTTGTGCCAGTTTTCAAAGGGAATGCATACAGCTTTTGCCCATTCAGTAAGATTATGGGTTTGTCATAAATAGCTCTTATTATCTTGAAATATGTTCCATCAAAACCTAGTTTATTAAGAGTTTTTAGCATGAAAGGCTGTTGAATTTTGTCAAAGGCCTTTTCTGCATCTATTGAGGGATTCATGTGGTTTTTGTCAATGGTTCTGTTCATGTGATGGATTACGTTTATTGATTTGCATATATTGAACCAGCCTTGCATCCCAGGGATGAAGCCAACTTGATCGTGATGCATAAGCTTTTTGATGTGCTGCTGGATTTGGTTTGCCAGTATTTTATTGAGGATTTTCAAATCGATATTTATCAGGGATATTGGCCTGAAGTTTTCTTTTTTTGTTCTGTCTGTATCAGGTTTTGGTATTAGGATGATGCTGGCTTCATAAAATGAGTTAGGGAGGAGTCCCTCTTTTTCAGTTGCTTAGAATCATTTCAGGAGAAATGGTACCAGCTCCTCTTTGTGCCTCTTTGTGTAGAATTTGACTGTGAATTCGTCTGGTCCTGGGCTTTTTGTGGTTAGTAGGCTATTAATTAGTGCCTCAATTTCAGAACTTGTTATTGGTCTATTCAGGGATTCAACCTCTTCCTGTGTTAGTCTTGGGAGGGTGTTTGTGTCCAGGAATTCATCTATTTCTTCTAGATTTTCTAGTTTATTTGTGTAGAGGTGTTTACAGTATTCTCTGGTGGTAGTTTGTGTTTCTGTGGGGTCAGTGGAGACATCCCCTTTATCATTTTTTATTATATCTATTTGATTCTCCTCTTTTTTCTTCTTTATTAGTTTAGCTAGTGGTCTACTTTGTTAATTTTTTCAAAAAAAAACTACTGTATTCATTGATTTTTTGAAGGGTTTTTCCTGTCTCTATTTCTTTCAGTTCTACTCTGATCTTAGTTATTTGTCTTCTGCTAGCTTTGGGGTTAAACTGTTTGCTCTTGTTTTTCTAGTTCTTTTAATTGTGATGTTAGGATGTCAATTTGAGATCTTTCCAGCTTTCTGATGTGGGCATTTAGTGCTATAAATTTTCCTCTTAATGCTGCTTTAGCTGTGTCCCAGAGATGCTGGTACATTGCCTCTTTGTTCTCATTGGTTTCAAAGAACTTCTTGATTTCTGCCTTAAGTTCATTATTTACCCAGGAATCTTTCAGGACGAGGTTGTTCAATTTCCATGTAGTTGTGTGGTTTTGAGTGAGTTTCTTAATTCTGAGTTCTAATTTGATTGCACTGTAGTCTGAGAGACTGTTATGATTTCAGCTCTTTTGCACTTGCTGAGGAATGTATGTGGTCAATTTTAGAATAAGTGCCATATGGCATTGAGAAGAATGTATATTGTGTTGATTTGGGATGGAAAGTTCTGTGGATGTCTATTAGGTCCACTTGATACAGAGCTGAGTTCAAGTTCTGAATAACCTTGTTAATTTTCTGTCTTGTTGATCTGTCTAATATTGACAGTGGGGTGTTAAAGTCTCCCTATTATTGTTTAGGAGTCTAAGTCTCTTTGTAGGTCTCTAAGAACTTGTTTTATAAATCTGAGTGCTCCTGTATTGGGTGCATATATGTTTAGGATAGTTAGCTCTTCTCAAATTGATCCGTTTAGCATTATGTAATGCCCTTCTTTGTCGTTTTTGATCTTTGTTGGCTTAAAGTCTGTTTTATCAGAGACTAGGATTGCAACCCCTGCTTTTTTTTTTTTTTTTTTTTTTTTTTTTTTTTTTGCTTTTTATTTGCTTGGTAAATTTTCCTCTATTCCTTTCTTTTCAGCCTATGTGTGTCTTTGCACTTGAGATGGGTCTCCTGAATACACACACCGATGGGTCTTGACTCTTTATCCAATTTGCTACTCTGTGTCTTTTAATTGGGGCATTTAGCCCATTTACATTTAAGGTTAATATTGTTATGCGTGTATTTCATCCTGTCATCATGATGCTAGCTGGTTATTTTGCACATTATTTGACGCAGTTTCTTCATATGTCATTGGTCTTTATATTTTCTTGTGTTTTTGCAGTGACTGGTACCGGTTTTTCCTTTACATATTTAGTGCTTCCTTCAGGAGCTCTTGCAAGGCAGGCCTGGTGCTGATGAAATCCCTTAGGATTTGCTTGTTTGAAAAGGATTTTATTTCTCCTTTGCTGATGAAGCTTAGTTTGACTGGATATGAAGTTCTGGATTGAACATTCTTTTCTTTAAGAATGTTGAATATTGGCCCCCACTCTCTTCTGGCTTGTGGGGTTTCTGCTGAGAGATCTGGTGTTAGTTTGATGGACTTGCCTTTGTAGGTGACCTGACCTTTCTGTTTGGCTGCCCTTAATATTTTTCCTTTGTTTCAACCTTGAAGAATCTGACAATTATATGTCTTGGGGTTGCTCTTCTCCAGGAGAATCTTAGTGGCGGTCTCCATATTTCCTGAATTTGAATGTTGACCTGTCTTGCTAGGTTAGGTAAATTCTCCTGGATAACATCCTGAAGTATGTTTTCCAACTTGGTTCCATTCTCCCCGTCATTTTCATGTACTCCAATCAATTGTAGGTTCGGTCTTTTTACATATTCCCATATTTCTCAGAGGTTTTGTTCATTCCTTTTCATTCTTTTTGCTCTAATCTTGACTGCATGCCTTATTTCAGAGGCCTTCAAACTCTGATATCCTTTCTTCTGTTTGATCAATTTGGCTACTGCTACTTGTGTATGCTTCACAAAGTTCTCATGCCGTGTTTTTCAGCTCCATCAGGTCATTAATGTTTCTCTCTACACTGATTATTCTAGTTAGCAGCTCCTGTAACCTTTTATCAAGATTCTTAGCTTCTTTGTATTGGGTTAGAACATGCTCCTTTAACTCAATGGAGTTTGTTATTACCCACCTTCTGAAGCCTACTTCTGTCAATTCATCCATCTCATTCTACGTCCAATTCTGTGCCCTTGCTGGAGAGGTGTTGCAATCATTTGGAGGAGAAGAGGCATTCTGGCATTTGGAATTTTCTGCATTTTTGTGCTGGTTTTTCCTCGTCTTTGTGGATTTATCTACTTTTGATCTTTGAGGCTGATGACCTTTTGATGGGGTTTATTTTGGGGGGGTGGTATTTTTGTTGATGTTGCTGTTGTTTTCTGTTTCTTAGCTTTTTTTTCTAACAGTCAGGCCCCTCTTCTGCAGGTCTGCTGCAGTTTGCTCCATGCATCAACCTCCTCCATGGGACATACCTGGATTATTTTCCCAGTACTGACACTGGTGCCCACAATACCACCTGCAAGTCAGCAGAGCAGAGCTCAGTAGGACAAACATCAGCTCTCCTGCAGGACTGTCTACACCTGGAGTAGAAACCACAGCCATTGCCACGCTGGTCCATAGGTCTGGCCAACTAAGCTTGCAGTTGTGCCATTCACTGACCAGGCTCAGTGCCCCAACGTGCTCTCCCACACAGGAAGCTCTGGATCCTCAGAAAAGGCTTGAAAAGAACTGAAAGGTGTTCCTCTGGGATGTCATTCATGTCAAGTGCATCAGCAGCCCAGAAGGATCTCCTTCCTCACTACAGACCCCAAGCTAATTACACAAGGTTTTAACAAGATGAATTATTGATTTACCGTCCACTGCCTCAAACCAGTGTCTTGGAAATGAACACCAGAGCCTGAGAGCAGGAGGGCTCATTCTATGAATATGTGCAGGTGAAACTCTGCCTTGCAGCTCATGGAAACTCTAATCTCCCACCGATTTTATGGCAGGGAGAAGCACATGGAGCATCTCTTCCCCTTGGTTCAAATCCTGCAGGGACCACAGCTCTCCAGGGTCTTCCCCAGAACCAAGCCCATGGCCACACCAGGAACTGCTCCAAACAGAGCTTCTTGCCATGGGGCAGGGTACCACAGTCCTTCTCCCCCTAGGCTAGGGTACCCCTGGTTTCTGCTCAGGGAGTTGCAGGGGGAGTCAGGCTACAGATTCCCCACTCAAAAGCTTCTCATCTGCTTTGCATTCATCTCTTCTAGTCAGTGATGTCTTCGGTGTGCTTAACATTCAGAGCAGAGCAGTTTTTAAAACCCACCTCTTCTATATGATAAAATTATTTTCAGTAATAAGCAACTACAAATCTACAAAAATAAAAACAGTATAGTATTGGCACAGATCATCATATATATCAGTGGAACAAAATTTTCCAGAAAAAGACTACACATATGTGATTGATTTTTTTTTTTTTTTTTTTTTTTTTTTGAGACGGAGTTTCGCTCTTGTTGCCCAGGCTAGAGTGCAGTGGCATGATCTCGGCTCACTGCAACTTCCGCCTCCCAGGTTCAAGCGATTCTCCTACCTCAGCCTCCTGAGTAGCTGGGATTACAGGCATGTGCCACCAAGCCTGGCTAATTATTTGTATTTTTAGTAGAGACAGGGTTTCTCCATGATGGTCAGGCTGGTCTCAAACTCCTGACCTCAGGTGGCCCCCCTGCCTCAGCCTCCCAAAGTGCTAGGATTACAGGCATGAGCCACCACACCCAGCGATTAATTGATTGTTACAAAGGTGCCAAGGTAATCCAGTAGAGAAAAGATAGTCTCTTCAAATGGTGCTGGAACAAGTGAACAATCATATGCATAAAATAACTTCAACTATTACCTTCCACCATACACAAAAATTAACTCAAAATGAATCATAAACTAAATGCAGAAGCTAAAACTACAAAACTTCCAGAAGAAACATGAGGAAAAAAATTTTGTGACCTTGGTTTGAAAAGTAAGTTGTTGCTAGAATACCAAAAATGACTCATAAAAGAAGAAAATGATAAACTGAACTTGATAAAAATGAAAACCTTTTGTTTTTCAAAGAGACACTACTATGAAAATCAAAACCCACACACTGAGAGAAAATATTTACTGATAAAGGCCTGCATACCTGATAAAGGAATTGTGTCTGAATGTGTATAAAGAACTCTCACAACTCAATAATAAGAAAACAAACAGTCTAACTTAAAAAGATGCGAAAAGATTTGAGGAGACACTCCACTGAGGAGAGCTATGGATGGTCAGAGGCTCCACATCCCTAGGCAAGAGGGAAATGCAAATGAGCCCTCGCCTCACACTAAAATGATTAAAATTAAGAGTATTGACAACGAGCTGGGGGCAGTGGCTCATGCCTGTAATCCCAACACTTTGGGAGACTGAGGCAGGATGATTGCTTGAGCACAGAAGTTCAAGGCCAGCCTAGGAAACACAGCAAGACTTCATCTCTAACAAAATTTTTAAAATTTAAAAAAATTAGCCAGGTATGGTAGTGCATGACTTTAGTCTCAGCTACTCAGGAGGCTGAAATGGGAGCGTCGCTTAAGCCTAAGAGGTTGAGGCTGCAGTGAGCTCTATATATATATAATTTAAACTGAAGAATACTGACAATGACACGTGATGGTGAGGTATGAAGCGACTGGAACTTTCATACTTGGCTTGTGGGAATGTAAGTAGTACCACATTTTGAAGAAGAGCTTGACAGTTTCCAATAAAGTTAAGTATATGTAATTGTCCAATGGGTTCTTCCTGCCCATTACACAGACAAAATCAATTTGCTGAGACCATGCCATTGCAGTAAATAAAGAGTTTAATTAACACAAGGCCAGCTATGCAGGATAACTCAAGTTATCACTCAATCGGTCTCCTAGAAGGGTCAGAGGTTATGGTTTTTTAAGCACTGTTTGGTGGGCCAGGGTCTAGGGAATGGGTGCTGCTGCCTGGCTGGGGATATAATCATACGGGTGTGGAAAACAGTTCTTGTATGCTGAGTCCAACTCTTTGGAGTTGGGGGCCTGGGACCAATTGAGTCACAAGCCTCAAGCAGGTAGCATCACCTAGTCATCAGAAATGCAGAAGTTTGGGGGAAAAAAAAGTCTCAAAAGGCCAATCTCGGGTTCTACAAAAAGAATGCCATCTACAGGAGAAACTGGAGAAGTTGCACATCTTGTGATTTCTGGAAAAATGGCTAGTATTGGTTAACTAGACCTGCATCTTAGCAGAATTCAGTCCCTCTCAAAATCCTAAGCTTGTGGGCTTTCATTAGTTTTACCAACGTGTCTTAGTTTTGGGGAAGAACTATTATCATCTTTGCTTTAAGGTTAAACTATAAACTAAATTTCTCCCAAAGTTACCTTGGCCTATGCCAAGGAATGATCAAAGAGAGCTTGGAGTTAGAAGCAAGATGGAGTCGACTCTGTCAGATTTCTCTCACTGTCATACTTTTGCAAAGGCAGTTTCACACGTATTTACCATGCAACCCCATAGTCAGAGTCACAGGTTGTAACCCAAGAGAAATCATCAAATTGTGCACCTAAAAAGGGTGAGTTTTAATCTGTGCAAATTACACCTCAATAAACTTTAAAAGTAAACAGTCAAGTGGTAATCACTAATAATCATTATTTTCTTGGTTCTTTAGATTTAAAATGGTTAACAATTTTAATGGAAGCAGAAATTTCTGCTCATGTTATTAATCAAATTCAGCAAAGTATTTCCTGCGAGAAAACAAAAGAACTTTTGTCTGAGGAATGCAAGTCCTTTTAAATTGTCAGAGCCAGAGAGAGATTAAATGAGACAGCAATCGCATCCTACCCCACTTTGAGCTATGTGAACATCTCCTGAAACTGCTTCCTAATGACACAAGTAGCTGTAAATTAACTGAATAATGCCACACCAGACACCATTACCCACACCCTAACAATGTACGGCCCATCACTAATCAATGTTATTTCTGTAAACCAGTGAGAATCCCTGACAAACAACTTTGTATCAGCCCCAGAATCCCTCACAAACAACTTTGTATCAGCCCCTTCCCTGTCCCCTGCTACTTTTTTTTGCCTTTAAAAACCTGCTTGTAACAAATGGAGCTCAGAGCCATGGTTACTTGAGTCTGAGTCTTTCAGGCAGCTCTCCTCACCTTGACTCAAGTAAATTCTTTAAATTATATTTTGTGTTTCAGTCTCCTTCTTTTAGCTTGACATAAGAACCAAAATTTGCTCTTACCAAAAAAAAAAAAAAAAAAAAAAGAAACCTCAAAAGTCATTCTCCATTTCACTGTTTTAAATTTTAATCAGAAATTAAAACTGAATGGTCACATAGAATGACAGACTTAATAACTCAAGTTCTCTTCATTGCCTTTACAGACACATTGCAATCATGTTTTATTTAGAACTGAAACCACCTCTGCAAAGATTATGACAGTGACAGAAACCTAGCATGGCCAACTCCATCTTGCTTCTAGCCTTACAGGCTGGCTATCTTCACTCATTCCTGGGTATGGACCAAGATAACCATGACAGGAATTTGGTTTATGGTTTAACTTGGAGGCAAGGATAAAAGTCCCTCCCCAAAACTAACTCCATCCTGGCTCAGGGACTGAAACTAATAAAAGGCAGTGAGATGAGCATTACAGGAGAGGCCTGAATTCTGCTGAGATGTCAGCATAGTTCCTATAATCCCTTACTGCTCAGGAGTCATGTGGCCAGAGGTCACAAGATTTGTGATTTCCCCAATTGCTCTTATAGATAACATTACTATTGTAAAGCCTAAGGTTGGCCTTTTGAGATGTTTTTCAGATATTTTCATTCTGGTCCCTGACTGATCCCATCTGAACCCATGACTCAACTTGTCCTGTGGCCCCACCCAGAGGCAGACTCAGTGCATGAAGACCATTTTCCACATCCCTATTAATTAATCCCCAGCTAGTCAGCAGTACTCATTCCCTAGTCCCCTACCTACCAAGTTATCCATAAAAACCCTAGCCTCTGAGTTCTCAGGGAGTCTGAATGGAGTGATGACTCCAGTCCTCCCTCTCAGAGGCCTTGCATCAATTAAACTCTTTCTCTACTGCAATACCATGGCCTCAGTGAATTGGTTTTGTCTGTGCAGTAGCCAGGAAGAACCCATTGGGTGATTACAAAACCAACAGTGTAAACACAGGAATGTGGAGGACCATGGGGTTTGAAGCCATCAACTGCAAAGACACACCAGAGTCAAGCTCAGATAATCCTGCATTGCTGTGAGTGGACCCTCAAAACAAAATCCGATGGCTAAATCTAGGTGTGTCACTGGCTGCCTCTGTAGGTGAGAGTTCTCCAATTAATTATTCTGTAGAAAATACTTTTTTAAAGGATAAATAATAAATGCCTGCTAATTTGAAGCTTATATATAATATACAAACTGACAACCAAAATGAGTGATTGTGGCATAAGTCTCAAATCATCAAGGCTTTCGAGCCAGCTGGAGGATGTGCCCAGGAGAAAGTCAAGTCACAGAGGCATCTGTGGCTCTTTTATCCAAATAAGTTTCTTTTATCCAAATAGTTTCCAAATAAGAAAGGGAACAGCAGTGAGAGAAATGATTACATATTTGTGAGATTTGAGTTAACGCCAAGTAAATCTACATTTTACATAAGATAAGGTGAACATTTGAAGAAAAAGGGAATAGAGGAAGCAGAGGTCTTGGGGAGGGGTGAAGGAATGATGAGCTTAATCTCATGCTTTGTCTTTGCTCTGTACCTGGGACGGTCAGCTAGCAGTCTTTTGAAAGGCCTAGTTTCTGTTTAACTCTTAGGGAAGAAAACCTAATGGCTGTTCACAAGGGAGGGGTCAGTGAGGTTATATCTGATGTCCCGTCTCATCGTGGCCATGAATTCAGCTTCCAGGGTTCCCCTGGGGTTCCATTGGCCAAGAGGGGATCCATTCAGTCAGTTGAGGGAGCTTGGAATTTCTTTATTGCTCAACACAATAAAGGAATTTTTTCAGGAAGCAATATTTTATTACTGACACTGTTTAGTATTGCCAGTGCATAGTCATAATAACAAGCAGAGAGATGTCAGACAGTTTTATTATTGTTGTAAAATTCTCTATAGGCAAGGCCTTCACTGCCTGCACTAGAGATCCCTCCTTGGGGCACCTGTGTCAGTTTCACTGTGACCTACAGCATGGGCACTGACTTTCCCCGCTGCCAAAACCCCAGCCCCCAGCTCGTTGGATGCTCCCTGCTTCTGCCAAGAACCCTCCCCTCTTCCTAGCACTGATGCCCCCATCTCTCTTTGCACCACTTGTTGGGTGAATGTAGCAAGACCAAGTCACAGAGCCCTCAACATCCTTCTGTGGTAACCTGTCAATGAGAGGTACAACACAGACATGTCTGTTGGTTAGTCCAGTAACAGATCTCTCTGATGAAAGGATTTTAGAAGCCAAAAGAGCTCCAGTGGTGGTCTGCCTATGTGGGGGTTCCTCACAGTTTTTCAGTGCCACAAGCACCCATATGTGCATCCACCCTGTAAAACTGATGTAGCAGCTTTCACTTATTAGCTAGGAAGGCACAAGACAGGGAGTCAGAAAGCTGGCCTGGTCACTGTGCCCCTTGAATAAGACACGGATCCTTTGGACAAATCACATCCCATCTCTGGGTCTCAGTTTCCTCATCTGTAAAATCAGGGGAGCAGACCAGGAGGTCTTTAAGACTCTTCCACGCCCCAGGGTTAAATGTCTTGCCATATCTGTTACTCTGAGTTACCTAAGGCAAAACCACTGAGTGAAAATAGGGGAAATTGCCCTGTAGCTAACTTATCTGCTCATTTTTTTATCTCAAATGATTGTTTTTACTCAACTGACTGAAGGGACTTGCTGCCTGGTGTTTTTAAATCATGACAATTTTAGAAATAATGAAATTATCTTTGCAAAATTTTGACAGTGAGAGAAATCTGACATAGTTGACACCATCTTGCTTCTAACTCCAAGCTGTCCTTGGTCATTCCTTGGCATAGGCCAAGCTAAGTTTGGAAGGAATTTAGTTTATAGTTTAACCTTAAAACAAGGATGATAATCGTCCTTCCCAAAACTAAACCACCTTTGTAAAACTAAAGAAAGGCCACAGTTAGGGTTATAAGGGGGATTAAGATATAGGTGTAGTTAACTAATACCAGTCATTGTTCTAGAGGTCACAAGATTTGCAACTTAACCAATTGCTGCTGCAGATGACATCACTACTGTAGAACTTAAGATTGGTCTTTTGAGATAATTTTCAGATTTTTGCATTCTGGCAACTGACTGACCCCACCCAGAGGTGAACTCATGACTCATGACCCAATCAGTCCTGTGGTCCCCATCCAGAGGCAGACTCCATGAAGGAGGACCATTTTCCACACCCCTGTGATTGCATCCCAGACAATCAGCAGCACCCATTCCCTAGCCCTCTGCCCCCCAGACTGTTCTTGAAAACCCCTGACTCTGAGCCTTCAGAGAGACCTGAGTAAAACCTTCACCTTCCATATGGCTGGCCTGGCCTTCATTAAGCTCTTCTTTTCTTCAATACCCTGGTCTCAGTGAGCTGATCTGGTTTGTGCTGTGGCAGGAAGCACCTGTCAGGTGATTACAGTAATACATGAAAGAGGAGAGCCCAGCCTCTGAAGGAGGAGATGCTTGAGATTGTTATGCTAATGGATCAAAAATTAAGGAGAATGAGATCCAGAACAGCCCTGAAGCACCATCCCTGGGCTCTCTGAGCCACCTACTCTGTATCCACTCCCTTCCCACATCTGGTCTTTAAACACCTGCAGGGCAAGTGACACGCTCCGTGGCCTCCTGAGTTCTGTGAAGACCTCTCCAGAGTCCGTCCTTGCCTGCTACCCGGGGCCAGACGTCCCTAAAGAGCCCACTGCCCAGCGCTCAGGGCTGTGAAGATGGTGACCGAGGAGGGGCCGTCCCACCCTGAGGAGTGGGAGTGAGTAGGTGTCATCTTCAGGCTTGTTGCGGGTAGGGCGCTGCCATTATCACACCGTCACCTTCGGACGGAAGATAAAGGACGCGCCCCCAACACAAAGGGCGAGGGAGGCCCTGCAGCCCTGGGCGCTGAATCCTTCTCCATATTCCAGGGCACAGAGCAGGATGAGGTGAAGGATGCTGCAGAGGTGCGGAGGTCCCAGGGAAGAAGGTGGAGGAGCAGACGGGGGCGCCTCTAGCACTTCCTTCTGTCTGGGTGTGGCCTGAACTCTACATCTCACCTGCCCAGCGACTCGGGGCAGAGGATACGTGGTTTGTGCCCATTTACAGCTTTTCAACCTGCTAATCCTCCATCGGGAAATATTGCTTGTCCACAGAAAGTTGCCTTGCCTCTCGCGAATGTGAAAGACAAGCCACGTCAGCTCTGGCACCATCATGCCACTGCAGGTCCCTGCACTGCTCTCTCCTCTGGAGCCCTCAGAGTCAGCTAAGCGCACGCGCGATGCCTGCTCTCCACACCAGGCGGTGCCACCCTCCAACGCAGCCCCGCGCCCCACATGCAGTTTCTCTAACGATTGACCTACCCGTTTTTGAAAATCTGATGTTTAAGAAATGTGAAATTAAAGATTTCTAACCAGGTACACAATTGTCCATTCTTTCACAAATAACGAAGAGACGACTTTGCGATTTGGGTTTCCACAGCGCCCCACACAGAGAGGGGGCTTTCCCGCCCCTCCACGCTCTTATCCTGAAGGAAATGGGCGGTGCACGTTCTTCCAACTTCCAAATCTGTCAAATGACTGGAAGAGGGGCCAAAATCACGAGTTAGATCGGGTGCATGGAGGCTAGCTGGCAGTGCACCAACCGCAGGACCTCCGCCTGCGCACTTACTAGGGGCTGTTAGGACAAAAGGAAGGCCCTGCTACCAGCATCCTGGTGCCCAAGGGGGAGCGCTAGGAGGTCCCGAGATACTGAAAGGCGGGTTCACAGGGGTACAGACCACCCCCAAAGGAAACTCCCTAGCGCCTAGTCCCTGCACCCTTGAGGGAAGCCGCCCCCAGGCCCTGTTCTAGTCAAAGTTGATCGGCAGCCTATAGGCTGACCCTCGCAGGACCCACCACAGGGAGGGACACAGGCAGACCCTCGCGGGACCCACCTGGCCAGACCCACCACGCGGGAGGGGCACAGGGCTGGGAGGCAAGGCGCATCTATTGACAGCAAATCAGAGAGGCCCTGGTAGGCTAGCATTGGGCCAAAAATCATCTGATGTGAGGTCCTGCATTTGACCTCAAACATCAATTATCCAGAAATGATATGGAAGAGATTCAAATTATCAGCAGTTCCTGTGGAAATGCAGAACACTTTTAACTCCTCAGAAGCTTCCATATGAACCAACACTGACTTGGCTATTAGAACTGTTAGTGCATGAACTGGGGCATCTGCAGAGGCTCCAAGGAATTCTGTGGCTGCCGCCAGTCACCTCCCTGCCTCTGCCTCCATCACCCTCACATCACTAGTATCCACTCTGTCTTCATCTTGCAGTTCATACCTGAGCTTCAAACATGTTTCAACTACCTGCAAGGCCTTTCCGCCTGAGCATCTCACAGACACCTAAAAGTGAACATGGCACCCACTGTCCACCTGCCACAATCACGCCATGACCGTTCCTGTCAAGCCAGCAGCCCAATTCCCATGGCTCCAGATGGCCCCAGCACCAGCACAGCTCCCAGCCTAGATGCTTGAGCGTTGTCTCAAATCTGTGCCTGTTCCTCTTCCTTGCTCTCTGCCAACTCCACTTACCATATGGCATCCTCTGCTGACCAGTGACTGCCCGCCCTGGCTCTGGCCTCCAGCATCTCCTGCCATCAGCACCCCCTGCCTGGACCACAGCAACAGCCTCCTATTTGGTCTCTTTTCTTCATTTCACTTCCTCTGGTCCATTCACTGAAGAGCAAGCAGAATTATTTTTCAAAATGCAATTCCAATTGTTATCACACCCCTTCTCCACATTCCTCATCTGCAGAGTCAACCCAAATCCTGCAGCAAGGCTTCTGCAGGCCCTCGAGACCCAGCACCTGCACCCTCTCCCAACCTGCCTGCCACTCCCAGTCCATGAATGCTGTACATTCGTCCCTACCACGCTGTCAGTAGGCACTGGCAATAGGCACTCCCATTTCAGCCCACCCCAGCCCCTTGGTAAGTCTCCACCCCTCCTAGCAAACATCCATTCTGTGAAGAGCTCCCCACTCCAAAAGCAATCTTCTCCCCTCCGCTTGAATGTTCTCCAGTGATGGCACTCATCACACTATATATGAATTTCTGCTTACATGTCAGTCTCAGACACAAGACTGAGCAACTTGAGGGCAAGACCATGTCTTGTTTCTGTAACCCCAGCAACAGGCTCAGAGTCTTCAAATGCTTACTAAAGAAAAGTTAGTTAGCTAGTAGGTAGTTAGTTAGTTAATGCCTAAATAAATGGCTGGAGGGATGGAGGAAGGTTTGGGTAGATGGAGGTTTCAGTGGAGGGAGCTAGGGGAGGGAGTTTTGGGTGGAAGCAGGTTTGCAGGGAGGGAACTGTGGGTGGGTGGGTGGATGGACGGATGGATGGATGGGTGGATGGATGGATGGGTGGGTGGATGGATGGATGGACGGATGAGTGAGTGGGGTCTACCCTCCATTCCTTTATATACTACATTGCCCCCTCCTGCTGCACTAGCTACGTCTCCATCAGGCATCTTCTCCTGGTGGCTTTTATAGCAGCAGGTGCTGTCCTTCCAAAGCCAGCCCAGGGACCATCAGAGTGCAAACATGCATATGGCAGGCATCTCTAATAAGACCCCAAAGGCAGAGGGAGCTTTGGGGCACAGCAGAGTGCCGCCTCTTGAGCTGCTTATGGGAGCTGTGACCCCAGCTGCTGGAAGAAGAAGGGGGCCTTTCCAGATGGGTATGTGAGCCGCAGAGGAGTCCCTAAAAGAAGTCCTCAGGACCAGAGGAGTCATCATATCACTGTCTCCAGTTGGAAATTATCCCTTGGAGGAAATGGGATAGAGGGAATGACACCCAGAAGAGGAGAGGCAAAGCAACTTCCCTGAACTTTTCATAGCCTGCAACTGCCAAGCAATCAGTGACACTGGAAGCCATGCTGAATAATGAGCAGGGAGCAGTAACTGTGTGCAGATCTATTATATTGAAAAATGGAAAGGAATTTTATTGACTACTAATTAAAATTTTATCCCCTTTCAGAGCATCTGGCAATACAGCATAAGCACTCATTACATGTACAGGACTCAAAATATATGGACAATCAGTGTATTTTTATCCTTTGAGAAATACTCAAAGGACATAACGCCCAGGTCTTGGGAAGTTTCCAGTGATTGGAAGACATTCTAGTGGTGTTTAAATGCCAACATCCAGAACGCCTTCAAAGGTCTGCACTTTTGTAAGTTGTCATTTTGTGCAGTACTATTTACTTATCTCTCATGACTTAAAAGCAAGAGTTACTTGAATTCTGGTTGAAGCTTTTTCACAACAGCTATCAAGAGACATTTTTGTGTTAAGGCCCTTCGTTTTGTTGTCTGTTATCTTGGCAAATCAGAGAGGCAATAAGATGCCAGCAGAATAGATCTAAAAGTGAAATATTTTCTAAGGAAACATTATGATATTGTAAGTCAAGTCCCATCTAATTTAATACATGGTTCCGGTTTCTATTGGCCTTGGTTAATAGTCACTCAAAGTGAAGGAAAATGGATAGAAAGAACAGACAAAGAGAGAATAAAGAAATAGCTGCCATTAGGGTACTAATGTGGCCATTTTACAGACATAGAAACCAAGATTCGGAGAAATTTTTAAAGGGTAGCCCAAGGTCACACAGCTATTGAGTTGTAAGGCCAGAATGCGAGCCTGGACTTACCATATCTCCGAAGTGGGTGAGGAGGAGGATTTGCAAGGAGAAAGCAGTTGCAAAGCCCCCACAGGGCAGCATGGGCCCTGGGGTCTGGCTGAGGCAGAAGGGGTTGTGGGGGCAAGAAGCTTGTCTAACACTACAACCTGCCAGAGAACAAGGCCAGAGGCTCTGCCGTACAGCAGGGGAAACTGACACAGCTCTGACGCTGAAAGGAGAACTTGGAGCTTTGAAAGAGAAAGGCCTGCCTGCCGAGAAGACAACACCTCCGTGGTCTGGGGCCGGAAGTCCCATTGCCTCTGTGGTGGAAAAGTACAAACTGAAAATCCAGGTTAAGGTAGACCTAGATCCGCAGTCTCCAGGCACCTGTCAGACACAAACTTACATCCTGCCTGGAGGTATTTTCAACACAAAGCACAAAGAATCCCCACAGATAAACTTGAAACACTGGCATCCCAGGTGATGCTGGCACTGCTGGTCAAAGACCACACCAACAGGCACAGCTGACGTCACCTCCAAGAGCCTGCTGTGTGCCATACATCATGTGAATTAATTAACAAGTGGGCGTTCACTTAGCCGAGTCCTTACCAGAACTTCAAAGCAGATGATACTCTTCCCACCAGGAGATGCTGCCTTAGAGAAGGCAGTGTGGTTTGCCATAGCAGGATAAACACAGGCTCTGGAGCCAGAGATCCCAGGGGCGTGTGCAGGCCACTCAGCAGGCAGAAAGTGCTACATGCCACTCTCTCCAGGCTCTCAAGTGGGCATCTGGCATGAAGGTCATCAGCAAATGTCTAGGGAATGAAATTATCCAAAGAATTAATGCAAGAATAACATATAAGACACACATAAGGCTACAGAGACTTGAAACTAAAACGATAAGAAAAACCTATTGTGGCAATGCTAACGTCAGACAAGAAGCAGTAATACAGATAAGGGACATTCTAGAATGACAGAAGGTGACAACCAAACAGAAATGCAATGTTCTAAACTTGTGGCATGAAATAACATGCATCCTAAGCAAAACCTGGCATAACCAAAAGGAACAGTAGACAAGTCCATGACCATAGTGGTAGATTCAAACCTCTCTCTATATATAACTGACAGAACAAGAAGGGAAAAATCAGCAGAGATCTAGCAGAAACAACACAATGACCCAACTTGACCTGAATTCCAATAACTGCAGAGTATGCATTGCTTCCAAGAGCACTTGGAGCATTCGCAACACTCAACAAAGTTCAAAGGACCAAAGTCATACAGAGGACATATACCATGAAACTAAGCTAGAAATCATTTAAAAATAACTAGAAAATCCCCATATGTTTGGATATTATGCAATACACTTCTAAATAACATGAGTCGATACATCTTTTCAGCCAAATTTCTCTTGTAAGCATTTGTACTAACCTCAACTCTCATGTTTAAGAAATTCCATTTCCCCACATCCCTGTCACTGCTTGATATGGTTTGGCTCAGTGGCCCCACCAAAATGTCATCTCAAATTGTAATCCCTGCTTGTTGAGGGAGAGACCTGCTGTTCTGGTGATAGTGAGTGAATTCTCACAAGATCTGATGGTTTAAAAGTGTGGGATTTTCTCTCTCTCTTTCTCGCCACCTTGTGAAGAAAGTGCCTCCTTCCCCTTTGCCTTCAACCATGACTGTAAGTTTTCTGAGGCTTCCCCAGCCACGCAGAACTGTGAGTCAATTAAACCTCTTTTCTTTATAAATTACCCAGTCTCAGGTATTCCTTATAGCAGTGTGAAAATGGTCTAATACAGGAAATTGGTACCAAAAGTGGGGCACTACTATAAAGATAACCTGAAAACGTGGAAGCAACTTTAGAACTGGGTAATGGGCAGAGGTTGGAATAGTTTGGAGGGCTCAGAAGAAGACAGAATGATGTGGGAAAATTTGTAACTTTCTAGAGACTTGTTTGGATCAAACTGTTGATAGTGATAGGGACAATGAAGTCCAGGCCGAGGTGGTCGCAGGTGGAGATGAGAAACTTATTGGAAACTGGAGCAAAGGTCACTCTTTCTATGCTTTAGTAAAGAGACTGGCAGCATTTTGCCCCTACCCTAGAGATCTGTGGAACTTTGAACTTGAGAGAGAAGATTTAGGGTATATGGCAGAAAACATTTCTAAGCAACAAAGCATTCAATAAGGGACCTGGCTGATTCTGAAAGCATTTAGTCATACACATTCACACAAAGATGGTTTGAAATTGGAACTTTTACTTAAAAGGGAAGCAGAGCATAAAAGTTTAGAAAATTTGCAGCCTGACCACGTGGTAGAAAAAAAAAAAAAATTTCTGGGGAGAAATTCAAGCTGGCTGCAGAAATTTGCATAAGTAACAAGGACCTGAATGTTAATAGCCAAGACAATGGGGAAAATGTCTCCAGGGCATTTCAAAGTTCTTCATAGCAGCCCCTCCCATCACAGGCCTGGAGGCCTAGAAGGAAAAAATGGTTTGTGGACAGGCCCCAGGCCCTGCTAATATGTGCAGCCTTGGGACATGGCATCCCAAGTCCCAGCTGCTCCAGCACTAGCCATGGCTAAAAGGGGCCAAGGTACACATTGGGCCATGGTTTCAAAAGGTGCAAGCCCCAAGCCTTGGAAACTTCCACATGGTGTTGGACCTGCAGGTGCACAGAAGACAAGAGTTGAGATTTGGAGCCTCCGCCTATGTTTCAGAGGGTGTACAGAAATGCCTAGATGTCCAGACAGAAGTCTGCTGCAGGGTTGGAGCCCTCATGGAGAACCTCTGCTACTGCTAGGGCAGTATGGAAGGAAAATGTGGGGTTGGAGCCCCCACAAGGAGTCCCCACTGGAGCACTGCCTAGTGGAGCTGTGAGAAGAGATCTGATGGTTTTATAAGGGGATCCCTCCTTCGTTCACTCACTCTTGGCTGCCACCATGTAAGATGGGCCTTTGTTTCTTCTGCAACTTCTGCCATGATTATAAGTTTCCCGAGGCCTCCCCAGCCATTTGGAACTGTGAGTCAATTAAACCTCTTTTCTTTATAAATGATCTAGTCTTAAGCACACAGTTCTGGAGACTGGGAAGCCATGGCACTGGCATCTTGTGGGGATCTCCCTGCTACAGTTTCACATAGCAGAGGGCATCATGTGGAGACAGTACAAGATTGTGCCAGATCAGGTCTTTCTTCCTCTTCTTATAAAGCCACTGGTCCCATCATGGGGGCCCCACCCAAATGACCTTTTATAACCACAATCACCTTCCAAAGACCCTACCTCCAATAAACATATGGATTTGGGGACTAAGTTTCCAACACCGAAAGTTTGGGGAGCACATTCAAACCATAGCAGTCCCATATCCTGAAAGGCTCCTTCTGGCCCAAGTCTCAGGTGTGTGAGTAAAGCCAGCCCTGCAGGTGTGAGAAATTGTTTCCCTGACCCATAATATGGGAAACCCAGGCATGGATGCATGTGTGGTGTCAGGTGAGCTCTACAGGGTCAGATGTAGGAGAGGGTTTTGCTGTGGTGTGTGAGGGCATGTGACATCTCCACAGTGGGACAACCAGATATGGAGTCACAGATGTTCATGTCCCTGGCCCAGCTCCTGCCCTCAGGAAACACAGAGTGGGAAGGGAGGCAGAAATCACACAGGAAAGGTGATAACAAGGTAGAAGACAGGTGTCCTTAAAGTGTAGGCACAGAGAAGGGTCTAGGGTCATCCACAGGAGAGTTCCTCCCTCTAAAAGAATCAAGGGCATCTGGTAGGGAAGCTAAGCCTCAAAAGGCATTGGTCGGGAACATGGGGATAGAAGGGAGCAGAAGGCATGGATGGAGGGAGCATGTGTGCATAGGTGTACAGGTGGGCACACATTAGCATATGTGCTGGTTATCTCCTGCTACAAAATAGGTTACCCCAAGCCTATTGGCTTAGCACTCCAAGCATGTACTATTTCACACAGCATCTGAGGGCAGGGATTGGGTGTGGCTTAGTTGGGTGTTGAGTTTCTGACTTGGGGTCTCTCACAGGTTGGTGGTCAAGGTGCAGCTGGGACTGTGGTCATGGAAGGCTTGACTAAGCAGGAGAACCCACATCCATGGCAACTCACTCACAGAGCTGTAGACAGATAATCTCAGCACCTTGCCTCCTGGACCTCTCTGTACAGTGGTGGATCAGATGAGAACTGATCAGCACATGCTGCAAGGAAGCCTCCTGACATAGGAAGGAACGGCTGGAAAGGGAGACAGGGAGTTGTCATCACTCCCACTCTGGGCCAGAAGTGGTGTCAGCTCCCACCAGCCACACCAGGCACTGAGGAGAATCCTTGAAGAATCTGGCCCCATTTGTGGAAACGTCAGCCCTCAACTAAAGGCCTCTCTTACTTGTTCCACTAACAATGTTTAAAAGCCAGACCCAAATAGATCCAACCATTTCCAAATAACTTCATTGCATCCCGGAAAAAAACTCAAAAATATTTTAGAAATACATAAGTGCCCAGCAGCCAACAAGGTAAAATTCACAATCTATGACTGCCAATCAAAAATTACCAAGCACATAAAGAAACAGGAAAATATGACCTATAACAAACATCAAAAACTACAAAATACTTAGTGATAAATCTGGGGGAAAAAAGGTGGCGATGACCCATTGATTCTCCTCCCAGGTGTCCTGAGGAAACACACAGGGATGTTCTTCAGGTGTTGTGATAGCATTCAAGACAACCCGCATGCCACCATCTGAAGAAGCAAGTAACTGAATGTCAAAGGCACATAAAAAGACTAACAGCTGACTGGGAACAGTGGCTCATGCCTGTAATCCCAGCACTTTGGGAGGCTGAGGCAGGCGGATCGCCTGTGCTCAGGAGTTTGAGACCACCCAGGGCAACATGGTGAAACCCCGTCTCTACTAAAAATACAAAAAGATTAACCAGATGTGGTGGCACACACCTGTAGTCCAGCTACTTGGGAGGCTGAGGCAGGAGATCACTTGAGCCCCGGAGGTAAAAGTTGCAGTGAGCCAAGATTGTGCCACTGCACTCCAGCTTGGGCTACAGGAGAAAAAAAAAAAAAAAAAGACTAACAGCTACACAAAGCAATGCCGGAGGCCCATGAAGGACCGTGGTTAATCTGAAGAGCATCAGGCTGAGAGCAGAGGTAAGAAATAGGAGATAGGTAGTACACTTGCATTCATTGAAAACACACAGACAGACCCTCACATCTCACAGAGTTTCAGAGTGGAAATGTGTGGGGTGGGCTGGGGATGGTGACATGGGAGGAGTAGAGCTGGGGGCAGACAGACTCCATGGAGCAATGACACAGAGGCACTGCCAGCTCTGCAATGCCCAGCAGGCTCCACACCCCCGGGGCCCCTCTCCACATGCACAAGGTCACTGCTGATCCATCTTGAGGGTCCTCTGACCCTCAAGGGATGAGAAGATGGCAAGAGATACTGACAGTTGAGTTTATAAATGAGTGTTGGTCTGAACAACGAGAACACTAGGACACAGGAAGGGGAACATCATAGGAAGGGCCTGGTGTGGGGTGAGGGGAGTGGGGAGGGATAGCATTAGGAGATATACCTAATGTAAATGACAAGTTAATGGGTGCAGCACACCAACATGGCACATGTATACATATGTAACAAACCGGCATGTTGTGCACATCTACCCTAGAACTTAAAGTGTAATAAAATAAAATAAATAAATAAATAAATAAATAAATAAATGTGTTTTGGTCACAATAGCTAAATTTTAAATAACGCAGAATTATTGACACATAACGGACATCGGACTCTCTGTGCCTCCCAGGAGGAGACGAAGGTCAGTCTTTATCAGCTCTGTCCTGTGCATGTGCACACCACACCTGCCTGCAGCAAAAGCAACTAGAAGAGGTTGAGGCTCTCCATCTCCCACACTTCTTCATGCCACAAGCATTGCCGGGCACTTCCTGTGTGCACAGCACCCCTTCCAGATCTATCCCTGGCCTCCCAACGCCTTCAGTCTGGCTACAGAGAATGGCTCAGGGTCTGGTGAGGGCTATAAGGGATCCACCACGGAAGCCCCGGGGGAAGGCTCGCCTCTCACGCATTCCTCCATGTAGCTAGTTTGAGTCCACGTGTGTCAGACGCTGAGCTTGACGCCCACTCGGTGAGGAACCAGATAACCCAGACATGCTTTATGCCTGGCAGCCTGTGAAGGATGCTTTGGACAACGCTGTAGATTGAGCCACAGTGGGCAAAAACCAGTCAGCTGAGCTCCAAGATGTCCCGTGGGCCATGGGCAGATTAGCACTGCCTGGGAGTACCTGCCCCAGACCCCTCGGGCACAGAGATACCACCCAACTCAGGCCACTTCTGCTGGTACCCTATTTGCTAGCCTGCCCATGCCAGTGTCACTCATGGAGTCTCTCCCTGTGGCATCAAGTCCTCCCAGTGCCAGAGCCAGGTCTGTCCAGAGCAGGAGGTGGATCAGCTACCTCTGCCCACCAGGCAGGAGCCAGAGGATAGACTTGGAGTGGGAGTTTCAGCTACCCCAAAACTCAGCCACTTAAATTAACGGTCACTTTATTTGCCAGGATTCTGCAAGCAGGGCTGGGTTCTGCTGGGGACATCTCCTGCTGGCCTGGCCAGCAGTCAGGCACATGCTGCCTAGAGCCGAAGGGTCAGTGGGGCCAGGCTCAGCTGGGAGGCTGGGGCAGCTGCACCTCACTCTCTCCACAAGTCTCGGGGTTCAGCACACTATGCGGCAGCTCAGGCTCCCCCAGTGCAAAAGCAGAAGCTTAGGCCTCCTCGAGCTTAGGCCTGGAACTGGCACACTTCCCTGTCACTCCCTCCTGCTTCATTGGTTACAGTGAGTCACAGGACAGGGCACCCCAAAGCAGAGATACCAGGAGGCTTGCTTGCTAGTGACCCCAAAGTGACCGACTCCAGCAGAACATGCCCCTAAACTTGGAGCATCCCTGCTCCCTCCTACCTGCCCCTGCTCCCCCACTGTGGCTGCATCCCGGTCCCCCCGCAGAATCCCATTCCCCTTTGGGCAGAACCTCTGCCCTAAACTTCAGGCCACTCCCTAATGGTCCACCAGGTCTTGCCAACCCTCTCCTCCCAGGGGATGGTGGTTGTGGCCAGACTGCGTCTCAGAGCGGCTTGGTTCCTACCGGCCTGAAAATGCCTGAGTCTCACTGCTGCTAAACCCCTGTTCCCCGCCATGCCCACACACCCTGCCCCCCCACACACACACAGAGGAGGAAGTGCTGATGGGGTTGGCCAGGGTCAGGCATTCATGAGGTCCATGTGACTAGTGGGCAGGGCTCCCATGCCTTCAAACTCACCATCCTCTCATGACTCTAAGGTTCCACTTTTGCTTCTCGGTCGTCGCGTCTTCTTCCCGCCCACCCATCAAGCTGAGCAAACCTGTCCTGAGATTCACATTGGGTTTGAGGTAGATGCCTGCTTGGGCCTCCAGTGTCAGCTACGTTTCCAACTCATCCTCCTCCAGTGGCCCTGCATGAGGAAACAGTGTGGGTGTCTGCAACCCTTTGTTACCACCATACCCTGAAGAACCTCTCCTGAAGAAAGGCGCTTGACATTTAATACTCAGAGTTCACAGAAAGGACATATCTCTCAGCTGATTTTTTAAATGCAATCATGCACTGCATGACGACCTTTTGGTCAACAACAGACCACACATAGGATGGTGGTCCCATAGATTATAATATGGTATTTCTACTGTACCTTTTCTATGTTCAGATATGCCTAGATACACAAATACTGACCATTTTTTACAGTTACCCACAAGAGTCAGTACAGGGACATGCTGTACAGATTTGCAGCATGGGAGCAATAGGTCATACCATACAGCCTAGGTGTGCAGTAGGCTCTGCCATCCAGGTTTGTGTAAGTACACTTCAATGTTCATACATTAACAAAATCACCTAAGGACACATTTCTCAGAACATATCTGTCATTGAGTGATTTATGTCTGTACTTTTTTTCTGAAACAATTTTTATTAAGACATAATTCACATACTGTGGAATTCACCCTTTCAAAGTATAAAATTCAGTGGGTCTTAGTATATTTACAAGGTTGTACAACTATCTAATTCTAGAACATTTTCATCAAAGAAATCCCATCCTCATTAGCAGTCACTCCTCCGTCTCCAGCCCTGGTGACCAGCAATCCACTGTCTGTATCTATGGATTTGCATACCAGAGGAATTCCACAATAAGTAAGCCTTTTGCATCAGGCTTGCTTATCTTAGCATCAAGAGTTATTCATGCTGGTGCATAAGTCGGTACTTTGTTCCATTTTATGGCTGGGTATTTCCTCCTATGGCTATTCCACATGCTGTTGATCCATTCACCAGATGAACACCTGAGTCGGAGCTGTCCCCACCTCTTGGTTACTATGAACAATGCTGCTATGAACGTTCACGTACAAGGTTTTGTGTGAATGCACATTTTCCATTCTCTTAGATGCATACGTAGGAGTGGACTTGCTGGATGGGCTTAACTTCTTGGGGAACCGCCAAACTCTTTTCCAAAGTGGCTGCACCACTCTCATTCCCAGCAGCAGTGTCCAAGGGCCCTGATTGTCCTACATCCTCAGCAACGCTTGTTACCGTCCATCTTTCATATCATAGTTCTCCTAGCAGGCCTCACGGAATTACAGGGAACATTTTATTTTTACATCCCAAAAATTCAGTACACAAGTTTTAACAAAATTATGGGCAAAAAAAGTCTCAAGCCACTTTCCAAGTACAATTAGTAGAATATGTGAATCACTTGTGATGTTTACAACGACATGACTTCTCTACCCTGCAAGCTGTTCTCCAATGCGGCCCTGATACTGCTCCACTGAGAGGGCCCTCCTCCCTGGACCTACCGACCAATGGACAGAGGTGACGTGATGTGACTTTGAGACACATCCTAAGGCGAGGCAGCTCCACCTGTTCTCTGCAGCCCTCACTCCTGGAGCCCTGGCCATGTCAGAAGTCCCGCTGTGATGAGCTGCCACACACAGAGCCCCCGAGAGGGTGCTGGGGGATGACGTGGCCCCCCGCTACCAGACTTGGGCTCTCCCAGCTGAGGCCCCAACACTGTGGAGCAAAGTCCAGCCAGCCCCTGTGCCCTCCCCAGCCCAGACTCACAGAAGCTGTGAGCACAATAAAATGGCCATCCTGGGCCCCTCGGTGTGGAGTCAGCCTTCACACAGTGACACTACGCAGCTGCAGTGCTGATTGCCCTGCACAGGGCTGCTCCAAGGGCACAGCAGTCACCCCTTGTGGCCCTTGCACAGCTGTGCTGAAGTCATGTGCTGGTGACCACGTGCCAAACATGGGACATCACAGCGCCACAGATTCTCCCTCACCAGGAGGCACGATCTCGCATTTCAGTTACGTTTGGGGAACTTGTTCAGGGATCTTAATTATAAATGAGCACTTTATCGTGTTTTAGATACATTTTAAGGACTTGCACGGAGGGTTTGGGGCAACAAGCAATGCATTATCATTTTTCCCATTTAAAGTAATGGGAGCAGGCTCCCAGTTTGTGCTGTCAGACAGGAAGTCTCATTTTAGCAGCAAATTGTCAGCATCAAGCAAGCCATGCCTGGACTGGCCTCTGCCCAACCTGTGTGGGTGACGCCCTCAGGACCCCATACGGAGGCGCACTGTCGGCATCGAGCTGTCCTCAGCCCAGGATCTTACGCCCTCTGACCCCATCAGACAACATCAAAAATCCCCTCGAGGCACCACCCTTCTGCTGGAGGGAGCCCCCGCTCCTGCCCCAGGCACAGGGTGCTTCGAGAATCTGCCTGCTAAGCCTGAACATGCCACAGCCATGGGCATGCCCCAGGCCAGTTCCTCCTGCTCCCACCCTCCTCCCTACCCCTCCTGGAGTCCGGGCTCCCCAGCTGTCCCTCATGACCCAAGTGTCCATGAGGAGATGCCAGAGGGAAGGGAGTGTGGCCGGATGTGCAGCAAGGGTGGGAAGACCAGAGGGTGTCAGTGGCTCCTAACTCCCACTCATTGCCTTTCCTTGCCAAGCCCTCCTTCCAGAGGCTCCTGCTGTGAACAGAAGGAGAAGAAGTGGGGTACAGGAGAGGAGCCAGGAGGTGGGATGAGGGAGGCACAGCGAGGCTCTGAGATATTCCTCAGGGGAGCAAGTGCAGCCCTAAGCAAGGCAGGTCATTCTGGGCTGGGGTTTTATCTGCTGCACTGGAATCAATGAGATAAACGGGAGGCCTTTCACCAGGAGCCCTTGGCACATAGCAGCTACAGGGTTCCTCTCATGATGCAGCAGGGGAGCAGAGTGGGGCTCTCCATCAGCCCCTGCAACTAAGGGCTCTCTTGGATACTTAGAGAAGAGAGAGCAGAACCAGGCCGAGCCCCACGTAAGTCCACCCCACCCTGAAACACACACATGCACTCCCACAGTGGCCCTGGAAACCACCGACACATTCGTCACCCGGTCACTCACCTACAGCCCTCGTTCCTCCAGCAGGACACAGCAGTCGGGCATTAAGGCCATCTGAGGTCAGGAGAGGCAGCTCGTGTTGGAAGGAAAGGGAGGTGGCCCCTCATTAGGCACGGGCAGTCTGGGGCCAGGACACTTGGTGGGAAGCAAAGCTGGGATATCTCTCCCTGACGTGCCCAGGCGGCAGTGGGGCTAGGGCCCTTGGGCCTGCAGGGCCCAGAGCCTGCTCCCTATGGTCTGGAAACATAATTGCTTTTTCCCCATAGTGACTACCAGCAGCATCCCCAAGGGAAGGGGGAGGGTGGCAATCAGCTCCCACCATGGGGACCAGGAAGAGGAGAGGCTTCTGCTGCCGCCTGGCTGCCCTCCAGCTTGGCCTGTGCACCCTGTGAGGAGGGATGGGGGGTCCTGACTCCATTTCCTCTCCTACTTCTCACTCTTTAGAGCTAGGGAGCAGCTGGTTGGGGGCCAGGGCACTCAGGCTCCAAGGTCAGGCTGCCCAGGCAGTGCGGGTGCCCAGGGCCTGAGCCTGCTGGGAGGTGGCAGGGGGGTGGTTTATGGGGACAAGGCTCAGCAGAGCCCGTGTTCAGCACACACAGGCTTCCTCCCTCAAAGTAGGGTAAGACAGCAGCTTCTGAGGGAGGCCAAGCACCCTGGTTCCCGTGCTGGGGACTGTGTGTAAAACCATCCAGGGTGGAGGCGCTGCTGCATCTGTGCGATGCCTGTGCAACACCAGGACAGTGCTTGTGGGCAAGGGCTGTGCCCAGGGCGTGGAACCGCTGTCCTCGCTGCCCCCACTGACTGACACACGACAGATGAAACAAAAACAGTGCTCACTGGAGCGTGTTGGGCGAGTCACCCCTGAGCGAGGCAAAGCTGACACACAGAGATGGTGACCTGATCACTAGGGTTGCAGGGAGAGCCTCGGCCCCCAGACTCAGGGACCAGACAGCTCCACCGGCCGGGCATGTGAACCCCACAGGCTGCGGGGAAGGAGGCCAGCCTCCGTGGAGGTGCTCCTCCTAGGGTCAGGCTGCCGCATCTTCTCTGCTGTCCTCTGGAGGGACAGCTGAGCAGGAAGGAAGAGTGCAGGGAGACAGGGACTGCTGGGGCCACCGCCATCGCTGGGTGTCCTGATCCTACTTCCTCCTGACACCCCTGGCCCTGTCTGGTCATGGCAGGAAGGCCTGGTCCAAGGGAGCACATCCCCGACCCCAGGGGTACTGAGGCCACCTCGCCCTCCGCTCAATGACTTCAGCACACTAGCTCCATCGGAAGGTCTCTGTTGAAGGAGAGGACGCCTGACTGTTCAAGGCTCCAAATGAGAAAGAAAACATTGCTGTAGGAGGCCACCACGGCCAATCATTTCCTTTCCAAAGGAAGCCAAAAACACACACAAAGCCACAGCCTCCCCATGCCCACCGTGTCTGGCACCATCCGGACCCTGCCCTCTCTTCAGAGCCCTGTCTCATGCCGCACCCTGGGTCAGCTCCCCCCAACTCAAACCTTCGCCTACACCATGTGCCCTCACCCCAGGAGGGGTTATGCAAGGGAGGGCAGAGGGTGGAGAACAGTTATGCACCCCCAATTCCTAAGCCAGGGACTGCCCAGACAGGGGTTCACATGGCAGCTCAGAGACTTTGTCCTCACTCCTGCCCAGCATGCCACAGGGAAGAGCAAGACAGCATCGAAGCCTTCACAAGTGGGGGTTCTCGAAAGTTTGCCCAGGCCTTTGAGAAGGATCCTAAGCCTGACTGTGAGAATGCGGCACGAGAACGGTTTCCTTTTGTGTTCTCAAATAAATGGCTCGGGTGAAAGCTTTCTGTCTGATATCCACCTGTTAGAGTTCTAAACCTCTTGCTTTCTACCTGATAAAATCGGTTTATGCATACATTTGGGGCCTGGCAGCGAGAAAGGAGAATGTCCTGCTATCTGGGCACAAGGACCCCAGAGCACCCTCTAGACTCCCCGCTGCAGCCTACCCCAAAGGCCTCACAGAGAACAAAGCAAGCCTGGGTCTCCAATTCAAGGTCAGTGTGGGGTCTTGTCCACTGCTCTTGCATCTGGTGCCACTCTTGCACCCCCTGCTCTTCCTTCTTCCTGCTCGCCCTGGGCCTCAATACCCTCAACCTCCTAGAAGCCCCCTGGACACAGGTGGAGGCCTCCCATTCAAACGTGGCAGGCCTTCTCCAGCAACCTGTGCTTCAGACGCCTATTTCAGAGAAAGGCCACTGGCATCATTTGTGCTGGAATGTAAATGACTGACTCGCTCCCTGATGCGTGGCTGCTTTCTAAGAGGAGGGCACTCCAGTCTGTGGCTCAGCACGTACTTGTCTCTCTTCCCTCCCCGGCCAGCAAATGAATTCTAAAGGGAATGAACCTCTTGCCACAAAAAGGACTGGAAGCAGGTGGTCAGCAAGCCAGCACGAGATTACAATCAATTTCTGGAAGGCAGAATCAGATGGAAACGTGTTGGTGATGAAACAGGGTGGCAGCTGCATCCCAAAATACAGGCAGGTGGGCAAGTCTGCCTGGAAGGACCCAGAGAGGTCTGGGCTCAACCACAGGGAGGGGA
Source organism: Macaca thibetana thibetana (assembly GCF_024542745.1). NCBI lineage: Eukaryota > Metazoa > Chordata > Mammalia > Primates > Cercopithecidae > Macaca > Macaca thibetana. Next base: position 93,498,747 of record NC_065587.1, read on the forward strand.
CATTTGGGAAGCATCATTGGGAAACAGCGGCAGGACACACCAAGGAAGGCGGACCCACCTCCTGCCCCTTAAGCAGGAAAGTCAAGGAGACTGGCCTGTCTCATCAGGCCCCAACAGACAGCATGTTCCTTCCTGCTCAGAGCAGCTCCTGGACCTGGGGCAACCGAAAGCAAAGTGAGACCTTCCCAAGTCCAGGCGAGGACTCTCTCTCCCTCACCTGGCTCTCCCTCGCTGTGACTGCTGACCAGCAAAACGGGTTACGCCAGAAAGAGCCCCACCCAGCCAGGGCTCAGAGCTCAGGCCTCCTGCTTCACCTGCCCAGGAGGGACCAGCCAGCCTGGCCCAACCTTCAGCTGCCCCATGTCCAGAGCATGCCTGGGATGTGACCAGAACACAACTGATGTCATGGGAAACAAAGAGCACCCCATGCGTAAGGGGTCCCAGCACTGACGGTATGACGCAAGCAAATAAAGTCAATGGATGACACAGCACCCTGCAGGAACATGAGCTTCCCGCATCCTCAGCTCCTCCTCCTCCATCCCCAAGACACACACACCTGGGGCCTGGAAATCCTGGTGAGGAGGAATCTCTTAGGTGGCAATTTCTACACCCCAGCCTGATTCAGAGCTGAATCCATTTAATCCTCATTCCAACTCTATGCAGTAGGGATCATCACCCTCCTTTTACAGACGTGGGAACCAAGGCACACAGCTAAGAAGTGAAGGGGCCAGGACTCGAACCCAGGGGTCTTCCCTGAGAGGGAGCACTCACCCTGCTCAGTACTGCCTGGAAACAGCACACTGTTCATGCTTTAGTTATTTCCTAAATGTATAGACAGTAAAAGTCATTGTTTGGGGTTACAGTTCTAAGGGTTTTGAGGACTGTATGCAGTCACACAACCACCACCACAATCAAGATTCATAACGGTCTCATCACCCCAAAACAATCCCTCATGCCATCACTCTGTGGTCAGCCTCACCCCCATCCCAGTCCCTGGCTGTTGCTGTTCTGTTCTGTGTCCAAATATCAACAACACATTTGTTTGGTTGTTTTGTTGTTTGTTTTTTGAGACAAGGTCTTGCTCTGTTACCCAGGCTAGAGTGCAGTGGTGTGATCTTGACTCACTGCAGCCTCAATCTCCCATGCTCAAATGATCCTCCTACCTCAGCCTCCTGAGGAGCTGGGACTACAGGTGCGTGCCACTATCCCTGGATAATTTGGTTTTTTTTTTTTTTTTTAGAGACTGAATCTCACTTTGTTGCCCAGGCTGCTCTCGAAATCCTGGCCTCAAGTGATCCTCCCAACTCAGCTTCCCAAAGTACTGGGATTACAGGTGTAAGCAACCACACCCCACCAACAACACATTTTTAAAGACAAGTCTGTTGGTGTCTAGGACTTCACCCCTCTCCCAAAGCCATGCCCCCTAGAATTCAGGGGCAATGTGAATTAAGACTGAAAACATGTGAGTGACCAAACCTTAGAAACATTTATGACATGTCTCCCACATAACTGGAGTCAAAATGTACCCGGCCAAGCCTGGCTTGAATAGAAGAGCTTCACAAAGATTCAATAAACCCCAAATCACATGACTTTCTGAGTCTTCTCATTCCTAGTTGTAAAAGTTAATAGTAACCTCAACCTGACATGGTAGTCACATGTAAAATAATGAAGTTGTGCCCAACCTCACACCATGTAGAAAAAATTAACTCAAAGTTGGTCAAAGACCTAAACATAAGAGAGAAAACTATATAGCTCATAGAGGAAAACAGGAAAAAGTTCATGACATTAGACTCAGCAATGATTTCTTGGATATGACAACAAAAGTGTAAGCAACAAAAGGAAAATGCACACTTGGACTTCATGAGAATTAAAACCTTTTGTGCAACAAAGGATACTATCAACAAAGTAAAAGGGCAACCCATGGAGTGGGAGAAAATATTCGCAAATCACATCTGGTAGGGAATTAATATCCAGAATATATAAAGAACTACTAAGACTCAACAACAATAAAACAAACAATCCCATTTTTAAATGGGCAAAGGACTTAATAGACATTTCTTCAAAAAAGACATAAACATGGCCACTAATTGCATGAGGCCAGGTGTAGTGGTTCATGCCTGTAATGCTATCATCGTGGGAAGCCAAGGTGGGCAGATCACTTAAGGCCAGGAGTTCGAGACCAGTGTGGGCAATAGTGAGACCCCCCCGATCTCTACTAAAAATTTTTTAAATTTTTTAAATAAGTGCATGAAAAGATGCTCGACATGACAGATCATTAGGGAAATGCAAATCAAAACCACAATGAGATACTACCTCACACCAAGTAGGATATCCAAAATACAGAGAAAGAGAGAGCATAACAAATATTAGTGAGAACGTGGGGAAATTGGAAGGCTTGTGCATTGCTGGTGGGAATATAAAATGGTGCAGCTGCTGGGAAGAATAGTATGGTGGCTCCTCAAAAACTTAAACATAGAATTACCTTATGGCCCAGCAATTTCATATCTGGGTATGTAGTCAAAATAATTGAAAGCAAGGTTTCAAAGAGATAATTGTATACCTACATTCATAGCAGCATTATTCACAATAGCCAAAAGATGAAAACAACTCAAGTGTCCATTGACAGATGGGTGGATAAACAAAGCACGGTGTGTACACGCAATGGAATGTTATTCAGCCATAAAAAGGAATGAAGGTGCAATACATCCTACAACGTGGATAAACCTCAAAAGCGTTATGCTAAATGGAATAAGCCAGATATAAAATGATAAATAATGTATGATTACACTTACATGATGTACCTAGAATAGGCAAATTCAGAGACACAGAAAGTAGAATAGTGGTTACCAGTGGCTGGAGGGAGGAAATGCGGGCACTTACGGGTTAATGATTACAAAGTTTCTATTTGGAGTGATGAAAGAGTTTTGGAAATGAATAGCAGTAACCACAACACTATGAATGTAATTAATGCCACTGAATTGTCCACTTAAAAATGGTTAGAATGACAAATTTTATGTTATGTATATTTTACCCAATTTTTAAATTAATAATATAATACAAAAGCCACTGAATTATATACTTTAAGTGAGTGAATTGTATAATATATGAACTATATCTCAATAAAACTTTAAAAAGAGAAAAAAATATTAGTGGTAGCCACCACCTGGCATGAGGAACTGGGGAAGGCTTGTGCCCTTGGTGCTGGGACAGTTAGTATTTTGTGGTTGTTAGCATCTGCCTGTAAGTCACAAGACAGACCAGAAATTTCAAAATTCCAATTCTTTTGTGCCAGATTAAAAAAAACACACACACAAAAAAACGGGTAGTTTCCACCTTTCCTGGCCATAGCCCCATTTACAAGAACTTAGCTGAGCACCAGGCTACAGACTCGTTTGCACAGCAATGACCTGGGGACCCAGGGACTGCCCTGGACCTGCCTGGAGCTGCAAAGCCCCCACATGGGACATATTAGGGAAGGTTGTGGCTGGTCTCAAGTTATCTACCCTGCTCCTCACCAGCTCTATTTTATGTTAGACCTCATAAAAATGGTTAGCATTATAATTCAAAGTACACATGCAAACTATTGACTTCATTATGTTGTTATCAATCTACTGGAGGCATTATAAATGATTTATTGATTCTTTAAAAAGGAAGAACACCTCATTTCTTTATGTGCACATTCTCTTCTGGACATTAGCAGCACTGCATATGCACAGACGTCAAATCAGGTGAGAAATTCAGACTGGAGAGAATAGGCTAGGATCCATTGTGGGCTCTTCATCAGGAGAGTTGCTGGAGGGAAGCAAAAATTGGGGATTACTCTGAAGGCCTGATGCAGTGCTGGACAAGACAGACTGGCCCAGACCTCACCAACTAGAGTCTGACATGACGAATTGTCATTACCACGTGCAGGACTCTTGTCCACAGTGGGCCCTGGAGCTACCAGGAGCAATAAGAACCATTAACTGGACTGGTTCTCCATGCCAGACACAGCTGCCTCGGGCCATGCCTGAGAAAACTGAGCCTTCATGAGACTGATAATCCCTAAGCGACACAGAGTGGAAGCAGCAAAGCCAAGTGCCAAGACGAAGCCACCTCCTTGCCTAAGCCCCACATCCTGATTCCTCAGTGATGGCCAATGGGCTCAAACACCTCCAAATAAAGTGAGGAGGAGGCAGCACAGAGACCCCAGGGTATGGAGCACCTGGGTCAGAGTGCTCAGCATCATCTGCTGACATTCTTCTTAACTGCATACAAGTCATGTGACTATTCACAGGGCCCACTGACTGGCACTATGGTCATCAGAACACTAATTCAATCCACTGCATCACCTTACTCTGAGTAGCAAGATTACACATCCAGAACCTTGCTATGCACTTTGTGGTTGCCCCACTTAAGAGGCAGGGGGCATTTCCCTGCCCTTAGCCTCTGGGTTTGGTCAATAGGACAGAAAAGGGCAGAAGTAACGGTGCTCCAACCCCAAGCAAAGTCTTGCAGGCTTTGCGTGCTTCCACTTGCCTTGCCATGCTTCTCCCAGGACCATGTGCACACTCCCAGGCCCGCCTGCTGGAGCACTGGAGACAGAGGGAGCAGAGCCCCTGGCCTCCATCAGCAACTCCAAACCAGCTGACCCGGCGGCTGGACCTCAGCACCCTTGGTTACACCGCAAGAATTGGTAGGCTCGATGGTCATTTCTTCCCGCAAGGTGAGCAGTGTGGGCATCACGCTCTCGTCCTGCTGAAGAGGCTGGGGTGCAGGGGTGCCCGAGATCATTTCAGTTGTATGTGATGATGCTGTGAGTTAAACACAGGTGGTCTGGCTCCCAGGCAGAGCACTCTGCTCTCTTCTTGCCAGCCTTCCTGGAACAGAGCCAAAGCTCCTGAAAATACCTTTAACTGGATAGTTGTTTTCCACTGAAGCTCTCTGCTTCTGTTTCTGTTTCTTGGGCTCAGTGCATCAAGTTTCCTGGTTTCCATTAAAATCCAACACCATGATGAGAAAAGAGAAAAGCTCTGGAAATGGCACAGGGCCTTTCTTTAAGGGATGTGGTCGTCAGCTCCGTGCATGAGACTGGTGTGTGACCGGACTCTCTGTTGGCAGCCTTCATGGGAATGTACTAACTGTGGTCTCCAGCTTCCCAGCCAAGCCTTGTTCACAAATGTGTGGAAAATTAAAGCTACCTTTTTTCAAGTTTTAACAGCAGCTGTAAACTCATTCCAAGTCTCACGGTTAAGAGGTATGGGACATCTTGTTTTTCAGCCTGCTTCAGCTTAGGGGCACAGTCCTTGGTCACTTGTATTCATACATGATAGGTCTAACTTCTATATTACTAACATAAATAAATAGCATCATCTACCTTCGCTCCTGGAAACTGAGGAATTTTTAGGAGTCCAGTTCACAGGCATAAATCAGGTCTTGAAACATGGACCAGTGCTCCCTACAGACAGTTACCAGCCTACTAAATTTCTAAGACACGAATGTAGCAAATAAAGTTAGCTGACAGACATTTCTCCTTTCTCTGGCCAGCAAACCTCACTGGTGTTCACAGAGCCACAGCCTAACTCCAAGGGGGTGAGGGTACATCATAAATTGGGCCTAGTCAGTCTCAGAAGTCTAATTCCTTTTGAAGTGACATGTTCATATGTGGACATACAATCCAGTCCTGGCCAATGAGACATTAAGAGAAATCTTCTGTGGATGTTGAGGAAGACATTTTTCCTCTATCATAAAAAGAAAGGAGAAGTCAAGATGCATTTCTCTGTGTCTCTCCCTCCCTCCCTTCTCACCCCCTCTCTTCTCGGGCAGTCGATTTGCTGATTGCCTGTGATCTTGTCTCTGAACATTATAGTTGGGGGAGATAGTGTGGGAAAACAGAGCCTGGAGCTGAGGCAGCCATCTTGTGAACATGGGGCAGCAAGCCCAAAGACAGAAGGCCACAGACCCAGAATGGCGGACAGAAAAGATGGACAGAGCCTGGGCCCTGGATGACAGCAATGAGCCACTGAATCAGCCCTGGCACCAGCTCCCTCTCTACTTGTAATGTGAAATAATTCTGTGACTTTTTAAGTAACTTTTAAGTTTGGATGCTCAATTCCTTGCAATTGAAAGCAACAAACACACAGACGCAGCAACTTGTTTTATAAGGCCATCATAACGTTGCTTCCCAAACCTGAAAAGGACACTTTGAGAATGGAAAATTAGACATCATTCTTTCTCATGAGCATAAATGCAAATATCTTAAAGAAAATATTAGCAAATCAAATTCAGCAGTGTAAGTGAATGGTAATAGAATGTTCAAGTTGGGCTTATTCCAGAAATGCAAGGTTGACCTATCATTTGTATTCCACCACATTAACATAATAAAGGAGAAAACCTATGGCCATTTCAATAAGTGCAGACAAGCATTTGATAAAACACCCACACATAGGTGGGGACAGGAGGGGCTACAATGGTACTGATCTGGATGATGGGCATATAAGTGTGTTCACTGTAAAAATTCCTGAAGTTGTAACTAATGAACTGGACATTTTTCCATATGTATGTTACAGTCCATTTGAAAAGCTTACCTAAGAATGATGGCTCAAATTTTCTCCTAACAATTAAAATTAAATTGAATTAAAAGTTAAAATCTTTTCACATAAAAAGCACCTGGCCCAGATGGCTTTACAGGCAATTTCCAGTCAGGTGACATATTGGGCGAAAGTTCTCTGCAATTGCACGACTTCTCCAGAGCATGTAAGCACTTGAATTATAAGGATGGTAAAACACTGATACCAAACCTAAATGACTTCTAATGCAAGATCACTCAAAAACATAAATTTGAAATCCTACACAAATTTTAGGAATTTGAATGTAGTACTTAAAAACTGATGACATGGCAAAGTAGGGTTTATCTCAAAAATGCAATGTTGGTTTAAAATTGTTGAATGTAGTTTACCACATAATGGATAAAACAAAAAGTCAAGATTATCAATAGATGCAAAAAAAAAGGGGATTTGATAAAATTCAATAGCTCATGAATTAAAAACTCTTAGCAAACATTCTGGGAAGACAGCAGAAAAGGAAGCACCAGAAATCTGTCTCTCCACCAAGATGACAATTGCACTGGCAGAATCTCTCTGAAGTAGCTATTTTGGAACTCTAGAGTCTATTGAAGACTGTAACTTCAAGGAAAAGTCTAGGACATTCAACTGCCGTTAACTACAGTCAATTCTAACTCTTAGTTACCCTTCGTACCAGCTACCCAGCCCCAGTCCCCAGCTCTGGGGCAGGCAGCTGTGCACACGTTCCTGGAACACAACTAGTGGATTCCAGAGTGGACAAAAAGATCCTGTCCTCCATATATCTGAGATTGGTGCTCTGATTGCTGCTTCTGATCACAGAGATGCAGACAGAGGTAGTGGCCATTGTGGCACTCCCAGGCCCTCACCACATTGTTGTATGCCCCACTCCTTTGGCCAAAGTGACATCCAGGGCATTTAAAGGGCTGGTGCCCTTCCCACCCTACCCTTTATTTTATTTTTCTTCCCTGCTTGGGAGCTAGGCATTGAAGACTAAGCTGCTCAAAAGCAACCACGTATAAGAGGGGAAACAGACAGTCCTGTACATACCCAAGGAAAGGCAGAGACTCAGAAAAGACCTGAGAAGAACTTGAGTTTACACTTTAGGTTGATCCTTGGCACAGAGATGCCTTATAACAATCAAAAAAGAATAACAAAAAAAACAGCAAGCCCTAGGGAAGGGAAAATATCTGATTTTATTTTAATATTTAATATATAAATAATATTATTTATAATAATACAACTTTGAGTTATATTATTAGACTCAAAGTTCCAGTTTTCAACAAAAAATTACAAAGCATACAAAGAAATAAGAAGTTATGGCCCATTCAAAAGAAAAATTTTGACAGCAGAAACTGTCCCTGCAAAACACCTGATGGCAGATGTACTGGATAAATATTTTAAAACAATGGTCTTAAAGATGCTTAAAGAACTACAGGAATATGTGGAGGAAGTTAAGAAAGCAATTTATGAACAAAATGGAAATATCAACAAAGAGATAGAAAATCTAAAACAAAACTCTGGAACTGAAGAGTACAGTAACTGAAATAAAATTCAGTAGAGGGATTCAAAAGCAAATTTGAGCAAGCAAAAGAAATAATCAGCAAACTTGAAGATAGGAGAATGGAAATTATCAAGTCTGAGGAACAGAAAGAAAAAGGATTGAGAAAAAGTAAACAGAACCAAAAGGACCTGCACCAAGAAGACCAACATATGTGGAAATCCCAGAAGGAAAAGAAAGAAAAAGAGGCAGGGAGAATGTTTAAAGAAATAATAATCTTGGGAGGCTGAGACGGGCAGATCACGTGGTCAGGCGATCGAGACCATCCTGGCTAACATGGTGAAACCCCGTTTCTACTGAAAAAAAAAAAAATACAAAAAACTAGCCGGGCGAGGTGGCGGGCGCCTGTAGTCCCAGCTACTCGGGAGGCTGAGGCAGGAGAATGGCGTGAACCCGGGAGGCGGAGCTTGCAGTGAGCTGAGATCCGGCCACTGCACTCCAGCTTGGCGATAGAGCCAGACTCCATCTCAAAAAAAAAGAAAAAGAAAAAAAAAAATAATAATCAAAAAAACTTCCCGAATTTGATGAAATACATGAATATAGGCATCCAAGAAGCTCAATGAATTTCAAGTATGATTAATTCAAAGAAACCCACACTGACACACATTACAATTAAACTGGCAAAAGCCAAAGACAAAAAGAGAGCTTGAAAGCAACAAAAGAGATTGCAGTTTGGCACACACAAAGGATCCACAATAACATTATTAGCAGATAGCTCATCAGAAACTTTGGAAGCCAGAAGACAGTGGGCTGATATGTTCGAAGTGTTAAAAGAAAATAGCTTGTAAACCAATAATCCTATACCCAGGAAAACTGTCCTATAAAAGTGAGGGAGAAAATTAAGACATTCTCAGATAAACAAATGCTAAGGAAGTTTGTTACCTCTAGGCACTCCCTGCAAGAAATGCTAAAGGGAGTCTTGCATGTTGAAATGGAAGAACACTAGACAGTAATTTGAAGGCATATGAAGAAATTAAAAGTTTAGTAAAGGAAAATACACAGGAAATTATAAAAGCTAGTATTTTTGAAACAATAGTGTGTAACTTCACTTTAGACTAACACATTGAAAAAAAGACTAAAAGTTAGTATTATTGTAACTTTAGTTTATAACTCCACATTTGTTTTCCACTTGAGAGACTAATACATTAAAAAATTATTAGTTTATGTTTTGGACATGCAATGTATAAAGATGTATAAAGATGTAATTTTGCGACATCAACAACTGAAGGGATGAGGGCAGAGCTCTTAAAGGAAGATAATTTTTGTATGTTGTTAACGTTAAGCCGTTATAAATTTAAATCAGAATATTATAACTTTAGGATGTTACACGTAATCCCTATAGTAACCTCAAAAGACATAGCTAAAGAATATACACAAGTGGAAATGAGAAGGGAATTTAACTGTTTTACTACAACAAAAATATCAACTAAACATGACAGAAGACACTAATGGAGGAAATGAGGGACAAAAGCAATAAGGTACACAGAAAGTAAATAGCCAAATGGCAGAAGTAAGTCCATTTGTGCTGCTATAACAGAATACCACAGAGTAGATAATTTACAAACATAAACTTATTTTCTCAAAGTTCTGGAGGCTGGGAAGTCAAAGTCCAAAGCACCTTCTTTTTTGTATCATCAGCAGAAGGGCAAGAGACACAAGGGCATCAAACGCAACTGTTTAAAAGGGCATTAATCCTACCCACAATAAAGAGCCTTCATGACCTAATCACCTCTCAGAGGCCCCACTCCTTAGCACTGTTGCTATGGCAATTAAATTTTAACATGAGTTTTGCCGGGGACTAATATTCAAACCCTAGCACCCGTGTTGTTACTAATTAAGTGTAAAATTGCTTAAGCTTTCCGACCAAAAGACAGAGATTCGCAGAATAGATTTTTAAAATAATGATGCAAATGCATGCTGTCTATGAGAAACTTACTTTAGATCTAAAGAGGTTGAAAGTGAAAGAATGAAAAAGGATATTCCATGTAAATAATGACCAAAAGAGAGCAATCATGGCTCTATGCTAATATGAAACAAAATAGACTTTAAACTTCAAAAGATTGCAAGAGACATAAAGGATATTATATATTAATAAAAGCTTCAATTCACAAGAAGATATAGCACTCATAAACATTTATACATCTAACAACAGACCATCAAAATAAATAAAGCAAAAATTGATAGAATTGAAAGTAAAAATAGGCAGTTCTATAATACAATTTGAAGACATCAATACCCTACTCTCAATAATAGACAAAATAACTAGACAGAAGATAAGTAAGAAAACAGAGGACTTGAACAACACCAACTAGATCTAACAAACATGTAAAGAACAGTCTACCCAGCAACAACAGAATACATACTCTTTTCAAGTACACTTGAGAAGTTTCCAGGATAGGCCATATGTTAGGCCACAGATTAAATTTCAATAGGTTTCAAAAGATATACATCACATGAAGTATCTTCTCCAACCATGACAGGATATAATTAGAAACCAATAACAAGGAAAACTGAAAAATTTGCAAAGCTTTAGAAATTAAACAACACACTCTTAACCAGTGGATCAAAGAAGAATTCAAAAAGAAAATTAGAAAATACTTAGAGACAAATGAAAATAAAAACACAACATACCAAAACTTATGGGAGGCAGTGAAAGCAGTTCTAAGGGAGAAATGTATAGCTATGAATGCTTACATTAAAAAAAAAAAAAAAAAAAAAAAAAAAAGATCTCTCAAATCAACAACCTAACTTTATGTCTTAGGAACAAACTAAACCCAAAACTAACAGAAGGAAGGAAATGGTAAAGACTAGAGACAAGTGAAATCGACAATATAAAAATAAGAGAAAATTAACAAAACCAAAATTTGTTTTTTCAAACCTTTAGCTAGATAGACTAAGAAAAAAGAGAAAAGACTCGAGTTACTAAAATCAGAAATGAAAGTGGGGACATCACTATCAATTCTACAGCAATGAAAAGGATTGTAAGATAGTACTATGAGCAACTATACTCCAACAAATTAGATAACTTAGACGAAAGGGAAAATGTCTATAAATACAAAATCTACCAAGACTAAACCACAAAAAAATAGAAAATCTGAATAGATCTGTAACTAGTAAGGAAATTGAATTACTACTCAAAAATCTCCTGACACAGAAAAGCCCTGTAGCTGATTGGTTTCACTACTGAATTCTACAAAACATTTAGAGAAGAACTAACACCACTCCTTCTCAAATTTTTCAAAAAAGATTAAAAAGGAGGAGACACTGCCTAACTCATTCTATGAAGCTAGTATACCCCTCACTAAAGTCAGGTAAAGACATAATGAACAAAACATCCTTTCATGATAAAAGCACTACAAAAGTAGTAATAGAAGGAAACTACCTCAAGATAATAAAAGCCATATGTTAACACACTACAGCAAACATCATTCTCAATGGTGAAAGACTGAAAGCTTTTCCTCTAAGATTGGGAACAAAGCAAGGATCCCTGCCATCAAAACTTCTATATAACACTGTACTAGAAGTCTTGCCAAAACAATTAAGCATGAAAAAAAATGAAAGGAATCTAAATTGGAAAGAAAGAAGTAAAATTGTCTCTGTTCATAGATAATATTATCTCATATGTAGAAAACCCTGAGGGTTTCACCAAAAAAAACCTGCTAGAACTAAGAAACAAATTCAGTGAAGCAGCAGCAAAGTCCACACACGAAAGTCAATATTTGCATTTCTATACACTAACAACGAAAAAATCCATAAAGGAAATTAAGAAAATGACTCCATTTGCAATACTTAGGAATTAACCTAACCAAGGAAATTAAAGTTTTGTACAAAAAAACTATAAAATATTTCTGAAAAAAAATCAAATAAGGCAAAAATAAATGGAAGGCACTCATGATTATAGATTGGGAGACCTAATATTGCTGAAACGTCAATATTATGCAAAGAAAGTCTATATATTTAATGCAGTCCCTAACAAAATTTCAATGATGCGTTTTCCAGAAATTTTTAAAAACCCATTCTGAAATGTATACTGAGTATCAAGAAACCCTAAATTATCAACAAAATTCTGAAAAAGATTAATGAAATTGGAGAATTCACACTTTGAGTTCAAAACTTACCACAGAGCTACAGTAATCAAAACAGTGTGATATTGTCATAAAGACAGACATCTAGACCAATGAAATAGACTAAACAGTCCAAAAATAAACCCTCACAATAATGTCCAAATAATTCTCAACAAAGGTGCCAAGACCATTCAGTAGAAAAAGATCATCTTTTCAACAAACGAGCTGAGCAAACTGGATTTCCACATGCAAAAGGATGAAGTTAAACCCTTACCTAATACCATATACAAAGATTAACTCAACATGGATCAAAGATCTAAATGTAAGAGGTGAAACTATGAAACTCTTACAAGAAAAATAGGGAGAAATCTTCATGAAAGTGTACTTGGCAATGTTTTCTTAGACATGACACCAAAGGCACAGGCAACAAAAGAAAAAAAAATAGACAAATTGGACTTTATTTTGTAAAAATTTTAAAATTTTGTGCATTAAAAGACACTATCAACAAAGTAAGAAGGCAATCCATAGAATGGGATAAATTGTTTCCAAATTATATCTCTCTAATAAGAGATTGTTATCTGGATTGCTATCCAGAATATAGAGAATTCCTAAAACTCAGTGACAAAAAGCAAACAACCCAATTTAAAAATGGGCAAAGAACTGTAATAGACATTTACCTAAAGAAGTTGTAAAAATGACCAATAAGCAGAGGGAAAGATGTTCAATATCACTAACTATTAGGGAAATGCAAATCAAAACTCTAATGAGATACCACCTCACATCTATTAGGATGGCTACTATCAAAAGAAAACAGAAATTAACATGTGTTAGTGAGAACGTGGAGCAATTGAAACCCTTGTACACTGCTGATGGGAATGTAAAATGGTGCAGACACTGTGGAAAACAATATGGTGGTTCCTCAAAAAGTTGAGCATAGAATTACCACATGATGCAGCAATTTTACTTCAGGTCATGTAGTCAAAAGAAAGCAGAGTCTCAAAAAGATATTTGTACAATTCACAATATCTAAAACATAGAAGAAATCCAAGTGTCCATCAATGGATGAAAGAATAAGTGAAATTTAGTGCATACAGAAAATGAAATTTGGTGCATACAGAAAACGAAATTTGGTGCATACAAAGAATTTATGTGGAATCTCACCTCTGAAAAGGAAAGCAATTCTGACACACACTACAACATACACAAACCTTGAGGAGCTTATGCTAAATGAAATAAGCCAACCCCAAAAAGACAAATACCATAGGATTCCCTTATATGAGGCACTTATAGTAGTCCAAATCATAGAGACAGTAAGCTGGAATGGTGTTGCCAGGGGCTGGGGCGAGGGTAGAATGAGGAGTTAGTGTTTAATGGGCATAGAGCTTCTGTTTTGCAAAATGAAAGAGTTCTGGAGATGGATGGTGGTGATGGTTGCACAATGACATGAATGTACCTATTACCCCTGAACTCTACACTTAAAAATGGTTAAGGCCAGGCATGGTGGCTCACGCCTGTAATGCCAGCATTTTGAGAGGCCAAGGCAGGTAGATCACTTGCAGCCAGGATTTCGAGACCAGCCTGGCCAACATGGTGAAACCCTGTCTCTATTAAAAATACAAAAATTAGCCTGGCGTGGTGGCAGGCACCTATAATCCCAGTTACTCGAGTGACTGAGGCACAAGAATCACTTGATGCAGAGGTTGCAGTGAGCCGAGACCTCCCCACTGCACTCCAGCCTGGGAGACAGAGGAAGACTCTGTCTCAGAAAAAAAAAAAAAAAAAAAAAAGGATGATTAAGATGGAAATCTTATGTTTCTTATGTTATGTGTGTTTTATTAAAATAAAAAAGGAAAAATATCTTTGATAAAAACATTTGTTAAATCTTAGCAAATTAGGAATACAAAGACATTTGCCCAACCTAACAAGTTAAGCAAAAAGACTCATACACAATGCACAAATGTTGAAAAGCAGTCCCCTTTAAAATCAGGATATAACAAGGACATCTATGTTCACAACTTCTATTCAACATTCACCGGAGGTGCTTAGCCAGCAAAAGAAGACAAGTAAAATCCTTTTTTAAGCATGTAAGAATTGGAAAGGAGGAAACAAATGTGTCATTTACAATTGATTTGACTGTCTACATAGAAAACCCAAGGAAAAAGAAGTGACAGGCAAATTATTAGAATTCAAATTTAGCAAGAGCCCTAGATAATGAGATCGTATTCAAAACTCAACTGTATTTCTATAGACCAGAAAAACATAGAAAATTTGAAAAACAACAGTTACAATGCTTTACCATTTAATTAAATCAATTTTAAAGGTGCATAAAATAAGTCTAACAAAAGATACATGAGACTTTGTGAGGGGAAAATGCATAAGACTGATTGAGAGACATTTTAAAAGATCTAAATATTTTAAAATACATTTTATTGTGTATATTCGAGATTTACAACATGATGTTTTAGGATATGTACGGATAGGAAGATGGTTACATGAAAAGCTATGGATAGGAAGACTTGATATCACAATGTTAGTCCTTCACAATCATCAGTGGATTTAATGTAATCCCATTAAAATCTCCATAAGATTTTTGGAAATTGACATATTGGTTCTAAAATGCACGTGGAGGGTCAAAAGCCTTAGCAAAGCCCACACCCACTTGAGGAAGGAAAGTCCAGGGGAAGACTTGCCCTACTTGAGATTTGCCCTGCAACTCAATGTGAAGCCAAATAATTCACACAGGGATAAAGAGTGGGCAAGAACACAACAGAATGCAGAGTCCAGAAACAGACCCCGCGCGCGGGCAGCCCAGGGCAAGGCAAAGGCAGAGCTTCAGACCAGAGGAGAGGGACATGGGTGAGTGTCATGGAAGAGAGTGAAAATGGGTCTCCACCTCTTCCATACACACAACCGATTCCAGTTGGATGCAGACTAAATGCACACGTAGCACCATGAAGACTTTAGGAGCTAACACAAGAAAATATCGTCAGGACTCTGTAGAAAAGAACGGTTCATTCAACAAGACATGAGATTCCATACTTGTACATTTGCTGTTGTTATTTAAAACTGTTCGACAGATGCCAATCTACAGAGATTGGAAAGATAAGTTGCACACTAGGAGATTTGCAAGATATATTTTTTTAAAAGAGATTTTGAAGCCACAATATATGCAGATCTCCTTAAAAATATAAAAATTACAAACAATCTAATAGGAAGACACATAGATTTGCATTTCCCTGGAGACAAACCCCAAATGGTCAGTAAACAGATGAAAAGATGCTTTACTTCATTTCTAATCAGAGAATTCAAAATATAACCATAAAGAATTATAATTTCACAGCAACCAGACTAGGGAAGAAATGAAAAGTTTAAATCTGAAAATTTAAGACTGGGCCAGAATGTGGAGCTAGGGGAACTCTTGCTCATAGGAAAAGTAACTGGTACACCCAACAAGAAAACCGTTTGCCCTCAGCTAGAAAGGCTGCAAGAGCTCATTTCCTGCAACCAGAAATTCTGTTTCCCAGCAATGCCTTAGGGAACATTCTAAAAAGTGCATTGCTTGTGGCCACATATACAGGCAATAATAGCAATAAAACATGGATAGAAAAGCTGAATATCTGCTTCCAAGTAGTTGTGCCCACCTGGGAAGGTGGGAGGGGACTGTAGTTAGGGATGTGCAGAAATGGCTTTCAACTGTGCCAATAATGTTTGTTTCCTTAAAAAATAAGTTAATCTGAAGCAAAGAGGATAAATCATGAACACTGGTTGAATGTGAGTGACCAGTGTACAGTGATAGGAGCGTGACGCTTTTCTGTGTCTTTGAAATATTTCATAATTTTAAAGTCAGTATCAGTTTTAAAGAACAAGAACCTCAGTTAGGTTTGTAGTCCTGGTGGAATGGTTGGTCTCTCTTCTATGGAGCCAGAATCTGCCCTGAAAGTTATGAATAGGGAGGAAAAATACACCAAAAAGAAGGTGCTGGGTTAGGACCTAGGCAAAGGGGAGTCAGGAGGGAGACCACTGCAGTGTTGGAGAGTCTAAGGGTGCAGTTGTGAAATCTGCCCGCAGTGTTAAGGGGAGTCAGGTGCACTCTTCACCCGATTACATATGATCAGTGTGGAAGTAGACAGGGCTGACAGTGCCAGGAAAGCCAGAGTGGGTGAATCTCCCGGGACTCCAGGACTCCTTTCTTTGAAGACACTGGGCTTGGTGCACAGCTGGACTCTGAAACCCATGTTTCTGGGGAGAATTCCTGCTGCCCCCTTATATACTGAAGTCCCCCTTTCATGGCCCCAGCAGTGGCCCTGCAATCCTTGTCTACAGGGGGGAACAGCGAGGCTCAGAGGGGTTCCGAACGCTGCCAGTGTCACCGCAGTGTCACCCATTAGAAAATGAGGGGTCCTGGATTCAAATCCAGACATGGCTGGCTCCAAAGCCCATTGGCCTTTCTCCCTAAGCCTCTTTCTCCCCACGGACAGCAGGAAGCAGAGGACGAGGCTCGGGTCCTCAGGAGAGGCTGGGGTCCTCAGTGGAGCCTGGGGGAGCTGGCCTAGGCCCGAGGACCCTTAGAGGGGCCGGGTCCTGGAGGCTTCCCCACCCGTTTCCCTCCCCTGGGCCTGAGTCCCCTCCCCCCACGGGGAGCTGCTGGACACAGGGGTGCCGGGGGTTGCCCCACCCTAGCTGGGCTGAAAACATCCCCAGGAAACCATGGGAGAGAAGGCAGGCCCACCCCGCAGGCTCCCCAGCATGAGGAGGGCTGCCCAGTCAGGGGCAGATCATCGCAGCAGGAAGCCGTCTTCCTGCCAGACCTCGGGGCTGTCTCCCGGGCTGTACGCTGAAGCCATTCCGGGTTCTCCAGATTTTTTTTAAAGATAAAGCCAACTGCTCCATTCCGTTTTGTGGTGCTCTTCATCTTATCTGCGTGGAGTAATTTTGGCAGCTTAATTATATTTTCTGAGAAAATGTATTTGGATAGAGAAAAAACGTCTCCAGCCCTGTGAGTGAAGCCGGCCTGCAGGGTCTCCCCTCCTGTGACCTCCTCCCCCAGGAAGCCTAGGGGGCCTCCCCTGCATCCCCCCTGCAGGCAGGTGCTGAGCCTGTCAGGTGGGCTTGCTGGACCCATTCAACTCATAGCAGCCCCACCTCCAGCCTCTACAGGGAGGTGGAGACGGAGGCCCTCGCCAGCCACACCCTCTGAGCTGCCCGCAATTCCCCAGGATCCCGAGATGCCTGGCACCCACCATTCTCTTCCCAGCATCCCTGGAGCTTCCAGGCAGCCAGTCCTCGGGATAGGGTGAGAGGCAAGGCACCGGGAAGGGCCCACACACAGCTGCAGCAGCAGCAGCAGCAGCAGCAGCAACAGCAGCAGCAACAGCAGCAGCAACCGCGCAGCCTTCGGGGAATGCCTCCTGGGGGTCAGAAGTCTCCTGTCCTCCATGATCCGGCTTCCTTCCGAAGGGCCCCGAGTTTCTCAAGGCTCAAGGACCCGGACGGGAACCCCTCCCGGCCTTCGCGATTGTGGCGGCCACAGCTTCCCCTGTGGAGGTGGTCCTCACAGCGGTAGATGGGCCTGAGAGGTTCACAGAATCCGCTCCCAGGAGTGCAAGGGTCAGCGGGACCCCAGATGCCGCCCTTCTGTTGTCCTCTCACAACAGGAACATCGTGGCTCAAAATGTGGCCCTGGGTGTAAACCACTCCAGCAGGCCCAGGGTGTAGACCGATCTCAGCCGCCCACCCTTGCTGCACGGACACCCCCAGCCCCGCAGATGCCCTGCAACAGAGGGAAACATCCTAACAATTCCAAATGTCTCACCTCTCTGGGAGTGCCCAAAACAAACACCCACTCCCTGCATGCCTTTGGCCAACCCTAATGGCTACAGGTGCCTGGTCCAGCCATGTCAATGAGGACACACTGGGGTCGCCTCCTCTCCTTGCACCTTTCTTTCCGACAGCCAGGGCCCCCGCTGTCTCCGGCCACAGGAGCTGTCTCCTGCCCTCTTGGACAGGTGCAGGTTCTCTTTTCCACCCTTACTGGGCTCTCACCCGCGCCGGCAGGCTGTGCTGAGAGGTTCATTGAGCCAACAAGGGCTAATCTCTGGGATGCCTCCCACTCCCTGGGGCCTGAGCAGCATCTGTGTGAGGAGACGGGCTGGCTAGTGGAGAGCAGGGGACCCCAAGAGAGGGGGTAGGCAGGGTCTTAAGCGTGGGCTTGAGTGAGCTGCAGGCCTGGCAGGGGTTTAGAGGGGAGGGCAGTTGCCTCAACCTGTGCCAAACTCTGGGCCGTTCATGGGAGTCTCACGAGGTCTGGGTAGGTGATAGGGCTCCGTTGGGGTCCTGACTCAGTTAGGACTTGGCACATTTGGGGAGCAAAACACCTCAAGCAGTCATTTGGCCACAATGCCACGTTTTATGACCAAATGGCATGAGAAGTAGAGTACCCCAGACTCAGGCATCCCGGGGTGGAGGTCCTCGTCTGGGGCCACCTGACGAGTGCTCGGGTTGAGGTCCAGATTGGAGGACCCTGGCCAGGGCCCTGCCCCCATGTGGGGGGATGGACACCCAAAGCAGGGCTGGAAATGGGGGGGCGGTGACGTGTAGGAAGGAGAGGAGGTGGAGGTGGGCAAGAAATGGGGGAGGACCCAGCGAGGCACAGGAACTGGATGGCACCTTATAGCATGGAAAATCACCGTGTTTCCTCCACTGTGTGGCAGCATCCCTACATCCAAAGACCTCGTGTGGGTTCCACTGCTGGTGAAAGCCAAGTAAACTCTCAGACCGACCTTCCAGTAGATAAAAACTCTGGGCGGAATACAAAGTCAACCACCTGCAGGCCTGAGGAGCCCCCAGGGCAGGCAGATGCCAGTCAGGTGCTGACATGTGGAGGAAGGGGGACCTGCGGGAGTTTCTGATGCCCACGGTTCCACCCTGTGGCATCCGCAACCAGCACCTGAAGCAGCTGGAACTCTAGGAGCAAATGCGCAGAACAGGAGAGGACAACATGGGGCTGCCACAGCCTTTCCAAGAGCAGGCAGCTGGAGCCGCAGGTCCCACACAGCCTGCCTCACCCCGCTGAGCCTGAATCCTGAGCATCTGCCTGGGTGCCCACAAACCCCCTGTGGATCTTGCATAGGCCCCTGAACCCTCCCAGCAGCAGCACACCCAGAGCTGTCAAGAATGCAGACTCCCCGGCCCTGCCCTAGCTAAACTGAATCAGAGTCTCTGTGTGGAGCCCAGGACTTTCTTGTTTAAAAACAAGGTCTGCACCGGATTCACATGCAAGCCAAAGTTTGAGAAGCAAGACAAAGGTTCTCTCTGTCTCTAAAGTAATAGGTTTGGGGTCTTCAGTCTTCAGTTAAGGGATGGGAGTGTGGGGTTGCAGGGCCAGCGACCTGAGCCACATTGGAGCTCTGCCATCTGGGTACAATGCTGGGTTTACTCGCCAAACCCAAATTCAGCTGCAGTTCCCTTGGAAGGCAGAATTAGGACCCCTCGCTGCAGTGAGGATGAATCGAGGCCACGTGTGGAAGCAGCTTGCTCATAGCAGATGCTCTTAACTGCTTCATAACTACTAGCTGTGGTCATGGCAGTAAGGGCCAAGGTGTGCTCATGGCTGCAGAGCAAAGGGCAGGGAGACTATCTCCCTCTTCTCAGGTTCCCCAGGATCCTAAGGAAGCGGTAAAGATACTGGAAGACCACTCCAAGCTCAGGGTGCACTGGACACTCCCCCTGCAGGGCTCCCTGTAATGGGAGTTGTTACATGGATGATTTCCACGCCCGTGAAACAAACTGCAGGATGAAAAAATGCTGAGAATGGTCCATTTTTCCCACCCTCTGTTCCTTACTAAATGCAGAGTCCAGTGGTGTCCAGATACATGGGGCCCTGTTTCTGTCCTCTGCCCACATCCCAAATCCACCCAGGCTCTAGAGCTGCCCCAGGGATGGGGCAGTCAGCGTGGGGTGCAGATCAGCTTTCAGTGGACGTGACCAAGAAGAGGCGACTCAGCCCAGCCCCTATCAACAACTGGAGAAAGTGTGGCACGGTAGAGACAGGCCCAGGCTCTAGACCCAGACGTCTGGGATTCAGATCCTGCCTTGCGGCTCCTCGCTGCTGACCTTGGGCAGTTATGTGACCATTTTGTGCCGTGGTGTCCTCAGCCATGAAATTGAGAGAATGACAGTTTATCATTACATTATGCCTCATAGGATAGAAGTGGCGTGAGAATTGATAGGAGTTTAGGAAGCTCAGGAGGGGGCCTGCATACATTAATGCTCAATAAATGCTGCTTGTCATGACCCCATTTGGGATCCGTAAAAACACAAAATCCAAGCAGGTATATGTTCTCACAGCTGAGAGGGGAGCGACTTGTGTGGAAGTCGATCATACAAATCGGGTCGTTTTTGTCACACCCAACTTAAACAGAGTTGAGGCCAGAGGAGAAAACCACTCAAGGCACAAGACATTGTTCAAGAATGTAATGGTCTGCAAGCCTGGCTGCTGAGACTGCCTGCTGTTGCCTGAAACCAGTTTTATCAGTGGCTACTGAAACAAGCTGCTACAACTCTAAGACTAATTTTACCCACCAAGGTCACTCACCAGTCAGAGCCTGCCAGTTCCCATAACCTTAAAAGTGACAATGAACATCCTGGGCAAACAATACATTCCTTTGTGCAAAACTTGCAACCTCCTCTTTGTTCTTTGGACATAGTGAAGACCACCCAATCTGTGAGAATGCCCTTGTATAGTATGTTCTCAATTGCTACAAAGAACTACGAGACTGGGTAATTTATAAAGAAAAGAGGTTGAATTCACTCACGGTTCTACAACCTGTACAGGAAGCATGGCTGGGGAGGCCTCAGGAAACGTACAATCATGGCAGAAGGCAAAGGGGAAGCAGGCATGTCCTACGTGGCTGGAGCAGAAGGAAGAGAGAGCAGGAGGAGGTGCTACGAACTTTTAAACAACCAGATCTCATGATAACTCACTCACTATCACAAGAACAGCAAGGGGAAGTCCACCCCATGATCCAGTCACCACCCACCAGGCCCCTCCTCCAACCCTGGGGATCCCAATTTGATATAAGATTTGGGCAAGGACACAAATCCAAACCATATGAGCCTCAAACTGCTATTATTGTATCCCAAATAAAACAGTAAATTTAGAGATTTGTTTCCACATATTTTATCTGACTTCCGACACTTGGAACAATTGTTCTTCACTCAGTACTACCGAGCCTTTTGCTGGGAGGGCACGAAGACCTGGGCCAGTCCTCAAGAGCCACCAATGGTACTCCATCTGTCATGCCATCTGCATCCTATGGGAAGGGAGACTGCAGGACTGAGTCAAGGACCATGCAGCCCTCGAGAGGGCTACTTCCAAGGAGTCTCATCAGTGGGGTGGGAAGACAGTGCTGGGCCCCTCATTTAAGAGAGACATCGACTAACTGGCCAGGAATGCCTTCCCAAAACCAGGCTGAGGGTGCTGCAATCAAATTTGTTTCCAGTTCAGGGAAAGCAGGGCCCTCCAACCATGAAATGGGCTGGCCACCAAATGCGGTCACGCAAACACTGGAAATTTTATGGAAGAGCCGTCCCGGGATCCCCTTACACACGGAGATTGTGGGATTCCAGTCTCAAACTTGTGACTCATGTGGGAGACAAGCGTGTTCCCCGCGTATGTCCTGTGGCCATGGGAAGGTAGACTCATCTCTGCAAGTGCTCTGAGGTCAACAGCAGCTACGCAGCCCCTTTCGCAGCTGTAACCTGCTGTGGTGCAGACTGCGTGTGTGTATCACATTGTTGCATGCCAGCATTAAGACATGCACAGCTGCCACTTGACGCATGACCCTTGTCTGGAGCCAGATTCAATCAAAGCAGTTGTGAGAAGTTCCCATCTCCCTGGTGAGGGGAATGAGACAGTGTTAGGAATGGACTGTGACACAGCAGGGAGGTTATGTTCTTGTAAAAAGTCCTCACCAGTCAGGGATGTGTAATAAAGTATCTTCTAGTGAAATGACATGATGTGTGGGATTTGCTTCAAAATATTCCAACAAGAAAAAATGAGTAGTTTGTGTCTTGGGGCTGGGAGGCATAGATAACAGAGGCCTGGCAATGCCTGACAAGGGCAGAAGCCATGATGTGAACACGGGGACTCATTATACTGTTACTTCTACTACTGTATATGCCAGACATTTTTATAATAAAGAGTTAAATCATTTTGATCACTATTTTTAAGGCTTGTCTGTGTGTAAAAAAAACACACACACATACACACACGGTTTTTCCTCTGTGTTCTGTATGGCAGAAGCACCTGACAGCAACAACTCAAGCTCACCCTGAGAATGACCCTAGGGTCTAAGAAGGATATGGGTTGGGTCCTGAGCTAGGGAATCGGGAGTGGCCAACCTGGAGGCTCACACCTTATCTGCAAAGGACGTTCAGACCCCTGACTCATTCCCTGGAATGCAGGACACGCATGGAAGCAAGGCCCTTTGTTTTGGGTTAAATGGAGGTTGCCAGGTGGAGGGTACTAAGTGAAAATGCTAAAGAACTGCGTGCTTTTTGCGAACAGCAGCAGTTTTCCTGTCCAGCCAACCACTCCTGGATTGCCCGGTAAGTAAGTCCTTGATAAACCTTACATCTTGTTCCACAGCTGTGGGTCTCTTCTTGGTCCTCTCAGACACATTGGTGTCAACAGGATCCAGCAGGACACTTTTACATGGCAATCAACACAAAATGCTTCTGTGACCAAATATGGGGGAGCCTCCCTACACACTGAGCAAGCGATTCCACAGCAGACACCAGCGGGGTGTCCTCTAATTCGATTCACTTCCAACACTGTCTACCTGGAGACAGCACCAAATCACACAGGGTGAGGGCTCAGTTCCCAAGGGTGCTCCCCCACCCTATCTTCTGAGGCCAGTTTCGAGCCCTAGGTTATGACCTGTGCTTCTGATGGACTGGCTATCAATCAGCGGTTCCCACGACCCCTTGCTTGGGTTCAGCTAATTTGCTAGAGTGGCTCACAGAACTCAGAGAAACACATTTACTGGTTTATTATAAAGGATATTACAAAGGATATAGATGAAGAGATGTGTAACACTAGGTATGAATAAGGGACACAGAGCTTCCACGCCTTCCTGAGCACCACCCTCCAGGAACCTCCATGCATTCTGCTATCTGGAAGCTCCAGGAACCCAGTCTTTCCGGGTTTTATGAAGGCTTCACTGTGTAGGCATAATTGACTAAACCATCGGCCACTGGCGATCAATTCAACCTCCAGCCTCTCTCCCCTCCCTGGAGATCAGGAGTTGAGGCTGAAAACCTTAACCCTCAAACCTGCCTTGGTATTTAAGATGACCAGCCCCACCCTGAAGCTACTCAGGGCACCCA
The DNA here is from genome assembly GCF_024542745.1 of Macaca thibetana thibetana. Lineage (NCBI taxonomy): Eukaryota > Metazoa > Chordata > Mammalia > Primates > Cercopithecidae > Macaca > Macaca thibetana. Next base: position 93,522,320 of record NC_065587.1, read on the forward strand.
GCCACCAGCTATCTAATTAGGATACAAAAGACATTCTTTGTGCTAGAGATTCCACAGGTTTTAGGAATTGTATGTTAGGAAATGGGTCAAAGATCAAATACAGATCTCAGGTATCCGAGTGACGGCAGCCCATCCAGGCTCAGGAGTGCCTGCTGCCGTTGGCAAAAAGCACACAGTTCTCTAGCATTTTCACTTAGCACCCTCCACCTGGCAACCTCCATTTAACGCAAAACAAAGGGCCTTACTTCTTTGCATGTCCTGCATTCCAAGGAATGAGTCAGGGGTCTGAACGTCCTTTGCAGATAAGGTGTGAACCTCCAGATTGGTCACTCCCGATTCCCTAGCTCGGGAACCAACCCACATCCTTCTTAGACCGTAGGGTCATTCTCAGGGTGAACCTGAGTTGTTGCTGTCAGGTGCTTCTGCCATACGGTGGATGTGCACAGGCCTCCTCCACCTGCACCCAGGGACCTCACAATGCAGCTAGAATTGGCACGGGTGGAAGTATCTATGCCTGAAAACCAATAAGGGCCTCTCTCTCACTTTCTTTTTCTTCATATAACCAGTAGAGAAAGAAAACAAACAAACAAACAACCCTTTTTATCTGAGGAATGCAAGCCCCTTTAAATTATCAGGCCCAAAGCAGCTTTGGAATGAAACGGCAGTCACTGCTGCATTCGCTCCTGAAGCTAAATCATCACCTCCTGAAGGCAGCTGCCACATGGGCTCTGGACTGATGTCATGCAGCCATCAAACACCATGGGCTGATGCCATCACTCACACCCTGCAGCTCAACAGCAGGAGCCACTCTCTGACTGCTGTAGGATTTTTCTTCTTAGTCACTTTGCAAGCCGGGGATCCCCAGCCAGTGATGCCCCACCCGGGCCTCAGTCAGCCATGCTGTCATGCCCCAGCTCACCTGTGTTATAGCTTGTACCTACATTCAGCGGTTCCCAAGCTCTTGTACCATGCCCAAAGAGAAAGAGAATACACTGGACATTGAAGGGTGAGGAGGGCAGAGAAGAATTTTATGGAGTGATGAAAACAGCTTTCAGCAGAGAGGAGACCCAGTGCCTCTTATAGACTCAGAATGGGGAGTGCGTGCTGATTGTGAGCATGCAAAAAAGGTTAAAGGGAGGACACCACTCAAAGGTGGACACAACAGTGTAGAAAACCAATTAGGAAAGGGTAGGTGTATGTAAAATAGGTGAAGGTTGGGGACCAATCAGAGGAAATCACACCAAACAGGAAGACAAGTTCTCAATCTGGTCCAAGGATTTAACTTGCAGCTTGGCTTTCAGGGTTTGGATTGGAGGTGGGGCTTCACCAGGACCTGCCTCTATCTGCCTGGGCATTTGGTTGCCTCCTGTCTCTATCATTTCACTCCTCTGAAGAGGTACATCTAACTGCCATAAGAATAGGGATGATGACTGATCTTAACTGCTTCCTGCTAACAAGGGGCACTGTTTTGGGAAGACAACAGTCAGATTATTATTGCACAGATGCAATAACTGTATTGCCATAACTTAAGAATACTCACAAATAGTTTCCAAATTCTAGAGAAACCAGGCAGAGCAAAATAAATATGAACCAAATTTTGTTCTAGGAGAATATTTTACTTGATTCAAAGGTGGGCATGACAGTGTAGAAAAACAATTAGGAAAGGGTAGGTATATGTAAAATAGGTGAAGGCTCGGGACCAATGAGAGGAAATCACACCAAACAGAAAGACACATTCTCAATCCAGTCCGAGGATTTAACTGTCAGGCTTTAAACTGCCTTCAGCTTGGAGGTGGGGTTTCACCAGGACCCACCCCATCTACGCAGGCGTTTGGCTGCCTCCTGTTGCTATCATAATCAAAGCTCTTCCTGTGAACCACGGAGAACTCCTGTCAAACACCTTTATATCTGCACACTCATTTTCCCCTTTTTTCCTTAAGAACCTGCTTATAACAAAAGCTGAACAGGAGCACTTCCCAAGGCAACTTGGAAATGTGTCCCAGGCAACTGGCCTCACTTTGGCTCAAGTAAACTCTTTAAATTACATTTTGTGTCTCAGCCTCTTCCTTTCAGGTCAACACAGTTGATGACTATTTCCCAAAACCCCTCTGAACCGAGTCTTCTAACTCCTGCTCTGGCTGATGCATGCACCTCTAGACACACAAATTGGATCCTGTCCTCCAACTCCCAGTGGCTTCTCACGGGCATCTGGCCTCACTGCAGTGTAGATACGTGCTCCCACTGGGGAAATCCCCTGGGATTTCCACCCCCAAGCATCTCTCCCCCACCACCCCTCACCTGGAGGGCCCCCTACACCCTTGTGGGCCCATGCTGCCAACCTTCAGGTCCAGGCTAAAGGGCACTTCCATGTGGCTTGTTACCTGCTGCTGGATACAAGCTCTCTCATGCCCCACTAACCTCTGCCTCCAAGTGCCCATAACACACATCACCTGTGCATTCCAGGAGGCCTGGGCTCCCTCACAGGGGCCTGCTGGACCACCCCACGCATGGAAATAAAGGAAAATCTTGAGTTATTTTGAGGGTCTAATGAGGCTGGACTTGCAGTCAGGCAGCTTGGAGTTGGTGGGGGTGGGGTGTTCCGCTTTCCTTCCCTGATGCTGGGTGCTTCTGTGACTGTCCCAGCAGCTGGGCTGGCCACACATGCAGGTCACAGCTGAGCCAGCCTATGGACAAACTGAGAGCAGACAACCCCATCTTCCTGTGGAATTCTCTCAGGGACCCTCTCCCACCTAGAGGGTTGATTGGTTTGTGAGTATGCTAAAAAAGGTCTAACTGTATCTCAATCAAAAGTAGATGAAGTTGTAGAAAGTAGAAAGCATAGATCCAAATTCTGCTCACGAAAAGACAACATTTAGAAAATAAAAAGACAAATCACAGATTGGGGAAAGCTTTTATGATGTGTATATCTGATAAAGGACCAATATCTAGCAAATATAAAGAAATACAAATCAATAAAAAGACAAACAATCCAACTTTAAAACGGGTAAAAAACATGAAAATATATTTTACAAAATAAAATATATTGATGCCCAATAAGCACATGAAAGTATGCTCAGCATCATTTGTTATCAGGGAAATGCAAACTATAACCACAATGAGATGCTGTTTTGCATCCACCAGAGTGGCTAAAATTAAAGACAAATAGCATCAAGTGCTGATGAGGAAGTGGAGCAACAGGATCTCTCTCATTCATTGCTGGTGAGAATACAAAATGGTGCAGCCACTTCAGAAAATGGTCTGGCAGTTTCTTATAAAACTAAACACACACCTACCCAATGACTCAACAATTCCCCCAAAGAGGAATGAAAATATATGTCCACACAGTGTATTGTGCAATTACAGATATGGCAGCATTCTTTATAATAGCCAAACACTAGATAAAAGATAACATACATCAACAAGTGAACAGATAAAATGTGGTCTGTTTATAAAATGTAATACTACTGCAATAAAAATGAGCATATGACTAACACACACAGCAAGTTCAACCTCAAAAAACATTACATTACACAAATGAAGTGTGATACAGAAGAGGGTGAACTATACGATTCCACTTACACAGAGTAAGAAGAGGTAAGGCTGACCTAGGTGATGGAATTGGAACAACAGTTGCCTAGGAAGCAGGGTGGACTGACTGCTGGGGGCACCAGGGAGCTTTCTGTGTGACAGATTCACTAATTCAATTGGGATGTGGGTTACCCAAGTGTATATATGTATCAAAGCTCATAGAATCTCAGATCTTATGTTTTACTGTAGATAAATATTACTTCAATCAAAACAAATTTGCCAGCTGTTCTGGTTTGAATGGGTCTCCCAAAAGTTCAGGTGTTGGCTTCTCAAAAGAAGATATACATGCAGCCAACCAACACATGATAAAAAAGGTCAACATCACTGATCATTAGAGAAATGCAAATCAAAACCACAATGAGATACCATCTCATACAAGTCAGAATGGCTATTACTAAGTCAAAAAACCACAGATGCTGGCAATGTTGTGGAGAAAAAAGGAATGCTTTTACACTGTTGGTGGGAGTGGAAATTAGTTCAGCCACTGTGAAAGACAGTATGGTGATTCCTCAAAGACCGAGAGGCAGAAATACCATTTGACCCAGCAATCCCATTACTGGTTATATATCCAAAGGAATATAAATTATTCTATTATTAAGGTACATGCATGCATATGTTCATTGCAGGACTATTCACAATAGCAAAGACATGGAATCAACCTAAATGCCCATCAATGATAGACTGGATAAAGAAAATGTGGTACATATGCATCATGGACTATTATGCAGTCAGAAAGGGATGAAATCATGTTCTTTGCAGAAACTTGGATGGAGTTGGAGGTCATCATCCCCAGCATACTAACACAGGAACAGAAAACTAAATCCTGCATGTTCTCACTTATAAGTGGGAGCTGACCAATGAGAACACATGGACACATGGGGGAAACAACACACACTGGGCCCTGTTGGAGGGGTGGGAGGTGGGAGGAGGGAGAGCATCAGGAAGAATATCTAATGGATTCTGGGCTTAATGCCTAGCTGATGGGATGGCCTATGCAGCAAATCACCATGACACATGCTTACCTATGTAACAAACCTGGATGTCCTGCACATGCACCCCTGAACCTAAAATAAAAGTTGGAAATCAATAAAAAAGAAATTGAAACAGAAATTCATTGAATTTAAATAAAATTTAAAATTCAGTAACTTAAAAAAAAAGTTGATGTGTTGGAACTTGGTCCCCAAAGCAACACTGCTGAGAGGTAGGACCTTTGGGAGATAATTGGGTTGCAAGGGTCCTGCTTTCAGGAATAGATTAATCCACTCCTTGACTGATTAATGGATTAATGGGTTATTGAGGGAGTGGGTTAGTCATCTCCAGGGTGGGTCCTTTAGAAAAACTGATTTGGCTCTCAGTGCATGCCTCCAGCCCTGCGATGCCATCCGCCCATGCCAGAAGCTACTGCCATGCCCTTGGACTTCCCAGCCTCCAAAACCATTAGCTACATAAACTTCTTTTTTTATACAAATTACCCAGTCACTGGTGTCCAGTTATAGCTACAGAAAACAGACTAAGACACCAGCCTTAAAGATCAACATTAGATTTATTTGGACTTGGTGTCACAGAGAAGTCAAGGTAGGCTGAGTCGCCTCCACCCAACAGAACTCACCCCTCAGCCATGAAAGACCTCAGTCTTGTGCCTCAGGGCAATGACTACCTTCCAGGGACCTCCTGGCTCCAGGGTGCTGGAGTTTATGACCTGGGCTTGGGGAATGATATGTACAAGTGTGTATTTCAAATGAATTTCTCATTCTTTCTTCTCATTTTCTCCACAGCCTCCACCTCAGACCCCACTCCATGCTCTGGCCTTTCCCCACATCACCCCACCTCTGACATCTTTGTCTTTATTGGGCTTCCCCAAAGCAGACTGGGAGAAAGGGCTTGGTGTGGGCACTTTACTGGGAGGACTACTCCAGGCAGCAGGACAAGGGTGGGTGGCAAGGCCAGGAAAGGGGCTCACTGTTGCCCACAGCTCAGCCACTGTCTCACCCATCCCACTGGGAGCTCTGATGTGGTGGAAGGTGCCCCTTGGGGGCCCCCCATAGGCAGGCAGTGTTCACCCACTGACCCTGTCCCTCCCTGGTTGGGGCCGGCTGCCTCCCAGCCCTCCTAGTTCTGTGGGTGGGGATACAGTGGGCAGGTGACCTCTGGAGGAGCCGCACACTGCTGATATCCAATCCCCTTGACAGCCCCGAGACACAAAATGGCAAAGCTTAATTCCTGCTCCTTCCTCAGGGGGCTGGCCAGCTGTGGAGCCCAGCCCAGTAAATTCAGGGGTCAGCAGTGGTGTGCCCATCTGGAGCCTGGGGCGAGCCCCTTGCCTGACTTCTGTAGGGCAACATCTCTGATCCGCACCCCGCCACTTACAAGCAATGGTCTGGACCCAAGCATGAGTCTTCAGAGGCCACATCTATGCATGCCCTTGGTGGCCAAGGTCTTGTTTCTAAGCTCAGCCCTTTTGTTTCTGATGCAGTAAGTTCTCACTGCAACCTCGGGTGCCCCCCGTGGAAAAGTGGCCATCATCATTTCTAATGGAGAGGAATTGCCCTCTAGCCAGAACACATAAAGCAACTTAATCCACCCCGCAGCAGAGCATAGCGCCAGCCTGCGTCCTGCCAGCCCGGGAGCATCCAAGTAAATTGGACACCAGGGGAGGCTGTGGGCTGCGGAAGGTAATAAAACATATTGACACCGACAAGAGTTAATTAAAGATTTTACAAGGGTTCACTTAAGGAAGGCCTTTGAGTTCAAGTCAAACCCCAAAGCACGGAGAAATTAATGAAAACCACACTCGTCCCTGCCGGGACATCTTCATCAGTAGCAATAAGTATCTACAATTAGCGCAAGTTTACTCTTTCTTTAATTACTTAATTTGCAAGAGCAGAGGGTGAAATTCAGCATTCCCCAGCCTGCGGAAAGAGGTAACGGTATTGTCCAGGCACACATTTTTCTTTTACCAGAACATTTTAGCTTTGGGCAGTGAGGAAATAAATTGGGCAAAGATGGGTTGCTGGATGCCAGGGTTCATCCAGTTCTAATGGTGACACCACTCTCTGGGGACTTGGCGAGGACCCCAGCCCCAGGTGCTCAGCAGAGCTAGTGACACGTGGGAATGGAGAGTCACAGAGGCTACTCTATGGCCTGGCCAGCCCCTGAGAAGACCCCACCTGAGAGGGAGCCATGCACCAAATGCAAGCAACCTGCTCCAGGGAGGCACCTGCCCCTGGCTAGCAGCCAGCGTGTCTGAGGCCACCTGCAGAGGGGCTGGTGTGGCTGCCCCAAGAGTAAGACAGGTATCCTCAGACAGGACACGCAGGACTCTGGCTACCACTCTAGACCTTCTGGCTATTTTAGGGGCAACTGTTTCCCCAGGAAACTGTGTAAGCTTAGACCAGCAATTCTCCAGTTCTCCAGGTGGGGCCCTGGGTGGGCAGCACCAGCCTCCCACTGGTGAAAGAAGCTGGAGAGTACCCTGCACAAGAAGCCTTGGGCATGGGCCCAGCCCTATGCTCTCCATCTCTTGAACAGAGATCAAGCAGGCATTGGGCAGGGGGGTCCTGGGAATTTAACATTCACTATAGTGCAGTTTACTTTGAAAAGTGCCAAAACAATCAAATTCATGGATGGATAAATGGATAGATACAGGATAAAAGAAGAAAGAGTTCACTGTGAAATCTAGCGTGTGGGCACGTGAGTGTTCACTGAGCAATTCATCCAGCTTTCCTGGAAAAGTTTAAAAACCTTTATAATAAAATGTCGCAGGAAGAAATCAAATGAAGAACTGAGTGAGATCCCTTCCAATCCTGGATTGCGGTTCTCCCACATCAGATGGTAACTGACACCAACGCCAACCACAAGGAATGATCTGCAAATCCAAGCCAGCCAAAAACACCTAGGGCAGAGCCTCCTGGAGACTAAGCAAGGTCAGCAAGGATGGGTCAAGGGTGAGGGAAGAGGAGAAATCAACCCTAAATCGTCCACACAAAGGGGGGTTTGCTCAAGAAAGACCAATGCAGAACCTGCAACCTGGAAATTTACACAAGAGCTACAGAAGTTAATGACAGAGCAAAACCAGTGAAATACATTTATCCTCAGTTCCATGTCAGCACTGGGCAGATGAGTGACGCCTGGGAGCTACAGATGCCTGTGGGGAAGATCCATGGGAGCTTAATTACGCAGTCATAATGGGTCGTCAGAGCAGAAGGAGATTGAGGCAGAAATGCCATCTCCATAAATTTACATCAGCACTCACGCTGGGAGAAACAGGAGGGAGGTCCTGGAGAGAAAGCGGGTGAGGCGGGGCAGGAGCCTCGGCCGGCCGGGTAGCCTGCCTGTGAACCCCGTGGAGACGCCATGCACAAGGTTCTACCTGGGTACCCAGGGAGCCTGTGAAATGCTCATTCCCGGGCTCCATGCTCTGATCTACAGAATGAAACCTGAAATAAAATTCTAAGTCCCCCAACCAACTGACGGACCCCTCCTCTTGGCCAAGGACATTCCAACATAAATCTGAACATCTAATTCTGGCCATGATGGGAAGTGGGGGCCAGACATGCCTCATTATTTCCTCCTCCCATTTGAATCCAGGCACAGCTGACCAGCATTCACATCAAAACAGGGCAAGACTCTGTAGCAATGAGACACCGAATTCCAACCTAACTCTAGTATAGCCTCACATGACAGGCAGCAGGTCCTGAAAGAAATCCAAGTATTTTACCCTAAAATATCTTTCTTTGACATGTTTTGAAACGTCCCTGCAAAGCTGTCTCTCGTGGGGAGAATCCACATTCTGTAGAGAATCCCTTTCCTTTCCAGGTCTTTTCCCTGATGCAGGAGAGAATTAACTAAGAGCCTGGCACCTTTTCAGGTCTGATAAGAGCTCGGAAGCCGCTACCTGGAGGCTTCGTCTTCATGATAAATCTTGCTCTCCACAATCCCCCATCTTAACCCATACATTCCCTTCTACTGATTCCAGGTCTTCAGATAATAACTCTTTCAGCCAATTGCCAATCCACCTGTGACCTGGAAGCCTCCTCCTCTTTGCATTGCCCCGCCTTTCTGGACTGAACCAATGTACACCTTCTATGTATTGATTGATGTCTTATGGCTCCCTAAAACTCAAAAAAAAAAAACAAAAACAAAAAAACACACAAGCTGCAGCCCGATCACCCTGGGCACATGTTCTCAGGACCTCCTGGGGCTGTGTCACAGGCCTTTGGTCCTTATATTTGGTACAGAATAAATTTCTTCAAATATGTTTCGAAGTTTTTTTGGAGAAGAATGAGGGGTCCTTGAGGAACACCGGCTGCATGTTCCCAGGTTTGCTGGCTGTTCTGATGAGCAGCACTGGAAGAGCCAGAAAGCCCCAGGGACCCCACCCACACCCCAGTGCCTTCCTGGGCTCCAGCCCACAGACCCAGGGGCCACCGTCAGCACCGTCTCTGCCTGCTCTTGCACGTGGGACGCACAAGCCAGGGCTGCTGCCCTCCACCTTGAGCCCAGCACCCACCTCTCCTCCCGTGGCCAGCATGAGTCCCCCAGGGAGCCTGAGCCCCAGTGTCCACGGCCACAGCTGCTCTTAGCCCTCCCTGTTCAGATGGCTCATGACCCTGCCCGGCCCACAGCCCGCCCTCCCGCCATGTGCCCTGGCACAGAAACAGACCAAGAGCATCCAAAGGAGCCTAGGGGCTCAAGGCATACAGCAGCGGGAGGCAGCACCACCAGGCGGGGACCTGCATGCAGGCAGGTGTGGGAAAGCCTCACAGAGGAAAGAGGGGGCTTCAGAGGTGCCCCAGTGGGGGTGGCTGTTGGGCAAGCAGGAGGGGCTGCTAGAAGTGGGGTGGCCCCTGTGACTGGCCAGCGGAGCATGTCTGGCTTCCTTCTCTGGCTGATCCTCAATTGAAGAAGGATGAGGGAAACTGGCAGTTACTGGCCAAGCCTGTGGGCAGTAGTGATCTGGCTTCCCGGGCTGGTGCTACAGGCTGCGGGTCCGAGTTCTCCTGTCCTGCGTGCTCTGGCTATCACCATTCCAGTTGGGTTCTCCAGTTTTGCTTGGCTTTGTTTTTCAGCATGGAGGAGCTGCAGCTGGCACAGGTGAGAAGCAGCTCTGTGGCTGGGTCAGTATCAGGTGTGCAAGTTGCCAGTGGCCAGCAAATTGGGAAGGGGGAGGGTTAGAGAGGCTGGAAATGGCATTTCTCCGAAGAACCGAGAGCCCTCCCGGGAGGCTTAGACTTTCATTCTCTTTGGACATACTTGAGCAGATGACGTTCCAAAGGTGCCACACCAGTACATCCCCTCCCATCTGCTTCTGGTGGTGGGACCTGACACTGTCCCACCAAGAGGTGGGGTCTGCTTGGTTCCCCATCTCTTGAATCTGAGCGGGTCTGCAATTCTGGCAGAAGTGATACTAGGTGACTTTCGAGGCTAAGTCATAAAAAAGGATGACTTCCACTCGCTGTCCCAGGGAACACTCATTCTCACAGCCCGGCCACCATGCTGTGAGGAAGCCCAGGTGGCCACCGGGCAGGCCACGTGGAGGCGTTCCCGCCCCAGCCCACTGAAATGCAGTCAGCAGCCAGCGCCACTCCAGACATGTGAAGGAAGAGCCTTCCAGGATGCCAGGCCCCACCCTCGGATCCCCCAGCTAGCATCCCAGACCTGGTGGCCACAGGCAACCCCACCATGTGGTCCCGATCCCTGGCCTCAGAAGGTCTGAGAATGATGGAAGGAATGGTGGCTCCAGGGCTAAGCTTGGCTGTGACCCGTGCAGCTAAGTTAAGAGAAACCCTCCAACCCCTAAACGCCGAGATTCTCCACGCCAGAGGCCCGGTGGGTGGGTGAGGGGCCTGCCAAGCCTGGAAGATTTATTTGCAGGATTTTCCCCACGGACTGATAACTGAAACTGCAGAAGGCTTTGCGGTTTAGAGACCCTGTCTCATGCCCAAAATTGCATTTCCCCAGAAAGGGCGCAGGGTGGCCGAGGTCCCAGCCGCTGCGGAGCAGGCTAAGGACTGGGGCAGGTCCCGGCACAGGGGCGGGGGCGCTGCCAAGGTCTCACAGCTGAAGAGAGAAGCTGGGGCCTGCGGAAAGCCGGGAAAGGCGCTCAGGCAGGGCCCTGCTCATGGCTGGGATCACAGCGCCACCCTGTGGCCGACGCTCTCCTTCCACTCCCAACAGTCTGGAGAAACTGAATTGCATTCTTCACGGAGAAATACAGACAGAAAAAGATCTTCCAGCCCGGCAGCCAGATAACCACCGCTGACTTTTAGAAGTTGAGTGCAGATAGAACAGAAAGGTAGTGAACGCCACCGCCCCCTGACTCCTCCCCTTCTCTAGAAATCCACCCCAGGGGATTTTGTGTTTCTTTCATACATTGTTTTTGCACAGAAAAAGTCTCTCTCATGCACACATGAGACTCCTGAGGCGACCTCACCCCTGCCTTGCATACTTTGTGGGTAGTCCTGGAGCAGTGATGCCCTTCTGTGTCTCCTGGCACACGCAGGTCACAGCCAGAGGCCACCCCCACCCCACTGGCAAGCTGGCGTCTGCAGGCGGAGTTCACAGGTCACTCAGTCCCAGGCCTGGGCCCAGCAGAGGGCCTGAGTGGCCCCTGCCCCTCAAGGGGGACAGCCTTGAGGACCCAGGAACCAGGACCATGCTTCCAGGGCCTGATCCCCAGCCTTGCATAACTCTGGCAACTTCTCGCTCTCTGCATGCCCGTTTCCTTGTCTGTAAAATGAAGGATTCAGTGAAGACACAGCTGGTTCAGGAGATCTGTTGTACAACATGGTGACTCTAGTTAGTGACAGTGTACACATGCTTGAACATTGCTGCATAGAATCTTAAGTGTTCGCATCATCAGTAAGGGTGTACAGTAGTGTAGATGTTCATTGGTTTGATTTAGCTGTTCCACAATGCAAACAGACATACTTCATGCTATACAAATCTTCATGCTACACACCATGTGTTCAATATGTATTTGTCAATTAAAATAAATTGTGTTAAAGAGAAAAGGGAAGTCATACAATGTTAAGGAAGTGCCTGGTGCCTAGTAGTACTATAAACACCATTCTCTCATCATTATTATTTCTATCATTGTAGTTAATGATATCATGTTACCCTGCAGCCTCCTGGCGCCCTTGGTGGAGGCTGTAGTTTTGGAAGCCACAAGTCAACTCAGGTCCCTGCCCTTCTCACAGAGTGGCACGGCAGGGCCACTGGCACAGGACAGCCCACCATGAGCGTGGCATGATTCCATCAACCCACACCCACATGGCACAAACGCCTCCCTGCAGGAGCCCGGCCCTCCGGGCCTCTCAAGACCCAGCCCAGACCTAGCACTCTGGGTCAACCACAACCTCCTTCCCAGTGGGGGCTCTGATGGCCACACCCTGCTCTCCCTGCAGCCCTGCAGCTGGGTGTGGTGAGGGCTATGTGCTGAGGTCCATGCTGATGTCAGCACCAGCTGCAAGGACAGAGGGTCCTCTGAACTGAGCACATTTGCTTCAGATGACCGCTCGCAAGGACCCCAACTCACAACCCACCAAGCTGTGTTCTGGCCCCCACACTCATCCCTGCCTCTGCAGAAACAACAGACACTCAGGGAGTCACAGGTCAGACCTGCAGGCCCTTCCCTCCAGAAAAGGGGTAGCCTCCAGCGGTGTCCTAGGCTGCCAGCTCCAGAATGTTCTCAAGTCACCGGGCAGGTGCATTTGCAAGCAGACAGCTATGCAGATGGTCAGACCATGGCCTGAGCTGTCAGAAAGGGCAGGGAGTAAATGAGCCTCACTCCCCTGAACCTCAGTTTTCTCATGTGTAAAGTGGGGACACACACACACCTGAAAGGGTCGTGATGAAATGAATTGAACCAGTGTGAGAATGCACACAGGAGACTGTCAGTACATGTCAACGGCTCTGAGGATCTCCATCCACTCAGCCACCTCCACCTTTGCTGCCTCCACCCGCAGCTCTTGGGGCACAGCTCTGGGGGTCACTACAGGTGAGTTGACCCCAGGAACGCAGGTGCAAGGCCACCCAGCCGGCTGCTTTGACAAGTCTTTCAGGAAACATGGCTTTTCACAGTCACCCACAATAACAGCCGCTGCTTTTTGAGTGTTGTGTGGGGACTGCTCTAAGTGCCCCGGAGCGCTGTCTCATTTATCCTCCCAGGGCTTCCAGCAGTGGCCATTTCACCCCCATGTGTCTTCAGGTGAGATGGAGGCCAAGGCTGGCTTCACATGTGCAGCACTCCCCCTCACCCCACAGAGCCTGGCTGGGGTCCTTCGTGCAGGGCAGAGTCTGAGGTTCAGAAGGCCTGTGTGCTGCCTACAGTCAGAGGCAGCTGAGCTGGAGCCAAACTCAGGGTCCCCAACAACCAGGCCCACTCCTGCCCAACAGGCCTGGCTGCCCTCAGCCTCCAGCACCGCCAGCCAGGGTCAACAGCATGGGACCCGCCCTGACAGGAGTCCTGTCTTGACTGGGCCCAGGAATGCTGTTTCATATCAGGCCTGCCTTCCCATGCATCCTCAAAACCCCAGGGCGGGCAGCTGCGGGCCAGACCCGCAACTCCCTTCAGGGTTCTAGGCCTTGCCCTGTTGTTTGTTTCTGCGGCTCCCTACTTGTCCCATGCAAAGGCCCTCAAACCCAAGCCCCAGATGGCATCAGAGATGCTCTGAGCAGAGGCGGTTCCATCTGCCTTTGTAAATGAATATAAGCATCTGCACACCATACCTGCCTTCTAAAGGCTCTGAGAAGTCCTGCATCAAGAGACTGCTTGGTTTTCTTTACCTCCACATTCCTCGTGTGTCTTTGTGCAAGGGAATATGTGGGTACACACACCTGACATCTGACAGTTTGGAAGCCCCACTCCTGCTGTAAGGATAACAGAAAACCACGTCACTGTCAGGGAGCTCACTCTGAGCCATGCCCCGTCACTCATCTCCACCTCACATGAAGCCTAAGAGATGAAGAGTCGACTAGCCGGGGGGGCGGAGCAAGATGGCCGAATAGGAACAGCTCCAGTCTCCAACTCCCAGCGCGAGCGACACAGAAGACCGGTGATTTCTGCATTTTCAACTGAGGTACTGGGTTCATCTCACTGGGGAGTGCCGGACGATCGGTGCTGGTCAGTTGCTGCAGCCCGACCAGCGAGAGCTGAAGCAGGGCGAGGCATTGCCTCACCTGGGAAGCGCAAGGGGGAAGGGAATCCCTTTTCCTAGCCAGGGGAACTGAGACACACAACACCTGGAAAATCGGGTAACTCCCACCCCAATACTGCGCTTTAAGCAAACAGGCACACCAGGAGATCATATCCCACGCCTGGCCGGGAGGGTCCCACACCCACGGAGCCTCCCTCATTGCTAGCACAGCAGTCTGTGATCTACCGGCAAGGCAGCAGCGAGGCTGGGGGAGGGGCGCCCGCCATTGCCGAGGCTTAAATAGGTAAACATAGCCGCTGGGAAGCTCGAACTGGGTGGAGCTCACAGCAGCTCAAGGAAACCTGCCTGTCTCTGTAGACTCCACCTCTGGGGACAGGGCACAACTATACAACAACAAAAGCAGCAGAAAACTCTGCAGACGCAAACGACTCTGTCTGACAGCTTTGAAGAGAGCAGTGGATCTCCCAACACGGAGGTTGAGATCTGAGAAGGGACAGACTCCCTGCTCAAGTGGGTCCCTGACCCCTGAGCAGCCTAACTGGGAGACATCCCCCACTAGGGGCAGTCTGATACCCCACACCTCACAGGGTGGAGTACACCCCTGAGAGGAAGCTTCCAAAGCAAGAATCAGATAGGTACACTCGCTGTTCAGAAATATTCTATCTTCTGCAGCCTCTGCTGCTGATACCCAGGCAAACAGGGTCTGGAGTGGACCTCAAGCAATCTCCAACAGACCTACAGCTGAGGGTCCTGACTGTTAGAAGGAAAACTATCAAACAGGAAGGATACCTACACCAAAACCCCATCAGTACATCACCATCATCAAAGACCAGAGGCAGATAAAACCACAAAGATGGGGAAAAAGCAGGGCAGAAAAGCTGGAAATTCAAAAAATAAGAGCGCATCTCCCCCGGCAAAGGAGCGCAGCTCATCGCCAGCCACGGATCAAAGCTGGACGGAGAATGACTTTGACGAGATGAGAGAAGAAGGCTTCAGTCCATCAAATTTCTCAGAGCTAAAGGAGGAATTACGTACCCAGCGCAAAGAAACTAAAAATCTTGAAAAAAAAGTGGAAGAATTGATGGCTAGAGTAATTAATGCAGAGAAGGTCCTAAACGAAATGAAAGAGATGAAAACCATGACACGAGAAATACGTGACAAATGCACAAGCTTCAGTAACCGACTCGATCAACTGGAAGAAAGAGTATCAGCGATTGAGGATCAAATGAATGAAATGAAGCGAGAAGAGAAACCAAAAGAAAAAAGAAGAAAAAGAAATGAACAAAGCCTGCAAGAAGTATGGGATTATGTAAAAAGACCAAATCTACGTCTGATTGGGGTGCCTGAAAGTGAGGGGGAAAATGGAACCAAGTTGGAAAACACTCTTCAGGATATCATCCAGGAGAACTTCCCCAACCTAGTAGGGCAGGCCAACATTCAAATCCAGGAAATACAGAGAACGCCACAAAGATACTCCTCGAGAAGAGCAACTCCAAGACACATAATTGCCAGATTCACCAAAGTTGAAATGAAGGAAAAAATCTTAAGGGCAGCCAGAGAGAAAGGTCGGGTTACCCACAAAGGGAAGCCCATCAGACTAACAGCAGATCTCTCGGCAGAAACTCTCCAAGCCAGAAGAGAGTGGGGGCCAATATTCAACATTCTTAAAGAAAAGAATTTTAAACCCAGAATTTCATATCCAGCCAAACTAAGTTTCATAAGTGAAGGAGAAATAAAATCCTTTACAGATAAGCAAATGCTTAGAGATTTTGTCACCACTAGGCCTGCCTTACAAGAGATCCTGAAGGAAGCACTAAACATGGAAAGGAACAACCGGTACCAGCCATTGCAAAAACATGCCAAAATGTAAAGACCATCGAGGCTAGGAAGAAACTGCATCAACTAATGACCAAAATAACCAGTTAATATCATAATGGCAGGATCAAGTTCACACATAACAATCTTAACCTTAAATGTAAATGGACTAAATGCTCCAATTAAAAGACACAGACTGGCAAACTGGATAAAGAGTCAAGACCCATCAGTCTGCTGTATTCAGGAGACCCATCTCACACGCAGAGACATACATAGGCTCAAAATAAAGGGATGGAGGAAGATTTACCAAGCAAATGGAGAACAAAAAAAAGCGGGGGTTGCTATACTAGTCTCTGATAAAACAGACTTTAAACCATCAAAGATCAAAAGAGACAAAGAAGGCCATTACATAATGGTAAAGGGATCAATTCAACAGGAAGAGCTAACTATCCTAAATATATATGCACCCAATACAGGAGCACCCAGATTCATAAAGCAAGTCCTTAGAGACTTACAAAGAGACTTAGACTCCCATACAATAATAATGGGAGACTTCAACACTCCACTGTCAACATTAGACAGATCAACGAGACAGAAAGTTAACAAGGATATCCAGGAATTGAACTCATCTCTGCAGCAAGCAGACCTAATAGACATCTACAGAACTCTCCACCCCAAATCAACAGAATATACATTCTTCTCAGCACCACATCGTACTTACTCCAAAATTGACCACGTAATTGGAAGTAAAGCACTCCTCAGCAAATGTACAAGAACAGAAATTATAACAAACTGTCTCTCAGACCACAGTGCAATCAAACTAGAACTCAGGACTAAGAAACTCAATCAAAACCGCTCAACTACATGGAAACTGAACAACCTGCTCCTGAATGACTACTGGGTACATAACGAAATGAAGGCAGAAATAAAGATGTTCTTTGAAACCAATGAGAACAAAGATACAACATACCAGAATCTCTGGGACACATTTAAAGCAGTGTGTAGAGGGAAATTTATAGCACTAAATGCCCACAAGAGAAAGCAGGAAAGATCTAAAATTGACACTCTAACATCACAATTAAAAGAGCTAGAGAAGCAAGAGCAAACACATTCGAAAGCTAGCAGAAGGCAAGAAATAACTAAGATCAGAGCAGAACTGAAGGAGATAGAGACACAAAAAACTCTCCAAAAAATCAATGAATCTAGGAGTTGGTTTTTTGAAAAGATCAACAAAATTGACAGACCACTAGCCAGACTAATAAAGAAGAAAAGAGAGAAGAATCAAATCTACGCAATTAAAAATGATAAAGGGGATATCACCACCGACCCCACAGAAATACAAACTACCATCAGAGAATACTATAAACACCTCTACGCAAATAAACTGGAAAATCTAGAAGAAATGGATAATTTCCTGGACACTTACACTCTTCCAAGACTAAACCAGGAAGAAGTTGAATCCCTGAATAGACCAATAGCAGGCTCTGAAATTGAGGCAATAATTAATAGCCTACCAACCAAAAAAAGTCCAGGACCAGATGGATTCACAGCTGAATTCTACCAGAGGTACAAGGAGGAGTTGGTACCATTCCTTCTGAAACTATTCCAATCAATAGAAAAAGAGGGAATCCTCCCTAACTCATTTTATGAGGCCAACATCATTCTGATACCAAAGCCTGGCAGAGACACAACAAAAAAAGAGAATTTTAGACCAATATCCCTGATGAACATCGATGCAAAAATCCTCAATAAAATACTGGCAAACCGGGTTCAGCAACACATCAAAAAGCTTATCCACCATGATCAAGTGGGCTTCATCCCTGGGATGCAAGGCTGGTTCAACATTCGCAAATCAATAAACATAATCTAGCATATAAACAGAACCAAAGACAAGAACCACATGATTATCTCAATAGATGCAGAAAAGGCTTTTGACAAAATTCAACAGCCCTTCATGCTAAAAACGCTCAATAAATTCGGTATTGATGGAACGTACCTCAAAATAATAAGAGCTATCTATGACAAACCCACAGCCAATATCATACTGAATGGGCAAAAACTGGAAAAATTCCCTTTGAAAACTGGCACAAGACAGGGATGCCCTCTCTCACCACTCCTATTCAACATAGTGTTGGAAGTTCTGGCTAGGGCAATTAGGCAAGAGAAAGAAATCAAGGGTATTCAGTTAGGAAAAGAAGAAGTCAAATTGTCCCTCTTTGCAGATGACATGATTGTATATTTAGAAAACCCCATTGTCTCAGCCCAAAATCTCCTTAAGCTGATAAGCAATTTCAGCAAAGTCTCAGGATGCAAAATTAATGTGCAAAAATCACAAGCATTCTTATACACCAGTAACAGACAAACAGAGAGCCAAATCAGGAATGAACTTCCATTCACAATTGCTTCAAAGAGAATCAAATACCTAGGAATCCAACTTACAAGGGATGTAAAGGACCTCTTCAAGGAGAACTACAAACCACTGCTCAGTGAAATCAAAGAGGACACAAACAAATGGAAGAACATACCATGCTCATGGATAGGAAGAATCAATATCGTGAAAATGGCCATACTGCCCAAGGTAATTTATAGATTCAATGCCATCCCCATCAAGCTACCAACGAGTTTCTTCACGGAATTGGAAAAAACTGCTTTAAAGTTCATATGGAACCAAAAAAGAGCCCGCATCTCCAAGACAATCCTAAGTCAAAAGAACAAAGCTGGAGGCATCACGCTACCTGACTTCAAACTATACTACAAGGCTACAGTAACCAAAACAGCATGGTACTGGTACCAAAACAGAGATATAGACCAATGGAACAGAACAGAGTCCTCAGATATAATACCACACATCTACAGCCATCTGATCTTTGACAAACCTGAGAGAAACAAGAAATGGGGAAAGGATTCCCTATTTAATAAATGGTGCTGGGAAAATTGGCTAGCCATAAGTAGAAAGCTGAAACTGGATCCTTTCCTTACTCCTTATACGAAAATTAATTCAAGATGGATTAGAGACTTAAATGTTAGACCTAATACCATAAAAATCCTAGAGGAAAACCTAGGTAGTACCATTCAGGACATAGGCATGGGCAAAGACTTCATGTCTAAAACACCAAAAGCAACGGCAGCAAAAGCCAAAATTGACAAATGGGATCTCATTAAACTAAAGAGCTTCTGCACAGCAAAAGAAACTACCATCAGAGTGAACAGGCAACCTACAGAATGGGAGAAAATTTTTGCAATCTACTCATCTGACAAAGGGCTAATATCCAGAACCTACAAAGAACTCAAACAAATTTACAAGAAAAAAACAAACAACCCCATCAAAAAGTGGGCAAAGGATATGAACAGACATTTCTCAAAAGAAGACATTCATACAGCCAACAGACACATGAAAAAATGCTCATCATCACTGGCCATCAGAGAAATGCAAATCAAAACCACAATGAGATACCATCTCACACCAGTTAGAATGGCGATCATTAAAAAGTCAGGAAACAACAGGTGCTGGAGAGGATGTGGAGAAATAGGAACACTTTTACACTGTTGGTGGGATTGTAAACTAGTTCAACCATTATGGAAAACAGTATGGCGATTCCTCAAGGATCTAGAACTAGATGTACCATATGACCCAGCCATCCCATTACTGGGTATATACCCAAAGGATTATAAATTATGCTGCTATAAAGACACATGCACACGTATGTTTATTGCGGCACTATTCACAATAGCAAAGACTTGGAATCAACCCAAATGTCCATCAGTGACAGATTGGATTAAGAAAATGTGGCACATATACACCATGGAATACTATGCAGCCATCAAAAAGGATGAGTTTGTGTCCTTTGTAGGGACATGGATGCAGCTGGAAACCATCATTCTTAGCAAACTATCACAAGAACAGAAAACCAAACACCGCATGTTCTCACTCATAGGTGGGAACTGAACAATGAGATCACTTGGACTCAGGAAGGGGATCATCACACACCGGGGCCTATCATGGGGAGGGGGGAGGGGGGAGGGGGGAGGGATTGCATTGGGAGTTATACCTGATGTAAATGACGAGTTGATGGGTGCAGCACACCAACAAGGCACAAGTATACATATGTAACAAACCTGCACGTTATGCACATGTACCCTACAACTTAAAGTATAATAATAATAAATAAATTAAAAAAAAAAAAAAAAAAAAAAGAGATGAAGAGTCAAACCTCTCCTTTATCCTTTCTTTTGTTTGGGTATGTTTTGTAACAGACAAGGAGGCTAGAGTTTGGGGAAGTCCAGCGAGTCCCCTGCATCCCACAGTCAGCACCCAGGAGACCCCTGAGGCCTCCTGGGAACATGGCATTCCATGGGTCAAGGAGGGTGGCAGGGTTCCCGGTGCGGAGAGGGGCTGGGCACCACTTCTCCTTCCTGAGCTTTCTGAAGGCCAGAAGGATGCCACCATGGCTGGGCATGTGGCATAGGGATCAGTTCCTGGGAGAAGGGGAACTGGCCCCACTGGCCCCACAGCCTTTGGAGGTTGCAGAAGGATTATAATGATTCTCATTGTCATCATTATCAGTATCATATGGATCTAGGAGCTTTTTAAATATCTGTGTGCTTCAATCCCCTGTAGTTATTATTCTTATTAATGCTAACTTGTCCCTTCCCTGGGCCAGTGGGAGCCTCTTCAGCTTGGCTCTGATGCCTTTGACACGGCCCCAACAGCCTTTGAGGGTTTCCCTGCTCCCTAGAAGGTGAGATGTTTCTGGCTCATCTTGTACATTTCCTGCCCTGGCATGGAATCAGTCATTTCTCCAACAGCCTTAGTCCTTAGTGAGAAACCACTTTTAGGGTGCTCACTGCCACCTGGTTGGTCACTTTTTGTGGCCTCCTCAGTGCAGAGATAGCGAGGGTTTGTAGTAAACTTTAGTAAGTGTGGCAACAGGCTCTGTAGTGGCTCCACTGTCCCAGCCCTGTGCTGTTCCCTCCCCTTTAGTGTGGGTGGGACCTGTGACTCACTTCCAGGCATTCGAATATGGCAAAGGTGATGGGAGGTCATCTCCATGTTAATGGTATGTGAGACTGTAGCCCAATTTTCCAAGAAGCAATCTCTCCCATGCCAGCTTTCAGGAAGTCAGTGGCCCTGTCAAGAAGGCCCACATGGCTAGGAGCTTAAGGTGGCCTCTAGCCAACAGCCAGTAGGAAGCTGAAACTGACAATCTCAAGGAACCGACAGCTGACAACAAGCCTTTTACCTGGGAAGCAGCCCCTTCCCTAGTTGAGCCTCTGATGAGACTGCAGCCCCAGCCAGCCCCACATTGCAGCCCCAGCCATAATGCCCCACTCCACCCCTGGCCAGCTTGGTGAGACTCAGAGCACCCAGCTCGGCCAGGCCAGACTGCAGGCCCACAGAAACCATGTACCAGAATCTCTGGGACACATTTAAAGCACTGTGTAGAGGGAAATTTATAGCACTAAATGCCCACAAGAGAAAGCAGGAAAGATCTAAAATCAACACCCTCCCATCACAATTAAAAGAACTAGAGAAGCACAAGCAAACAAATTCAAAAGCTAGCAGAAGACAAGAAATAACTAAGATCAGAGCATAATTGAAAGTGATAGAGACATGAAAAAACCCTTCAAAAAATCAATGAATCCAGGGGCTGGTTTTTTGAAACAATCAACAAAATAGATAGACCACTAGCCAAACTAATAAAGAAGAAAAGAGAGAAGAATCAAATAGATGCAATAAAAAATGATAAAGGGGATATCACCACTGATCCCACATAAATACAAACTACCATCAGAGAATACTGTAAACGCCTCTACACAAATAAACTAGAAAACCTAGAAGAAATGGATAAATTCCTGGACACATACACCCTCCCAAGTCAAAACCAGAAAGGAGTCGAATCCCTGAATAGACCAAGAACAAGTTCTGAAATTGAGGCAGTAATTAATAGCCTACCAACCAAAAAAAAGTCCAGGACCAGATGGATTCACAGCCGAATTCTACCAGAGGTACAAAGAGGAACTGGTACCATTCCTTCTGAAACTATTCCAAACAAGAGAAAAAGAGAGAATCCTCCCTAACTCATTTTATGAGGCCAGCATCATTCTGATACCAAAACCTGGTAGAGACACAACAAAAAAGAAAATTTCAGGCCAATATCCCTGATGTCCCATTGATGTGAAAATCCTCAATAAAATATGGCAAACTGAATCCAGCAGCACATCAAAAAGCTTATCCAGCATGATCAAGTCGGCTTCATACCTGGAATGCAAGGCCGGTTCAACATATGCAAATCAATAAACATAATCCATCACATAAACAGAACCAATAACAAAAACCACATGATTATCTCAATAAATGCATAAAAGGCCTTCAACAAAATTCAACACTCCTTCATGCTAAAAACTCTCAATAAACTAGGTTTTGATGGAATGTATCTCAAAATAATAAGAGCTATTTATGACAAACCCACAGCCAATATCATACTGAATGGGCAAAAATTTGAAGCATTCCCTTTGAAAACCAGCACAAGGATGCCCTCTCTCACCACTCCTATTCAACATAGTATTGGAAGTTCTGGCCAGGGCAAGCAGGCAAGAGAAACAAATAAAGAGTATTCAAAAAGGAAAACAGAAAGTCAAATTGTCTCTGTTTGCAGATGACATGATTGTATATATAGAAAACCCCATTGTGTCAGCCCAAAATCTCCATAAGCTGATAAGCAACTTCAGCAAAGTCTCAGGATACAAAATCATTGCGCAAAAATCACAAACATTCCTATACACCAATAATAGACAAACAGAGAGTGAAATTATGAGTGAACTCCCAGTCACAATTGCTGCAAAGTGAATAAAATACCTAGGAATACAACTTACAGGGGATGTGAAGGACCTCTTCAAGGAGAACTACAAACAATTGTTCAAGGAAATAAGAAAGGACACAAATAAATGGAAAAACATTCCATGCTCATGGATAGAAAGAATCAATATTGTGAAAATGGCCATACTGCCCAAAGTAATTTACAAATTCAGTGCTATCCCCATTGTCTTTCTTCACAGAATTGGAAAAAACTACTTTAAAGTTCATATGAAACCAAAAAAGAGCCTGCATAGCCAAGGCAATCCTAAGCAAAAAGAACAAAGCTGGAGGCATCATGCTACCTGACTTCAAACTATACGGCAAGGCTATGGTAACCAAAACAGCATGGTACTGGCACCGAAACAGATATATAGACCAATGGAACAGAACAGAGGCCTCAGAAATAACACCACACATCAACAACCACCTGATCTTTGACAAGCCTGACTAAAACAACCAATGGGGAAAGGATTCCCTATTTAATAAATGGTGTTGGGAAAACTGGCTAGCCATTTGCAGAAAACTGAAACTGGACCCCTTCCTTACACCTTATACAAAAATTAACTCAACATGGATTAAGGACTTAAACATAAGACGTAAAAACATAAAAATCCTAGAAGAAAACCTGGGCAGTACCACTCAGGATATAGGCATGGGCAAAGACTTCATGACTAAAACACCAAAAGGAATAGCAACAAAAGGCAAAATTGATCAATGGGACCTAATTTAACTAAAGAGTTTCCACATAGCAAAAGAAACTCTCACCAGAGTGAACAGGCAACCTACAGAATGGGAGAAAGTTTTTGCAATATATCCATCTGACAAAGGGCTAATGTTGAAAATCTACAAGGAACTTAAACAAATTGACAGGAAAAAAAACAACCCCATCAAAAAGTGGGTGAAGGATATGAACAGACACTCAAAAGAAGACATTTAAGCGGCCAACAAACATATGAAAAAACGCTCATCATCACTGGTCATTAGAGAAATGCAAATCAAAACCACAATGAGATACCATCTCATGCCAGTTAGAATGGCGATCATTAAAAAGTCGGGAAACAACATATGCTGGAGAGGATGTGGAGAAATAGGAACGCTTTTACACTGTTGGTGGGAGTGTAAATTAGTTCAACCATCATGGAAGACAGTGTGGCGATTCCTCAAGGATCTAGAACCTGAAATACCATTTGACCCAGCAATTTCATTACTGGGTATACACTCAAAAGATTATAAATCATTCTACTCTAAAGACACATGCACATGTATGTTTATTGCAGCACTCTTCACAATAGCAAAGACTTGGAACCAACCCAAATGCCCATCAATGGTAGACTGGATAAAGAAAATGTGGCACATATACACCATGGAATATTATGCAGCAATAAAAAAGGATGAGTTCATGTCCTTTGCAGGGACGTGGATGAAGCTGGAAACCATCATTCTCAGCAAACTAACACAAAAATAGAAAACCAAACACGGCATGTTCTCACTCATAGGTGGGAGCTGAACAATGAGAACACATGGACACAGGGAAGGGAACATCACACACCAAGGCCTGTCTGGGAGTGGGGCGCCAGGGGAGGGATAGCATTTGGAGAAATACCTAATGTAGATGATGGGTTGATGGGTACAGCAAACCACCATGGCACGTTCTGCACATGTACCCCAGAACTTAAGTATTTTTTTAAAAAAGAAGAAAATCAAGTGATTCTGCTTTTGAAAATTTCTGCTAATGTTTTTCATGCAACATCTCTTTGGTGTGTGGCTCAGGGGTAGAACATTGCACCAGGATTTGCTCACGGGTCTCGTTTCTCTTCCTCCTCCCCCAGCAAATGACGACTGCTTGGAAACTTTTATAAAGGAAGCGGTTGCCTTTGTGGCTGATAGATCTAAAGGTGAAGAGCTTCTGGCCAAAATGATTCAGCAGCAAACCACTCCCCTCCCTAGCACCACGCAGGCAGCCCCCTAGCCCCGCCCCTGCCCCGTCCCAGAGTGGTTTGCAGGGTAGGGTTCCACGCTGTGGCCCCAGCACCCGCCCCTGGTTTGAGACAGCCCACTGCCCCGTGCTACCCGAGAAGGCTCAGCACAGGCACCAACCACTGCCCAGCATTGCCCCGTGCTGCCTGAGGATTGGCACGGGCACCAACCACTGCCCCCAACTGCCCCATGCTGCCTGAGAAGGCTCTGCACGGCCACCCCCGACTGCCCCGCACTGTCCCCACCCGGGCAGCCATGCAAGCGGCTGGAACTCTGCTGGCCTTCTGCTGCCTGGTCGTGAGCGCCACCGGGGGCCCTTCCCCAGGTAAGTAGCGTTCTCCCCTGGCCGCTCCCTTGGGGTCTCTCCCTGAGATTGGCCGCTGGTGCCTTGGGTCTTCCCCAGGGCACTTTCCTGGCTTGGAATCCCCAAAGGACCATGCGGTGGTAAGAGGTGCTGGGAGTGGTGAGAGGGGCAAGGGGCTCCATCCGGCTGCAGCCACCTTTGGGGGTAGCAGGCTACAGGAATGAAGGGTGTGGGGGCTGCCCAGAAGGCTAGGGGCAAGGGAAACGTCTTCCATTCTCTGGTCTTCACAGAGGTCTGAGAAAGGTCTGAGCAAGGCAGATCTCCCGCAGCCCTTCTGCGGGACGGAGGCGACAGGGCAGCCACATGCCTGCGGTTAGCCTCTTCTATCTGATGGCTTGTCCTTCCTTCCTGCCGGCTGCTGTCCTGTGACTTGGCTCCAGGGACCCTAACGATCAGACTCTTTCACCCTTCCTGAAATCCACTCCCTGAGGGTCAGCACTCAGGGGGAGGGGGGACACGGAGGAAGCAGCCACTGCCTGTGCACTGGGAAACTGAGGCACAGTCAGGCTAGGTGATTTGCCCAAGTCACACAGCCAGGGACAACCTTCCCTCCCCCAAAGGGAACTGGGCCATGCCCTCCCTGGCACAGGAATCAGACCAGGATACTGATGGGAACTTAAGAGGCCCTCGCCTCATTTAACCAACCAGGAAGCTGGCATCAGAGGGTTGAGGTGACCCGCTCAAGTCACACGACCCCCACTCAGCAGATGGGGACAGAAGGGGGCTAGAGTCTGGCCAAAGGGGCCCAGGTTGGGGGGTGTGCAGCAGGACCACTGACAAGAGGACGGCCCCAGAGCACCCAAGGGGTCCACGGAGGGTTCTCACCTCCTCCTGGTGAATCAGAATACTGAGGACTCAGTGACGCTGGGGGACAGTGTTGAGCTCCCAGGCCTGGCCTAGGGTGGGTGTTGCAACTGAGTGCCCAAGAGGACAGGGCAGGCTGGAGGAGGGAGGCAGCTTCTGCTGTCACTGATGGGAACATGCCACCACCATGGGCTCTGGGTGGTGCTCAGTGAACATGGAGCTCACCCATGGCCGGCAGAAGGCTGGGGACAGCACGCCTGCCCTGCCTCCCAGCTTGGGAGTCTTCTCAGCTCACGCGTGGAGCCCTCCACCCACTTCCCAGCCTCACAGGGGCCTCTCCTCCTGGTCCTGTCATGATGCAGCGCCGCCTGCCCACCGCCGTCTTGTGCCCTGCCCCTTCGTGTCTCCAAGGTCCAAGAGGGAAGCGGGGAAGAGACGCACGTTCACCCAAGAGAAGTGGCTCCTTCTCACACCTCAGAAAAGGCTCTCCTGGAGGGGACATGGAGCCAGCTGTCCTAGCATGTCATGGGATCTAATTAAACCTACTGACTGCTGAGGGGTTTCAGAGCTCTGCTCATCTCATGGAGCAGGCTAGGGACTTGTAGCAGAGTGGTGTGGGAGCTGACGTGCTGGGCAGCTGGCAAAGTCACTTTCCTGGGCTGTGCTCCTGGTCCCTCACTGGTGTGTAATGCTGCACCAAGGCTTTCCCTCCGTTCCCAGTAGATCTGCTGTCGGCCACCAAACCCCAGACGGAAGCTCCAGAGCCCACGTTCACACACATGGAGCGGGCCCTCAGCCTCAGTCCTACCATCCGTGAAATGGGAAGATAACTGCACCCCGCCTCCGATCTTGGGGAGGCTGAAAAGAGGTGGCTCGGGGAAGGCACAGGCATGGAGGCACACGGGGCGTGGGGTGCTCTCTGCTGGCCTCGGCCCCCTGCTCTCTCCAGTGCAGGACCTTCTGCCGCTGTGCTAGTGACAGCCCCCAACACCCTGCCCATGTGCTGTGATCATTTCTGGTGCTTCCAGCAAGGGCCTTCAGTCTTTGGCTGTACAGGGAGGGTGCTGGGAGGCCCCCAGTCTAGCAGCAAGAGAGATGGGAACCTGGGCCCCAGACACAAGCATGCATCCTGCCTCCACCCCACAACTCCTACAGCCCCTCCACTGCCTCCTCTGAGACTAAATTACAGAGCCTTCCTCATGACTGAGCGGGCTGGGGGGCGGAAGAAGCAACAGGGAACCCGAGGGTGGTGCCGTCTGAGCATCTGGCCTCTCTCCACGCCCAGGCACTGAACTGCACAGACCGCAGCACCGAGTCCCTCAGGGCACCTTTCTTCCCTGAGGCTTTCAGAACCTAGGAAATTGCCACACTAGCTTCCGCCACCCTTTTGAAAAGGGCTGTTTCTTTCTCAATCTGACGGGCATCTCTTCTGGGAAGCTCTGCGAGGTGTCATGTCACCCTCTGCCCCCTCCACTCTAGCTGCAACGGTCCATCTGCCTGGACAGGGGCCCTGGGGTCAGGGAGCCATTTCGGCTTCCCTCTGCAAGGTGATGTCACTCCTTACTTCCCAGTAGCAGAGAGACCACCTGCAGCCCGGGGACCTCCTGCCTCCCGGGGAGCATTGAGAGCTGCCGCAGGCTGAGCCACCCTCTGTGCGGCAAGATTTGTTTTTCCCAGTGGGGGCATTCATTTGCCCTGAGACCCCTGCTGTGGCCATGTGCATTTTGATGTATTTGATAATGATTACAGTATTGCACATCATTTATTGACAAGTGCTTTGTGTATGTTGCCTCATATATTCTCACTGTCGTCAACATCCTCATTTTACAGGTGAGGACACGGAGGCTCAGAGAGGTTAGGCAGCTTGCCTGAGATCACACAGTCGGTGAGAGGCAGAGCTGGAATTCAAACTCCGGGTGTGTCCCAGTGGGTTAAGGTCGGGACTGATCCTGGGAGAGCTGTCTGTGTCCTGTCTGTGCCAGGGGCATGTGTGTGCCCTCAAAAGAAAGTCTCCACCATTAGCCATCACGCAGAGACCCGAGAGTACAGTGGGCGGGTGTGGCCCCAAGGACCCGGGCTTTCTGAATTTTGATGGTGTCATGTGAGAGGGCTTGGGGTGACGGGGTGAACACCAGCACCCCTAAGCTGGACCTGTACCCCCCAACACCCCAGTTCTCAGGCACAGCCAGGCAGACCTTATGCTCTGGGTGATGGGGGCCAATGGGGCCCCTCCCAAAGGGTCTCCCCACCCAGCTCAGTACTGGCCCACGGAAAGGGCACCCCCTCAGGTGACACAGGGAGGGACACCAGCAGGGACCATCTGCATCCAGCTCTCGGCACCCAGGTCCCCATCTCAGGGATAGTTTCACAAGCAGGGGCTTCCCAACCTCTCGGCCACACCTAGAACACTCCTGAAAGAGGGAGGCGGTGCGCAAGGCCAGCCCCTGCTGTTCCCACCCATTTTCCTACTAAAGGCAGGTGGGAAGGGTCTGCCTGGTGTCACCACAGCGATCCCTGTCCATGTTCTCTCTCTTCTCAGAATGGCTTAGTACCAGCTCTACCACCAGGCCAATGCCCCGAGGACAGGAACGTACCCTGCCCAGGGCATGCCCAGCAGCTGTCAGAAGCTGCAGCTCCCTGCTGCCTTGGGCAGAAGCCCTGGCAACTCCCCTGGCACGGCAGCTTCACATCTGCACCCCAGTGCACACTGGTCCTTGGGTGCCCCGATAGGTCTGTGCCCCATGCACACAGCCAGTCAACGCTCAGAAACACGGGGCTGCAGCACGAAAGCAGGATGATCGCAGGGTCCCAGGACAAGGAGACGGAGGAAACTCAAATCCATCTCCCCGAGGAGCCTGGGGCCCGGGTTTTTAAGGGTTCTGGAGTGGCGAAGTGTGGAGATCGACTGTTGGAAGGGGCAGCGTGATGTCACAGCACAGGGAGAGGAAGCAGCTGTGTTTTCGTGATGATTCCGTTCCTCTGTGGGGGGGTTTCCAAACTGGTTGCTGGAATTGGGATCTGAAAAACATCTTGGGCGAGAGAGCAGCCTGATTCAAGCTTAATTATGAGTATCTTTCTGTCCAGAACCTGGCATGCAATTCTTGTCAATGTGCGGGGACGGTTTCATTCGCCTTCCCATGACTATGTGTCCTGGGGCCTGCTCAGCACCTGGTATCATCAGGCCCTGCCCACCCCCGCCCCACCTCCAGCTTCTATGTCTGGAAGCTCCCTACCTGTCTCAGGCACGGCCCACCTCCCCTCCCACCCTGCATTAGAAGCAGTGGTGGGCTGAGGTCAGGCTGCCCTGGCAGGCTCCTGGCGGAGGCCTCGCACAAAGCAGGTACCCCCACTCCCCTCCAGCAGGCCTGGTAGGCCCCAGGCATTGTTTCTATACAGACGAATTTTATGTGCCTTTTGTTTCTTCTCACAAGCCTGATGGTCCGTGGGTTCTTTCCGTTCATGTCACCCTGGCCATCACCACCGTCACCCTCTGCACCCAGCAGCAGCCTCCAGCGTGGTCTCCTCAACTCTTCCCAGCACTTAGCTCCCTCCTCCCCTAGGTCAGTTCAGCCACCTTCCAGCTGCTACCCCGTACCCTGCCCCTCTGCTCACCCATTTTACCCTCAGGTTGGCATCCTGTCCTGTGCCCCAGCCTCTGCCTCCCCTCCACTGCGGGCGGGGCCTGTCTCAGAGTCCACCCTGCATCTCCCTTAGCACCTGCCAAACAGTCCTTGAATGAGGAAAAAGCGAGAGTGGTGTTCCGAATTAGTCACACCTGGGTTTAGCCCCCACCCTGCACTCCAAGCTCTTGGTCTCCTCGCCTGCAGAATGGGCATGCAGCAGAAAAAACAGCATCGCGGGGCCCTCCAGACAGAGCAGGAGAGGAGGAGAGCACCCATTCTCCCACGGCCCACCTTCAGCGGCACAGAGCAAACCCGAGTCCCCTCCCTGGGGGCGGTGGGGGGGGTCCTCTCCACAGTTCTTTGACTCCAGCGGAGGTTCTCAAAGAGCTGCATTCGCTCACCACCTGCTGGGCGCTTGTTTTCTTCCCTGAAGATGACTGGCCCCTCTGGGGTGTTAATTCTTAACGATCAACCTTTCCTTGTTAATTTCTCTTAACAAATCATCCTAAAAATAGGTTTGACTTTTAAACATTTTTAAATTAAAAATTGAGCTTTTAATATCTGTTTAGACAACTGTAAGACAGTGAAAGGTTTAACTTGAAGCCTACATTTTAGGAAACATGTAGTTAAATAAAAATATACCAATTTCAGTATTTCTCATAAGCTTTTCATAACTTTAACACAACCTTTTAGGAACTAACGTCATGAGCTTGAAAGGGAAATTTATCTGAAGTTCAGTGTAACTGAGTTTCACTTCATTTTTAAAATTCTGTTAATCTCAAGCAAAATTAAATACATTTTATTTTTTAAAAAGTTAATAATGGTTAGCTTTAAGATACCAAGAATAATTATTTTTTGTTATGCTCCTCTGTATTTTTCAAATTTCCTACCAAAAATAGGTAAGTTTATAATCAGAAAAAGTGATAAAATATAGTATTTACAAAGAAAAAAAATGGACAGCCATATTAATTTAATGTGAGGAAAGAAAGCAAAAAAATAATAATAATAATAAAAACACTAATCTCTGATAGCAAAAATACACTGAACACACACTACCCCTTCCACACACGTGTCTCTTTCTTTCTCTGCTGTTCAGATGACAGTGATGAGCAGAAACCAAGCTAGTTTCCAGAACAGTTTTTTGTTTTAACTAAAAGCCACATTCAACTTCCTGTCATCAACAAGTGCAGGGACCAGAAGGAGCTGGCTTTGGCACTGGGGCCCCTCCTTCCTGATGGTAACACTGCAGGTCCCAAGGACCCCCCACTGCCAGCACCAGTGTCAGAGTCACCTGAGAGCCTGGGGAAATGCAGGTTCCAGGGCCTCCCCTAGATGGCCAAGCCCAGCCCCTGCTGCTCAGGAACAGAGCAGTTTCTATTCCATCTTCAGAGGCCTAGTCTTAAGCAAAGGCTGCAGCAGTTTCAGGGGGGATGTGTGTGACACTAATTACTGTCAAGGACAGTCCCAGGGCAGGCCAGTGCAGGACACAGCTATCCAGCAGCACACGGGACCAGCACTGCGCTGCTTTCTTGGGATGGAAGGCCAGGCTTCCTTGGCTGCTAAAGCACGAGGCAGGCACAGTCATCCAAAGCCCAGCCATAAAGCTCACCTTCTGGCCCGGAACCAACCACGGGACAGCCACCTGCCAAGCGGCCTCCCTTCACAATGGACACTCTTTACCGGGATGGGGCAACATTCCCAAGGCCACAGAACTTCTAGTCCAACACCTTCTTTGCCCACTCCTGGCACTGCACCGCCCAGCCTGGGGGTGCCACGTGGTGACCAGAAACCTCGGCATCCTGGCTGTCTACCCTTGGTGGGGTCTGGTGTGCACCCACAAACATCCAGGACCCAGGAAGGGCCTCTTGCAGACCTCAGGCAGCAGTGGGAATGGCCTCCTCTGGGGCCCTCGCACTGAGTTGACACTGACGTCCTGGCAAGGCCTCCCTGCCATGCCCAGCTATGAAGCCTGTCCCCTCCCGTTCCCCAATCACCCTGCCCCCAGTGCCCTGGCACCCAGCTTTCCATCCAGACCATAGCAGGCTGCAGCCTCAGGCACAGATGCTAGGGGACAGACTGCGGGGGAAGCCCCCGGTGCTGCTTCCCCATCTTGTATCCAAATATAGGCCTCCTTGGTACAGGAAGGGCAGGCCTCCCTGACCCCAACGAAGCTTGTGGACACAGTGCACTGTCACCCACAGGAGTGAAAAAGACTGTCCCTGGAAAGTCAGGAGGCAGTGCAGGGGTATCAGGTGCTGCAGGCTGCCAGGAGGGGTGCCCTCCTAGGAGCTGGGCCTGAGGCTGAGAGCCAGGCAGGCAGAAGGCCTTGAGAAGAGGACGGCGCCATCTCCTTCCAGTGGGAGGCCCTACCTCCATCCACCGCCTAGAGGGCCAGGCTGGGGCTGACTTTCCCTACCGTACTAAGGCTACATCCCGTACTTAGGTTCTTACCTGTGGGACATGTTCTGCTTTTATCACATATGTTGGAAATAACCCTGGGTTCTGAAAGGGGGGCACAGGTTCATTGCACCCCCTGGCACCTGGTCCTCAGCTCTGAAAATGCAGCAACAAATGCACTGCAGGCGTGTCGGTCAGGGGACAGGTGAGGGGGCAGGTGAGGTGGGAGAGGTGAGGGGGCAGGTGAGGGAGCAGGTGAGGGGACAGGTTGGGGGACAGGTGAGGGGGCAGGTGGGGAGCAAGTGAGGGAGGACAGGTGATGGGGGCAGGTTGGGGGGGGCAGGTAAGAGACGACAAGTGAGGGGGCAGGTGGGGCATGTGTGGGGGCAGGTGAGGGAGCAGGTAAGAAAGAACATGTGAGGGAGGACAGGTGGGTGGACAGGTGAGGGGGGCAGGTGAGGAGGGACAGTTGAAGTGGGGCAAGTGACGGGGCAGGTGGGGGGGCAGGTGAAGGGTGGGTGGGCTGGGTAAGCGGGGACAGGTAACAGGGGCAGGTGAGGGTGGGGCTGGTGAGGGGGGAGCAGGTGAGGGGTGGGTGGGGCCGAGAGGCACACGCCAGCGGAGAACTGAGAACCACAGAGGCATGAGGTATGACACCTGGACTGAAGACCCCGCTAACATCAGTGTTCTTATCTGGTTCTTCGTCTCTTTCAGATACTTGTTCCCAGGACATTATCTCAGGTGTGAATCCAGGATTTCCTAAAACAATAAAGACCAACGACCCAGGAGTCCTCCAAGCAGCCAGACACAGTGTTGAGAAGTTCAACAATTGCACGAACGACATGTTCTTGTTCAAGGAGTCCCGCATTACAAGGGCCCTAGTTCAGGTAACGGTCTGGGTTCTGGTCACATGTCACGAACAGCCCTAAGCAGCTGAGTTGCTACAGTACGACACCTAGGCGAGCAGGGCGGATGTAACGTAAAGTCGCTCCTGAGTGCAGAACTCTGGGCAGAAAGCAGATGCATATGGGGTTGGAGTGGACAGCAGCAGCCGAGGCCAGCATCCCCAGGGCAAGGCACAAAGGTTACACAAAGCACACGGCTCCCTGGCAGTTACCAGGCCCCTGGCCCAGAGCCCACTAGGCATGGGGTAAGAAGGCGCCAGGGCCCTAATGGGGCTCCTGGAGGCGGGCGCCAAGGCTGACAGGGGAGAAAGCCACTGTCCGAGGAGCTGTCCCTGCTGGGACCAGGGTCCCCATCTGGTCTCACCCCTCACGTGCCCTGCAGCCCAGAAGTGTCCTTGCCACTTTCCCCCTGGAGTGCTCACTCACATCCCAGAGTCCCAGAGCTCTGCCCAAGCCACTGCCCTTTCCCCGACTCATTTTTACTGTGCCTGCTCAGCACCCTCCCTCCTAGGGGACCCTCTGGGACACAGCCAGGCCTTGCTCGTCTGTGTCCTGAGAACACCCACTTGCTAATGTGGGACACAGGCTGTGGATGACACCCACCACCGCGTGCTGGCGCCTGGAGGGAAGGGACAGAAGCAGCCCTGTCCAAGGCAGTCTTCACAGTGTTCATGGTTATGCTGGGTCACAGGTCGGGGTGATTTTTATAACCTAATTATTTCCGACAATTGCAAACTTGTGAAGGGCAGCATGCTTTCCTATGAGAAGCGCGCTACAGAAGGCAGTATGGCGTGTAGCCAGGGTCGTCACTCCACAGCCTGGCCTGGGTGACGCAGGCCCTCCCTCCTTCTCCGGGAGCCAGCGGGATGCCCTGGGCCTGAGTCCTCGGGGTTCTCTGGGAGGGGGCTTGGAGGTTGTCCCTCTCCAGCTTGGCGATATTGGGGACAACGTAATTTCCCTAGAGCCGAGACTAAAACCTGAGGAATTTTTCTTCAACTCCTCCGAGACCACAAATGAGAAAGAACCAGGCGGCTGCCATATCCAAGTGGAGAAGGGCTGTCCGGAAACTCAAAACTCCCAACCCCAGGAATGGGGAGGGGAAGCCCACAGACCCCAGGCCTGACACAGAGGCCACAAGAAACAGCCATCATGGGGCTGGAGTGAGGGCTGCAGGGCGGGCTCAGCAGGGCATGCAGGAGACCTAGTGTGACGTCCCTCCTGAGTGCAGAGCTCTGGACAGAAAGGAGACACCTGTCTCAGGAAGGGGCACAAACCCCAGCACGGGCAGGGAGTGGAGTGGGAGGGGTCTGCAGGCTCTGCCGTAAGCCGGAAGCATTGCCCCAAGACGCCGGCCCACTTCCCTTCTCCTGGGTGGGCACCTGCACCACTGTCTTGAGGCCCCGCTTGCTAGTGGAGGAGCCTGCCCTCCCTCCCCGGTGCCCACTAACCCAGTCCCTTTGCTCCCTACAGATAGTGAAAGGCCTGAAATACATGCTTGAGGTGGAAATTGGCAGAACTACCTGCAAGAAAAACCAGCACCCGCGTCTGGACGACTGTGACTTCCAAACCAACCAAACATTGAAGCGGGTAAAGCAGCAGGCCCTTCTCTCAGATGCGCCCTCTCTTCCCCAGCCCACTCCCTCCCAGGGCTGTGAAAAACACCCTGTCACCATTTCTCTAACACAGCACTCCAAACCTCACCCCTGAGGAAGCCAGGCCTTCCAGACTCCCGCATGACCAAGGATCCGGGAGAACAGGAGGTAGAGCCTGTGCCAGGAGGTCCTCAGACGACATCCTCCCGTCCTAGAGGCGGAGACACAGCTCGGGAAGAGCGTCCTGGGGTGCGGGTGGAAAGGGTTAGAGTAAGAAAAGCTTTCAAACAATCCAGAAATTATATATATATATCATATACATGTATATGATATATATGATAGATATCATATATAGCATATCTCTGCAGAGAGAGCAAGAGAAAGGAAACATGGCAACATTCAGCAATTATAGAGGTGAAAAGCGTATCTTCTTAAATCATTCAAGTTTTCTGTAGGTTTGAAATTTTTCAAAATGAAAACTAGGGGCAGGAGAAGAGCTCCTCTGTGAGGAGCACCCCTCCACGGGCAGAGGGCTCCCCGCAGGGCAAGTCTGAGCTCTCAGGTGTGCCCTTCTGTTTCAGACTCTGAGCTGCTACTCTGAAGTCTGGGTCGTGCCCTGGCTCCAGCAGTTCGAGGTGCCTGTTCTCCGTTGTCACTGACCCCCGCTTCTTCAGCAAGACCACAGCCGTGACAAACACCAGGATGCGTGCTCCCTGTCCCCTCCCACCCATCTCATGACCGGCCTCACAGACCCTCTCAGGCCTCTGACGAGTGAGCAGATGAAGTGCCGCTGGGTCACTGCAGGGCAGCTGGAATGGGAGCATGGTAGAGCCTCCTAACAGATTAAATAGATCACATTTGCTTCTAAAATTAACTCCTGTTTCTGAGGCTGCACACCTAGATTCCGGGTCTGGGTGCAGGGGACTGAGTCAATGGAGGGAGTTGTGAAAGTAAGGGATGAGCCCCCGTGGCTACAGGCCCCCAGGAGAGCAGGGTACAGCTCTGGGTCTGAATCAGCGGCAGAGCTGTGGGCAGGGACCCCATTGGCCACTGGGCACCTTGGCCTGTTGTGATGAACACAGCTGGGAATCAAGATGAACAGCGAGCAGCATCCATGCTGGCCCTTTTAGGGGAGCGTCGGGAGGTGAGGCAAACCTTACCAGGGATCCCCTTTACCAAGGGTTCTGACAAGTTGAAATTACTTCCTCTGGGGGCCTGACCAGCCTGAGCTGCTAGCTATAACCCTCCAAAGGCCAAAGCCCCAGAAGAGGTGAGCTGTCCACACCAGGAGCAGCAGGGCCACGGCTGTGCCTCCCTGAGGTTCAGGCCTCGCAGGGACTTGCCCTGCTGCCTGAGTGTGGGCAGAGCAGCAGACCACTCCCCAGAGCCCTCCAGAGAGGGCGCCCCACTGAAGATGACTGTGCTGGGGGTGCAGGAGGAGGGAGAGGCCACCAAGGGCTGGAGGGCACCAGGATTGGAAGAAGACTGGAAGAAGTGCCAGACTGGGCCACCTTAAGATCTGGGCACCCCAGAGGACTCTGCTGTGCAGCCAAGGTTTGAGTCAGTGCCCTGCCATGATCCATAGGTTGCGGGGGCACTGCACAGCCAGCCGCTGTCACCCTTGCTCCCAGATTCACCCGCGCGTTCTCCAGTCACATCCCCAGGAGGCTGGCTCGGCTGTGCTAGCTGTGACTCTGGCAGTCACTAACCTAACCCTTCGGAGCCTCAGTTCCCATTGGTACAATGAGGCCATGTCTTCTGGAATCATTAAGAGTCAACATACGTGAACAACTTTCAGAACTACAGACCACTCTGCAAGTGTAAGCTGATGATAAAAATCTCAAACTGAGATCTCTGTCCTATGAAATGTAATAGCTGAATCTTGATGGAGTTTCTGTGAGGGATAACAGAGGCACACGATGAGTCACCCGATTAAGAGCATGTTAGTAATTCACGTTAGAATGAATCCCTTTTATGTTTACAGCAAAAGCATATCACATATTAAAACCTAATAAGAAGACTCTATTTCACACCTCACCATGTCAAATTACCAGATAAAACACAGGAAATGACACTTGGAGACAGAAAATCAACAGCTAAGTCAAAATCAAGACTCCTTTGCTAAAAACTGTGACTAACAGTTTGCCAGCTTCTTTATATTTGTGAAAATTATGCACTGAAAGCAAAGCTCTCTGTTCTCAATTTGAAAAGGGAAGTCTACCTATAAGCCCAGTACATTTACATTGTTTGTATAGCAGAATGATTAGGTATTATCTTACTTTCTTTGTATACTTGACATACAAGGTACATCATTTGTTACTAAAAGTATTTCTAATGACCACTAATTTTCTTTCCTATAGAGTCACATAAAAAATTTTGAGTTGTTCATCTGACACAATGTGGGTCACACCAACTAGATAGAATCTCATCTTTGCCTCTGTCCTACTGGTGCTGCCCCCAGGAGCCAGCCTCGAGAAGGGGGGACACACAATTAACCACCAGAATCCCAACTCTCTTCCCCAACATGAGGCCTGGCCAGTGCTGGGAGAATTAACCATCAGACTCCCAACTCTCTTCCCCCAACATGAGGCCTGACCAGCGCTGGGAGGAATTAACCATCAGACTCCCAGCTCTCTTCCCCCAACATGAGGCCTGGCCAGTGCTGGGAGGAATTAACCATCAGACTCCCAACTCTCTTCCCCCAACATGAGGCCTGGCCAGTGCTGGGAGGAATTAACCATCAGACTCCCGACTCTCTTCCCCCAACATGAGGCCTGACCAGCGCTGGGAGGATTAACCATCAGACTCCCAACTCTCTTCCCCCAACATGAGGCCTGACCAGCGCTGGGAGGAATTAACCATCAGACTCCCGACTCTCTTCCCCCAACACGGGGCCTGACCAGTACTGGGAGGAATTAACCACCAGACTCCCGGCTCTCTTCCCCAACAGGGCCTGGCCACCACTCAGGGGAGAGGAGGGCACAGGAGTCTAAGGCCAGTCAGTGCACACAGATGGTCCCGATGTTACCACAGCTATCAGTTCTCTGAATTTCTGTATCATTACATATTTATCTGATTTTTTTCTAACTTTTATTAGTATCCATTTAAAATACTGTCTCTGTGAAGTTACTCCAAACATTTTTGGAGGCACAATCTCTATTACTCTCACAAATACCCAGGAAAGAAAGGAGCAGATGTCAGCCCCATTTCGTAGGCTGGGAAACAGGAGAGAAGTGTAATATCAACTTACACCACAAGGAGTCAACGTCAAGAGCAGATGGCCTAAGGCTGCCTGCTCCCTGCCCGAAGACGGCTGCCTGAGAGGTCCCGCCGCTTCCCTCCTGAGCTAGTCGGATGGACTACTTGGCCTTAAAACATCGTCCTCACCAAGACAATCCTTACATCAACACCTGATGAAATTAAACTTCAGTACTGTTAATTAAAGTAGTGAAGAAACTCCCAGGCCACACCATCAAAAAAGGTTAATCAGCAGAAGTCAATTTATCATTATTTATTATCAAAATCATGACCAGTGTGTAGACATACTTGTGAAAATATACAGCAACTTGGGGCTTATAACACACGAGCAAAGATGACATTAACACGTGCACTGTTCACATCTTGGGGTCTAGAGGTCAACAACAAAGGTCACAGACAGGACGTTACTAAACGGACCCCTGCAGTAGGTCCCAAATTGCAGAAGCATCCAATTCCAGCATGGTCAGTGCGGAGATATTCACAGAAAGAAACCCAGCAAAGTCCTCTCTGAGCCACTAGAGTCAACATGCTTTTCCTACACACTATGGAGAGCCCACGTCCCACACAACCCTTGAGAACACAGTTCCAAGTCTTGGCTTACACAGCTCTCACTGCTGGCCTCGACACCCTTGGGCCATCCTCCCTCTGCTCTTCCATTCCCACCCCAATAAAGGTATGACCACACGTTATATAATAGTAAAGAAGGACTCTGAGGCCACAGGACAGGGCCACAGCAGCAAACTTCCTGGGCAGTGTGTTACTGCTCCACCCACCTGAGCCCTGTTCCAAGTGCAAGGAGCTTCCCAAGTCCTAGAGAATGATTGTACTTAGAAAGCTTTGTTTGTTTTTTTTTTAAGAGAAAATTGCTTCACATGAATTTATCTTCCCAGTGGCAGATATGTTATGCTTCCCTCTAAACAGAAAGATGAGCCCAGATGGGGCCCGGGCATCCTCAAGGGATGAAGCAGCCATGCCCACCATCCCTCAGGGACTGACAAGTGCATGTGGACACTTGAACCATGACTGTGTCCACAGCTCCTCCTGGACCAGGCCTGGTGCCTTAGTGTGAAGACTCCTGGCTTACATGGCAGGGGCAGCTATCCGGGAGGGCTAAACAGCCTGGAGGCTGAGTCTGCAGAGGAAGGGGGACCTGAAAGAGCCCAGGTACAGGTGCCTGTCGTGCTCGTGCACCTCACTGACGTAGGCGGCCACCAGCCCGTCGGGATCATGCAGGCTTCTCCGGAAGGCACCGCTGTCGCTGAGTTCTAGGACGAGGCTGTACCGCGGCACAAACTTCATCACCGTCTCCTGACTAAAGAGCTAGAGGGAAGCACAGTGCAGGGAGAGTTCACTATCTGGCCAAGAATGCTGTGCACAGATCAACCGCGCCGCCCCCACCATCCAGGAAGGGTCTGACTCCTTTCCAAGACAGGGCAGCCCCACAGGGCAGTGCCCCACAGGACAGCTAACCCAGCTCCCACTCCCAGCCCCAGGGGCCCCAAAGCAGACCCCACCCCACCCCTGTCCCTGTGAAGATCAGGCCAAAGAGGCTCCCCAGCACAAGGACAGCAACATGAGCACATCTCTGGACTGCCTGGCTGAACTCAGAGAGACACATCACCTCCAAGGCGGTCACAGCACTGGAGCCAAGGCTCAGAATGACCTCCACCCACCAGACAACAACCAGCACAGCTTCCCTGGAATACACAAGTCTTCTGTTTAGGTTTAAAACATTTCAAATAGGCGAGGTGCAAACGATGGAGATTTGAGAGCAGCTCATGTTCAAAAAAAGGCGAGCAGGTCCACAGACCACACAACATGGCTTCCAAAAGAGACAGCAAAATCCCACTGCTTTCATCAAAGCGGGGTGTGTAGATCCTGAGGGATGCCTCCAGGGACGGAGGCAAAAGAGCTTAGACCTAGACTGTTGTCACATGGGACTGCTGAAGAGTTTTAAGCAGAGAACAGATG